>NW_027094097.1:14085000-14513578 GCF_029207755.1 Chamaea fasciata
TTGAGCAGTGGACACATCTCTTTTCCGTTTGTCTCCTCCAGCCGGGGTTTCTGAGCCCCCACATTTCCAGCCAGTCTTTGGTCAGAGGGTGACTGAAAGGCTCGGGCTATCAACCCACACATTTAACGTTTAATGTTGTTCGGGATCTCCTCAGGAGTCTCCAACAGCTACTCCCAAGGATAAGGGTGTCCCACAGATCCTGTATGGAATCTGTCAGCCCCTGGGAGATGTCTCAGATATTTGAGGATGTCTCGAGGCAATATATTCAACCCCAAAATTCTGTGGCTGGATCATTTGGTCAATCCTCCATCTCCCAGCTTGGATGTAACTACTCAATGCTCATGACCCTTTGGAAGCCTTGCTTCACCTCCCAGCTTGCTTGGCCCCAAGAAGCTGAAGGTTCCCAGTTCACTGAACAAAAAGGGGATGAGGGGCAGGTAGGGTGTTATCCCACCGCTGCAGCAGGCAGGTGAGCTGTCTCCACCAGCCTTCTGCCAGGTAGAGCGAGATCCCACAGATGATTTGAGGAGGCAGAGAGCAGAAGGCAGCAAACACACAGAAAGCCATTTGTCTGAAAACTGGGACACACGTTGACTGAAAACATTCTGCAGCATTCACCGAGCCCTAATAGGAACTCACACGTTCCTTGAAATGGGCTATTCATTATGCAGCAGCTTGTAAAAAACAAGTAGTTGGGCTTTTTGTTTTTTCCTTTCTCCCCCAGCCCTTAAACATGAGATTTTTTTTTTCAGCTCCAACCAGGACTTTATGAAATTCACCTGGAGAAACTCCACCAAGGGCAGCGTGTGTCGGGGCACTTGCTCAGAGCCCTGGTGCAAGCTGGTGCAAACTGGTGCAAACTGGTGTTCATGGGCCCCTGGTGCCTGGGAGGCCGTGCCAAAACCTGTGAGCTTTTATTAGCACTGACTTTCCATGGAGTCGGGAGGGACCTTTCCACTCGCTTCCCCGGCAGTGCAGCGCTGGCTCCACCTCAACATTTGCACCTTATAAAGTGTTGTCATGACCCGACTGGAGCAGTTTATACAAGGCCCTTCAAGATCCCCGGTAATGAAGAGTAAATAACCCAGGAAAGCTTTCTCTCACTTTGCAGCTTTCTTTCGGTCTCAAAAGAAATAAAACAACTTACTTAACAGCATTCTTTAATCTTTTGCACCAGTGGCCTCCTTTATAGGGTGTTATACAGAGCCAGTGTAAATCCAACCTCTGTAATGGGGTCAGTGTTTCTCAACAGGTGTTGGGTGGATACAGTGTAAGATCTATTTTTTCAATAAATGTCAGGCCAGAAAGCTTGCTGTTCATACACAGGCACCGTGAACATGTGGTTCTCTCACGCGCTCACCCTCCCCTCTCCAGTACCCCTTTCCTAATTTTTTTTATTTTTATTTTTCCAGCAGCCCACCTAGGTCTGCAGTTTAATGAAGGAAAGCAGTGAATGCCCACTGCCTGTCTGTAGAGAACAAGAACCACGGATCCGCCATGCTTTGGGCATAGCAGACCCCAAAAAATTAAAGAAATCCTTAATTTTTGGGAAAGAAATCCTTCCTCCTGCTCTCTTTTTGTAGAGGGGATGCAAAATACTGATGGTGTTCAGGCAAGTACAGTAGATAATGATCCAAAAAGTCTCTTTGTGTTGTTTGGAACCAACCCTAGGCCTGATCCTGAAGTTCTTAACTCTTCCAATGGCAAAATTCTCTTTGGAGCCAGCAGAAAACTCACCTGAGTTAAGGATGACGTTTGTGAGCCCATAACCATCAAGTTTATTGACCAACAATTTGCTTTTTTCAACAAGGCCAAAGTTTAATGTCTCCTGTGCAATTGTGCTGGAAACTTATCATAACTGCCTCAAAAATATCCTAATTAATGAAACAATTAGCACCAAGAGAAGTAAGTTATCGAGATAATGTAAATTTCTGCTCATGGAAGACCATTATTTTAAGGGGTCTTCTTAGATATTTTTTTTCTTTAATACAGATGGAAATCTTTGCATAAATCTTAAATCAAGCTGATGTTCCTTAATTGGTAAATTAAGCTGCCAGGTAAACCAGGCAGCTCCCATGGCACTGCTGCTACTTCCTGATGCCAAAACATGCTGGAATCCCCAAATGTTCTGCCCCTGCGAAAGACGGGTCCAGAGCACAAAACCTTCTTTGCAGCATTTAGTTGTGACTGCAGCAGTCTGTGCTGCCACTCTCCCTGCCTGTCCAAACACCATGTGGGAAACAAATGCAAAATAACCTCTGTGAGCATTCATTTGAATTTAAGAAGGGGAAATCACACTTTGCAATCATTTGGGCTTATTCAGGAAAATGTTTACTTATGCACTTAACTTTAAGCACATTCTTAAGTCCATCTCCTGTTCATCAACATGCTTCAGCATCTAAATAAATCCTTAAACACTTTGCTTTGTAAGGGACTGTAAGAATTGAAGTGTACTGAGAAAACGTTGGTGGAAACTTTCTAGTTTTGTCTCAGTGAATTTAATTCTTGTGGAATATTCACTTCTGATGTACAAAGAAGAACAAGACACCAATGCCACCAACTTTAACTTTAAAGTTGGTGTGTGCCACCAACTTAACTGTATCTCAAAGCCAACTTAAGGAGAACTTTTCAAAAAATAAGAGATTTGTCACATTCCTAATGAATTCCACCGATACTAATGTTTACAGAATGAGAGAATTGCAGAATTACCTGTGTTGGAAAAGACCTTTGAGATCATCAAGTCCAAGCTCAAACCAATTAAGGCTGAAAATCAAGTGTGGTGGTAACGTGACTGTCCCAGCTGGACAATGAGAAAATTCCCCCAGAGCACCTCTTGGTGGAAGTAAAATTAATACAGGAGTCATGAGAAAGAAAGAATGAGTTAATTAACAGCTGTGGGATCAAGTCCTTTGTTGGTAACTTCCAAGAATGATTAGATGACATCAAAATCAGGAAGGGTCTCCATCAAATTTTTCCATGGTTGAGTAATGATTAAGTGGTTTATTTCTCATGAGCAGTACCAGATATTTTGAAGGCAAATGAGATTGTGAGGCAATCCATTCTGCTCTTGAAATAATTTATTTTTCCTGATGTAATTAAGTTTGATTGGAAAATCCAGTCTGGACTGGAAGACTTCAGAGTTACAAGAGACGTGAGAAAATAGATTTGAAGTTACAGCAGAATGGAGTTACTTCTAATTTCAAATTAAACATGGATCACTTTTGACAATCACAACGATCATCATCATCATGGTTCTCTAGACAGTTATTGGTTAGGGAAAAGAAGTTAAAAACAAGGACAAGAACAGAATGATCTTTTCCCTGGTTTGTCCTTCCAGCTCCCAGCAGCCCAGGAACTAAGCAAACCAGATATTACGTCCAGACTCCCATTTTTGGTGAATTTATTCACCATTAATTGGTCTAATCCCTCCCTGAACACATTCTTCAGGCCCCACGACGTTCCGTGGCGGAGGTGCTGAATAAATACGATTTCTGGATATTTGTGCAGATTTTGCAAGCCTAAAGCAAATAGTGCCAGAGGATGAAATCCTGATTGTGCAACCTCAGCCCTCGTGCCTCTCGCTGGGAGTTTCAGCTGTTCCGTTCCATTTGCAGTTTGGCATTTCTGTGGGAGAGGAGCTGCTGTGTTCCTCTGATTTTTGTTCCGCGCCACGTGAGAAGTTGGTGGCACTGGCAAGGAAAAATGGAGCTCATTTCAGTACAAAACTTCAACAAGGGCACATTATTATCCCAGGGATATGTTTGTAAAATGGGAAAAAAAAAAAAAAAGAGAGAAAAAGAAATGTTTGTTTTCCCTGAAAATTACTCATGCATTTACAAAATTCTGCCACAAAAGCAAAATGATGCAAATAATTGCAAAATGACTAAGAGAGCCCACATCTCCCAGTTTTCATTGGAAGTACTGCAGAGACCTTGCAAGCCCCTAATCAAAAATGAGGGCAACCAAAGCAGACACCTTTTGGAAAAACTCACTGAACTAAATAAAGCCTTTCATTTTTGGTCAAATAATGGTTTGGAAAAATGCTTTCAGACGACCTAAGAAATGAGTAACTTTCATTTCTTTACCTCCTTGCGTGGATTGAGCCCTAAGACAGTATTACAGGAGTTCCTTTCAGGCAATATCATAGAAGATTCTTGGCAGAAAGGAAGTTGTTCCTGCTTTCAGTGGAAGCAGCCTTTTCTTCACTTCTCTGAAGTCAATATTTATATGCCTTTTCTTGCTATACCCATGTGTATGAGAGATTTAGAGAGTAATTTTATTTGTTCTCTAAACCATGTTCAAGTTCCTGTGGATGTAAACAGCCATATCAGTGCAGGATCTCCCCAGGTTTGGGGCTGGTGTTGTTTTAATTTATTCATTTTTTGACAATCCAGTTCGGGGATACCCTGTTATCTAACATCATGACAGCAATGTCAAGCTCAAATTAGTGCCATAAATCAATTCTCAGAGAATTGTTCAAGTTTCAGGGTTTGAAAAAAGACTGAAAATGATTTTAGATAATGTAATAATAGCACAAGGAATTGTTTGAACATGGGAGACACGTGGAGGATGAACACTATCAGTAATAGTAAACTATTTTTACCTGGGATGTGATCACCAGGGGATACCTTGACCATAAAATTACAAAAAGTAAATTAATTTTAACCCTTTTTTTTGTTTGCTTGTTTTGTTTTTTGTTTTTGTTTGGAACTTAGTGATGATCTCCTGATGAAAAAGGAGATTGAGAACTAGAATAACACCCCAGCCACTCTAAGCCGACCCAAATAGAGAGGGAATAAAACCCTCCAAGTTTGTAGCTGTGAGGGTTTCTTGTTTGATCAATTCGATTTCAAAGACTGATCTGTGATTATGAAAGGCTCTGATTAGGGCAAGCAGCTCCAGCGAAGTTTTGCTGACCTGTTCCTGCAGGATGTTTGAAAACTCTTTGCACCACAAGTGGAAAACTGCTGTGGGGCTCACGTTGCAAACAAGGGAGGAAAAGCCTGAAGGGTTTGGAACTCACTGGCTGACTCCATAGGGTCTGTTAGGGATAAGAGTGGAAAAAGAGATGAATCTGCTAAGGAAGCTGCATTTTAGAGGTCAGCAAGCACGGGGGTAAAGTGAGAACTGCCAAAAATCAAGCTGAGTTAGACCTTGCAAAGGATATTAAAATAAACAACAGAAGTTCCTCAACCAGAAGAATAAAAGGAGAACCAGAGAAGATGACGTGGGTTTGCTGTGCAGCAAGGATGATGTTGGGATTGAGAGCAATTGAGTGCAATTCCCAAAATTAAATGAGTTCCCTGAATGTGTTTTCAGCAAGGAAGAATGTACAGAACATGGGGTGAAGGCTGGAGGGCTCATGAGTGAGTGGGAATGGTAGTTCCCACATTGGAGGGGGGAAGAAAATTCAGAGGATTCAGTGTGCTGAAATCGGGCACAGAAGGGAAATAACATCACCCAGAGGAGTGGAACAACTGGAAAAGCTGAAAAAAGTGTTTCCAGATGACGTTACCCGAGCAGTTGTTCCTGCTCATCTGAAAACTTCAGGAATTAAAGGAGAGAATAAGGGTGATCATAGGCACTGAGGTAAAGAAAGAAACAAAATGTGATGTGAGCTTACCTGAGGCAATTTTAACATAAAGTCTTTCCCTGGTCTTTTTACGTTCTCTAAACAGCTCCTTGTGCTCCAGAGGAAGACTTGGGTCTTAAAATGAAGAAGAAGGGACCAGATTGCAACCCAGTAGGAAACCCAGAGTGAAACATGCTAAAGGGGAGCTGATCCCATTGTCTGGAATGTTTGGAGTTTACATCAGTTTCCAAAGATCCATATTGAGACCAATTTAAAGTGTTGTTCTCAAGAACCATAGCATCAAAATTCGGACAACATTAGACAATGAATCCAAATTCATTCTGGAGACCCGAACCTTGAAAAAGAGGCTTAGTGTAAAGAACCAGAGGACCCTGAAGGCTGAAGTAATATAAAAAAACATTGGATTTAATACTGGGAGATAGCAAGTTGAGGGAATGAGAGTGAGGTTTTCTGCAAGTCAGAGTTCTATTCTATTCTATTCTATTCTATTCTATTCTATTCTATTCTATTCTATTCTATTCTATTCTTCTGTTCTATCCCATCCCATCCCATCCCATCCCATCCCATCCCATCCCATCCCATCCCATCCCATCCCATCCCATCCCATTCTCATTTGTGGGAAAAGGGGAAAAGACAGTCCTATTTGGGAAGACATGAGAGTATTCCCTGGAGCAGGAACCTTGTTCTCTTCATCTCATCCAAGCAGAGCTGAAGCAGGGAGACCACTGTCCCCTGGGAATACATCTAGGGAAATATTCTGGGAGGAGGGAAAACTCCCTGGATAAAGGGCAATATTGACTTACACGGCACACGCTGGCCAGACAGGCATTTGTGGATTTTGAGGGGAAATTAATAACCTGAAAATGTCCAGTTTGCTGAATTTGGTGGTCTCTTTGGACCAAGGCATTTCCATTGGCAGCAAAAGGCTCTGGAACAAACTTCCTGCAGAAGCAGCAGAGTAAGGAGCAAAGTAATTAGAAAGAGGAAGCAGACCCCAGAAGTTCTTTGCAATTCCTTATTTCTGGACCGGTAATTTGAGGTTTTGTCCAGAGCTTATTAAATTGTGCAGAATTCTCCATCAAGGCCAGAATTTAATACTGTCCATACAGCAGCCCGTGGGGATCAAGAGGTACTAAATATAAATATTAAATAGTCCAGCGCTCTGTTTCACTGGTTTTCCATTCCACTTGAAACTTCCCAAATC
Organism: Chamaea fasciata; assembly: GCF_029207755.1. Lineage (NCBI taxonomy): Eukaryota > Metazoa > Chordata > Aves > Passeriformes > Sylviidae > Chamaea > Chamaea fasciata. The sequence goes on from NW_027094097.1 coordinate 14,091,798, forward strand.
CTCTCTTTCCCTCCCAACTCTATTCTTCAAACACACTTTTACCAGAGAATCAGGACTGAGCCGTAAACTTAATTTTCAGCTTCTAGGCCAGCTGGCACAAACCATGACCACCGAGCTGCTGACCAAAAGAAGCAGGTATTTAACAGACAATTTTTGTGTTAACTCACTGATAGTTACAGTTTGACGGAGACACATAATTTTAGCCTCTACCAAATATCACAAGGAAGGCTTTATGCTATTAAACCCTGAGTCACTATCAAGAGCTAATTTTTTATGTGTTTCCATCTGTTTATTCCCCTTTCTAATGTCATCACTGACTTTCAAAGAAGTCTACAGAGCACTGACATGTGGAATATTAATAAGATCAGTTTATAAACAGGAAGAAAATCTCTTTTCATTCATATGCAATATTTTCAAATTCAATAAAGCACTTTACTTTTACCAAGTTTGGCTTTCATTTTTCCTGGTTTAGATTTTAGGAGCAGCACCTTTCGATGTTGTAAAACTCATCCTCTGAGTACTTTTTTAATGGAGAGAAAAATCTTATAAAATCAAGTGAGCTGTGAATTAAACCAGAAGTTTCACTGACCTGTTTTTGCAAGCTCTGTGCAATATGGGACAGTCACTTCCTGCCCTGAAAAAGCACTGAAACACTGTCCCAACATACACAGATATAACGAATTGTGGTCTAATATTAAATCTGTGCAATTTCCCAAGCTCCAGATATGCTGACCCAGTCACATGATCAATAAATAAAGAGAAAAAAACCCAAGGAGGATTTCTCAAGAGAAAGCATCTAAGTGCAATTTAACTGCAGGCAGGGCACAAGGTGCCTGTTCATGATTAAAAGCTGTGTTTCATTCTCCCAGGCTAAGCTCTGACCAGCTCAATGAGCCAGATTCCGCTCAGAGCCTAAATTCATAAAATTTAAGACCAAGAGGGACCATTAGATCATCCAGCAGACGAACCAGACTCTTGCATTTCACCCCTAAAGCCTGAGCTCAGTCAAATCCTATCTGTGCTCACGTCATGCTGTCCCTGCTGTAAGACCATGGAGCCCATTAGTTGAGGAGATAAAACCCTTTGGACCTGAACTCTTGGACTGGTGGCTTTCTGGTTTATGGGATGACAGCTTGGAAAACCCAAACCCACCGTCAACTCTGAGCTGTCCGGTGGGGAACAGGGGTGGACACAAATGGAACCCCTGAGGCAAATATTTCTTTATAAGGCCAGTGCTGCTGTAAAGATCCACAAGCCCCGCAGCTGTGAGACCCCAAAAAGTGTCCTGATGTTTATCTCTGCCTGGGAATTAAAAATTCTCAGTGCAGGGCACGGAGAAGAAATCTCCACACAAGGGGATGACAGGCGCTTGTTCCATGAGTTTGGGGAACGTGCCTTGTGTTCTGCAAGGGCAAAGGCCATCATTAACATTTCTTTTTTTAAAAAAATCTGTAATTAAGAGTATCACTCAACTTTCTGTTTTAAAACAGTGTGTTCTCATGAGAGCTCCACAGGTTGTTTGAAATCTGGGCCTCTTCCCAGTATTTTTCAGCCAGTTTCCTGAGCTTGCTGACAGAGCTGTCTGGACGGCCACTGGCTCACATTCCTCGCAGTCTCTGCTCCAAGCCAGCTTCTTTGGGCCCAATTTCAACAAATACAGACGGACCACCACAATCCAGAGCTCGACGTGGGACTGGCACCACATGCCTTTGAGATATTAAACATAAATCAGCTGTGGCCAGCACAGACAGATGTGGGCGTTAAGAGAACTGCCAGCTCCATAGGCTAAATGCGGAGCGGGGCAGGGAATGCCAAGGATTGCAGGTCTTTCTTTAATGCAAATTCGGCTGGAGGAGCAGGAATGGCAGCCAGTTAGGCAGCTTTCAATAGAAAGCAGGTATTTGCTATTGAACTTGCAGCTGGGAGGCCTGGGCTCAAGTCAAGACGGGGGACAGTGTCACAATGTTGAGTTGTTTTGCTCGAGGCCCAGGAGAAAGAAGTCGGTTTTGTGTGAGAGGAGCTCACACTGGGAACACATCACTGCTGGGGACCCTGGTGGCCCTCCAGGTGTTTCCGTGCCTCTGTGCTCTGAGCTGGGGGAGCAGTCACTCCTCTGAGCCCTGGGAAGGGGCACAAACACGAACTGGTTTCCAGAAACCTGCCTGAGAGGAGGTGGCTTTGTCAAGAGTGACGGGGCTGAGGTGGAGCACGGCATCAACTCAGTCATTTCTGGGGGTTCCACCAACACAGGGAGCAGCCCTGATCCCCATGGGAAGCACATCGTGGGCAGCTGAGGCTTTGGGCACACCAAAAACACTGCAGACCATCCAATCCCATCTCAGAAGCCTGCAAGAGCCAAACACAACCCTGTATTCCTGACACATCCTTGATTTCCTTTCTGAATCGCTGCTGAATTTGTGATCTTTATTTCCAGGGGTGTCTTGTTCACCTGTGAACACCATGATGTCAGGCTGGGCTATGCCATTAAACATTAAATGAATATATTTATTTAATATAAAATAAAACTCCATCAAACAGCTACTGTGTCTGCCAATCAAATGACTCAATCAATAAAGTGCAGAACCAATAGATATTTTTAATGCTGCTTAATTACTAGTTCCCTTATTAACAGTGGCAATAACACTGAAAATATCACGCGCGAACACACCGAGGGGCTCATTTTGAAGGATTCATGCACGGGAATAACTTTTCTCTTGTGCCTCAGTCCTGCTGAGGCTGACAGCTTCCTGGCTTTGGAGAAACCTAATCCAAAGCTTATGGATATGTATCAATAGGAGCGGGTCCGAGACGCCGCCGAAGGCGATAAGGCTGTGGGATGAATTTTGATTCCAAAATACTCCAGCTGTGCTGGCTGCTCTCTGTTTGATATCTCACCTGCCAGCTCCATCCTGTTTTAAAACATGTTAGATGAGAAAAGGAGATTAGAGGCTGCTCTGGTTTCCAGCGCCATGGCTAAGGCAGGGAACATGACGCCCAGAGAGAAAACGCAGCGCTGAGTGTTTTATTCAGGAATCAGGGCATTCCAGCACATTTTGCATGGGAAGCTTGCACTGATTACAGACCAGAAACATCTCGTTAAAACTCCTGAAGCCAGAAGGGGCAGGGCAAACCAGCAGCTGGCAGGTTTCAGAGGTGGACTCTGGTGATAGAATCCCATTGCCATGGCATCAGGTGGACTATAAACACCCAAAATCCGACACCTTCTCCTGAGTGCCACTGCAGGCTGACAGTGCTCCCCAATCACCTCTCACTCACTGCATTCCCCCTCACAGGAAAGAGTTATTCCTGCAAAAGGAACTGCAGAGAGTTAAGCTGACAGATTCTTTTTTTTTTTTTTTTTAGAAGAGATCTGCACTGGTGGGATGGAGAGCAGTTGGAGAGCAGTCTCGCCTCGTGGCAAACATTTCTGGTGTCTAGTGTCAAATTTATTGGAAAAGAATCGCTGCCAGTGTCAACTCCAATCTGTGTCAATGCAAAAGTTGGCATCAGCACCAGTTCCTGCCAGAGACAGAAAGCTGAGACCCAGAGGAATCCACAGGGGGCTGAAAATGGAATTCTGAATATCCCCCTTTTAATGAGACGACAAGGTCAGGGGAAGGCGACCCTGCCCTTGGTGCTTCTGGAACCTTTCTCCTGGTTGGGAGAAAATGAGTTTCTTCAGCCTTCAGCATCAAAATTCATCCATAAAAACTCTTTGTCTTCATTACAGAACTCCCAAATTTTCTGTTGTTTTTCTACGCTACGGCAGAGAACGCAATAAAGCAGGAGAATTCATGTGAAATGCATTTTCCCCTGTAGATAAAACCATTAAAGTTCTTTGGGCATGAAGGTGATGTCTTGATTTCTAAAATAGATTCTTCCACTTCCTCACCCTATTTTCTCTTGTCACCAGAATAATTTATCTGAAATATTTGATATGAAGGATAGGAAACAGTCAACAGAAAATTAAAAAGAAGGTGGATTTGGAAGCTCCTGTCTGTAATTATTCTAAAACTTCCACAGTTCTGCAGTTTAAATCTGACACTCCCTGCTCAGCAGTAATAAGGTTTCTTGAATTCTCAGCAAGTGAGCAAAAAAACATCAGAGGTTTGACTTCAATATCTCTTAGCAAAATATTTTTTTCTCTTTAAAGAGAACAGCAACAAAGAAATCTGTCCTTAGGAGAGCAAACTTGGGCTATGGGACACACTTTGCAGCCTGGGAGAGAATTGATATGGACTAGGGTATTTCTGGCTGGCAGAATAAATCCATATTCTTAATCCTGACAACATTTCCAACATTGGGCTTGTTTTAGATGTACAAGCATGGAGGCTTTTATGGTATGAAATTATGACAATGGACAAAACTTGTTTTCTGGTATTTGATTGCTCCATTTAATAGAAGCTAAATTTTGTAGCCAAGGACTGAAAAATAAGAGAGCAGCATGCTGCAGTTGTGAGGGTTCATGACAAAAGGTGAGCCTAGCAGCAGAATTTCTAAGGCAGAAAATGTTTTCCCTAATTTTATCTGCTGAGAGGCGTCCCTTTTCATCCTTGGCAAATTAGGGAAGAAAAAGAGTTGATTTATTTTTGATTGGAAAAGGTGAAAGAGTGGAAGTGGCAGCTCCATCTTTCCTTTTCCCAGCAGTAACTTGCATTTTCCTGCCTCTGGTCCCTCTCTGCAGCCAAACTCTCCCCACCACCTCATCCCTATCCCCTGAGCACCCTTATCCTCCTTTAACTTTTCACATGTTCCCTGAACTGAAATTTCCCTCCAACAACACATGTGTGAGACACTCGGGATAAGATAAGACTTGCAATATATCTGTCTAATTTCTTTCCTTCCAGTGGAGATAAAGAGATACAGCTGAATTCTTTCCTCACTCCCATATCAGCAAAACCAAGTAAATCTTGGGAAAAAAATAAATTCCTTTTGAAGAGGTTATTGGTTGTTAGAGCATTGCGGCAGCTTTGATGAGGCTGGAAAGGCGGAGAAAATATCTCCATAAAAATAAAATCAGAAAAACGAAGTTTCTGAGCTTTTAGTTTTCCACGTTAAGGTTGTAAAAATTAAGCTACTTCCTTGGAGACAGCAAAGAGGAATTTCCTTTGTCAGAAGGGAGGAAAAGGAGGGAAGATCTGGCACCTTCTTCCTGAGAGCTTCTTATCAGCTGAAGAAGGGAGCTGACACTAATTTAAGGGTAATCTCAGATAAAAACTGCCAGAGTTAATTAAGGTAACCCTGCCACAGCCCAAATTCACCAGAGCCCTCTTGGACAGCGACTGAAGGTCTTATAAAATCCTTCTTAAAATCTAAGCATCGGAAATTATGGAGAAAACTCAGGAAACGAAAGCCCTGCTTTCTCTTTTCCTGTCTCCATGCAGCAATGTGTCAGGGTTAGGATTTTTAATTAGATGATGATGATGATGATAATAATAATTAATAATTTGCCAACCTGCCCCACAGACAGAGGAGATCCTTCCACAAACAGAAGGCTCTGCCCACACCTCTGGTTAAAATTAAAGTTCTTGTGTTGGGGAATGGATGTGTCACCAGGTTAAAATTAAAAAGAGGAACCAAAGAGATAAACTTTTAAAGTAATACTAATTAGTATTACTAATAAATAAGGATTCCTCATGAGCAGATCCACTGCCTCACTGCACTGCTGTTAGAATCAGGAAGGCATTAACAATATATTCTGCTAAACTGAGGATTTCTCCTTGCTGGATTTCTGCTGGTAGCAGACAAATTTCAAACATTATGATTATTTTTAAAGCTCTTCAGGAAACAAATGCAAGATATTAGAGGAGCTTGATCAGATGATTGATCTTAAAAGCTGAAACTCCCATTAATTTAGGAAAGACTTTCCCAACCTCTGGCTACAACAGAACTACCTGCATGCTCAGAAATCCCAATTTTAGCTAAACCCTGTCCCATCTTGCTCTCTTTAATAAGATAGTTCTAATTTTTGATACATTTTCTTCTCCCTATTGCTGAATTCTTATCTATTAACATCACAGCTGTGGAAAAGAGGTGAAAAGTGCTGTCTCCTCCCCAAATTTTGGGGTTTTTTTCTCTGTTTCCTACTATTAAAGCACCACTGAATATTTGGAGCAACTGCACTATTTCATCTGCAGTCACAAAGCATTTTGGTTTATGAAGGCAAAGGGGTGATTTATTTCAGCACCATTTAGAAGCTTTAGGTGTGCCAAGAGATTATGAGACGCCAAAAAAGCTGCAAACATTCAGTACAAAAACAAAATCCGTGATGCTGCTGCTGCTGCGAGTCAGGTTAAATATAGAAACCAGGTTTGGTGGGAAAAAAGCTCCCAGCCAGAAAAATGAGTGCAATGTTTGCCTGCTCCATGGAGAGGCACAGGTGCCACGAGGGGAATTGCTCCAGGAGATCAGAATAAACCCCAGTTCTTGGAGTTTCACGGGGTTTCATAGATTGAGATGCCCGTCAAGGATTTAATAATTGCATTTTGGTTCAATATTGAGTCGATGTCACCGAATTGCTGTGAATGAAAAATGTAGTGAACCTCATGGATAATTGGTAAGTACTGAGTCTTGGATCGGTGTCAGTTCCCAGCCACTCTGTGATCACCAGCTCTGGAGGCCAAACCTCTCATTCTTCATCTATTCATTGAAGTTTTAGCAAATTAATTGCCTCCTTCAATCCTGGAAAAATCAACAGCACAAAATAATCTCTCCGTTCACCCGTGTTTGATTTGGAGCTGATAAATCAATGCCCCACAAGATCTCAGCTTCACCCTTCCCAGATTTTAACCCTCTTGCATTTCTAACTCCCTTCTTCAGTGGAATTCAGTGGAATTCCTTGATTTCTGGAGTTCAGGTTCCCGTCTCCAGCGTTTTCAGAAGCTGCTGGTTTTATAGTGGATATAATGGATGCTAATTTTACCCTGAGCACGATGTTTCCAGTTTGAGCTCTCTGTGAATCACTGGCACTCCAAAATTCAAAATGCTCATGGCTCTTGCACCTCACAGACCTCTGGCAGCTCGTCCTGGCTGCCCATTTTTCTTGGGAGCATTCATGGGGAAAGGAATTTTATGTTCTCTAAAGCCCCTGATGGCAAAAAATAAAACACAACCCCCACGAGAGGTCAAGAGGGCAGGAAAAAAAAAAAAAAAAGCCCTGACACCATCATCCTTTGGAAAGATCCCCGTGTGAGTTGTAAATACAGGCTCTGTTTCTCTGCATCTCCCAAGCTCACGATTCACAGACTGCTCGGAAATTGGGTAAGTGTATTTTTTTTTTAAATTTTTTTTTTTCTCTTACCCAAACTTGAGTAACCGCTTTTAAATGTATGGTTGGAAAATCTGGCTTGCACAGCAGACCTCACAGTCATTCTCCCAGTGAAATTCAATCCTCTTGGTTTATTTCATTTTACCTAAGACACCACTGAAGGAAAAATGGGTTTGGAGTAGATAAATCTCTTTCCATCTCTTTCCATGTCTATATATATATATTTTTTATTTTTTATTTTTTTTTTAAACAGAAAATCTTGAGGGTTTTTTTTGGTTTTTTTTTTCCTTAAGCTGTAATTCAGAGGCAGTTTTCTCCTCCCTGTTTCACACTGAATACAAGGAAAAAGCCCCTTGTGAGGAGCAGGTCCCTGGATTTCCTTTGGCTGTGACTGGGTGTCTTTGCTCGCCGTGTTTGATAAGTGACCCAGACAGGCAGGAATGATTTCCTGTGAGCCTCCCTTTGCCCTCGTGTTGGGATTACAGTCTGGGAGGTTTTTCAACAAGCACTCTCGGCCCCCATTTTTAATCAGGCTTTCACCCGGGTAGGCCAAGAAAAAGTTGTAAAGTCAGAAGGAACGCTGGCATGGGTTCTGTGGCTCAGAACAGAGCAGAGGTTGTCTCCCTTCCCTTTTCTGCAAACTCCCCCCCGTTTCTTTTTTTTTTTTGTTTTTGTTTTTTTTTTTTTTTTTGTTGACCACACACAAATGGTTCTAATCAGCTTCCAAAAGGCTCTCATTGGCATTTTAAGATGTTTGCTCTTTGCATTCTTCTCTACATCCCCCTTGCCCTTCTCATCTGAAAGCAGAGAGGATGTTGAAAAAATGGATGAGATTTTTTTTTCCCTCTTCTTTTCTTTCTTCCTCTTTTTTCTTCTTTTATTTTTCTTTTCCCTGAGCAATTTCGGTTTTCCATTAGCTGAACACTTCTATTGAAGGGTGTTGTGCAACGAGAGCGCAACGGATATGGAAACCTCTTTATTATGCTTGGAATGTCACTTTGGACATTTGTTTGAGTTGGACCGTGCGAAGCACGGCCATGGCAAGAACAAGGCAGGAGCTTGCTCCTTTAATGACCCTTCCTCTGCTAATGGGGCTCAGGCTGTCAGCCTGATCCATGTTCCACCCTCACAGGTGAATCCAGGTGCTTGTCCATCCAGCTGGGAGCTCACAATGCCTCTGTCAATCAAAAAAAAAAAAAACCCCAGAGGGATAATTGGGGATGCCTCTCCCCATGGAGAATCCTTCAATCACGCCACAGAGGAAGCTGTTAAAGGCCTTTTTTTCCCCCCTCTGACAGCACTGAGCTGTCGAGGACGTGGAGAAAAGTTCAAAGTTCCTCAGGAAAGAGGAAAGGAAAGATGGTTGTTGGTGTGAGGGCTGTTGTGGCTTCCCTCAGGGCTTGCTGAGGAATAGAAAGCAAAGGAAAAGAAGAGGAGGTAATGCCCAGTGACTGAGCACATGTGTCTCGTCCAAAAGATTTCCTTCTCTGCTACAATATTGTCAGTGAAATATATTCCTTTATACAAACAAAAATAGCCCCCAAAAAATGAGTCTTTGGCATAGGCCAGTGAAATCACACATTCTGAGCGGGGCCAGGCCAAGATGGAAAAACACTCAGTCTATTTTTCCTAAAATCTGCCATAGTTCTTCACTCTTCCTTTCCTTTTTTTTTTTTTTCTTTTTTTTTAATTTTCTTTTTCTTTTTTTTTTTTTTCTCTCTTCTTTCATCCCCCTGGCATGAATGTGTCAGCAAAACACTCGGATCTTGCAGGTGTGTTCCAACCCCTCCAGGTGAAAAGCACAGTGCTCCTCAGTGGACTGACTTCCATGAAGTGAAGCCCAACGGATCTTGTTTTGGCTGGAGGAACATCAAATATTAATAACAAGCACCCCCAGAGACAGGATTTCCAAACCCTCAGAGGCCTGGGAAGGATTTCCACAGGTGGTCTCCATTGATATTGCAGCCCCTGGTTTACTGAAATGATTTTTTGCCTGGAAGATCCTTGGTTCCAGCAGGGTTTTGATTAGGCTTCACACATGAGCTTCTACTCAAGCAGATAAAGTCCAATCATTCATTTACAGGATTGGTCCAAACTCCAGAGAACCCTTGAAAATATTTAGATGTTGGTCCATGACAGGATGGCACAGACTGATGGGAAAGACAGGCAGAGAAGCTGGAGAAGGAAATGGCTCAAATCAGTGTAAATTCACAGCCTTGAATGAGAAGAAATCTTAAAAGAAAAAAAATACTCTTTCCCAAAAAATTCAAAGATTTTTGAGCTCATTTGCAATTCCAGAAGAAAATCAAACCACAACAAAAAGGAAAGAGCAGGAAGGAGACTTCTTTCTCCCTGTTGTCTGGAGAGATGGCTTTTTTTAAGGAGAGACTAAAATGAATTGGACTTGTAATTGTTATTTAGGCACAAAGAGATAAACATTTGGCTTCTTCAGGTAATCCAAACTGGATAATGGTAAATAGCAGCCTCAAAACCACCAAATAATCAGGAAAAGGTTATTTTCTGGAGCAGTATCCCCAAAACTCCATTTCTCCAATGTCCAATGAGGGTAGTTAATGATCAGTGCAAACTTTACAAAACAAAGGAATGCTAAAATTAGGAGGAAATATTTTTTTTTCTTTGCAATAAGAGCATCTGGTCTTGTGTCTTCCTGCAGGTTGGAGAAATCTGGTTTATCCTGCATGATTTTTTTTTCCCTTTTCCCTCTTCCTCAGGGCCAGCTACTCAGCAACAGCAACATAGGGAACATGACAATATAATGCTCTGTTTTCATTATTTTGAGCTAATTTTGCTTTGCTATTTTTAACGACTGTAAATGCTACTGCCACGGGGAATAGGTAGAAGTGTTTGGCCATTTTAGCAGAACTGGAAAAGTAAGGGAATGAACTTTTGCATGCAGCGGGATGTTACCCTTGCCAACACTTAAACAAAATGGGTTTGCCTGTGTTATTATAGGACCATAATAATGTAATTACACAGCACTAGCAGAGGGTTTTACATCTCTGCAGCAGCCTGACATTAATCTGTGGAGTAGTTAATATTATATCCCCTTCACAGACTAGGGGAGTAAGGAGAAGAGTAAATCTCTGGGATCATAAAGGAGATTATTGCTAATGTGCAGCAGGGAGGAGGCGAAGAGTTCTCCCTGCAGGAATAAAAGACAGGCACTAGGGATGCTCTGCTGCCGTAGGCAGTTGTTAAGGTGAAATATTCTCCTGGCCTTTCATTTTCTGTCTTGTCACAGATAAATCAGCTCCTGCTTCAGGAGTTTACACTGCCCTTCATGGTGAGCCCTCTACACTCAGCAAAACTGGGCAATTGATCACTTGTCTGAGTTTGCTGCATTTATTCTTTCATCTCTGTGAGGGCAATGAGAGATCTGTGGTTTACAGAGTCCCTGAGATAATTTGGTATAGGGACCACAGTGCTTGTGAACCTCCTTTTCCACAGCCCCACAACTGTAAGGCTGTCCATGACAAAGCAGAAGGGTTTATTCAGTTTTCAGGTACCTGGTTTTGGTGGTTTTTATTCCCTTTTTTGATCAGCACCCATTTGTCCAGCACTGTGTAAGGCATGTGGGTCAGCGAGGCCTGAGGAGACTCCTGAAAAGTCATCCTTACTCTTCACAAACTCACATCCCTTCTCCAGAATCACTCCCCAAACACTGCCACCTCCCTCCAAAATCCTGTCTGCATTAACCCCAGTCACCCTCGGGGGCTCTGGACACGTCTCCTCATCAGCACTTCCACAGCCAAATTCCACCCTGTCCTTCTTTCCTGGACACCAACCTGCAGGAGAGTTTGCAAAAGGACCTGAATGCCAGCAGCCTGGTGGAAGGGCATAGGCAGGAATTCCTTCTGCCTTAATTCGTGGATGGAACAGCTTCTGAGGGTCTAAAATGATTTGTCTTTTCCTCGTTCCTGGAGGTCCACTGGCCTCCAGCATCCATGGAAGAGGCCATTTCTATTAATAGCCCTCAGGCCTTGCATTTCCTGCATCCAAAGTGCTAATGAAAACCCCTTCCTGCTGACCCTCCAGGGGGAAAAGGCAATTTCCTCTGTCTCCCCATCCCTATCTGTACATCTGGCCGTCCGACTTTCTGGATGTTTCTGTCCCGTGGCAGATTTACACGAAACATCTGCAGCTCCTGGTCGGGGTAGGTGCTTCACAGGGCAAGCTGCCAGGCTGACTCAGGACAATGAGGGTCTTTCCCTGCCCAGATGACTCTTTCCCGTCCTCTGGAAGGGAAATTGCAGTCAGACCTTTTGGCCCTGCTTGGCTTCTCTTCCTGCCCCAGCCACGCTTCCTCTGGGGCCTGCTCCCTGAAATCCTCCATCCTGCACCATCACAGCTTCATCCTGGTGCTGAGGGCGGCCCTGACAGCTCAAAGGATGGGAGCTGGGGGTTTGGGTCTCTGCAGATGTTGATCTCTTGAAATCACGATCACTCGGAAGGGGTAAAGGTGTGAGATGTGTCCTTTGTATGTTTTCTGTGGTGGCTTTGCTCCGTCCCTTTGTCGCTGAAATTTTTGTGATGTAGGAGACAGATATTGACCCATCCCCTTCTCCATGCCTCAGACACAAAGCCTAGGAGTGCAGACTCCAGCATTTTCCTGGGATTTGGACTGCTGGACATGTCCCAGTGCAAATCAGGGGTTGTGCCACCAGCACGTTTTATCCCACACTGTGAACACAAATGGGCTTTCATCTAATTTTGACCCCAAAAGAGGATTGTAGAGCTTGTTGAGGTGATGCCAGAGTTACCCTTCCCTCTGCTCGGTCTCCTGTCCCTGTCCCAGCCTCTCTCCTCTTCCTGGAGTGACTGCCACATCTCTGTGACTCCTTCAGAGGGAATAAATCCTCAGCAGGTGTCAGCCCTGAGGCCTCCCTGGGATGCTGAACCATCCTGTCCCTCTCCCTGGCAAGAGCAGGGACCCAGCTGCCTGCTGAGCCAGGCCAGTGCCTGTTCCAAGGGGAATGCCATAAAATCACAGGGAAAGGGCAATTTGCAAATAATTTTCGGTTTCCACTCATTTAGGAAGCAAAGGGGAAGGAGGGGGTGGTTGTGTACTGGGACTCTGAAGAAGTCTAGCACTTTTTTGGGGGATACATTTCCCTTTTTTTTGGCTAAGTTTGGGCTTTCTGCAGTAATTGTGATCCATGGAATGCCAGCAACATTTGGTTTCCATTCCCCCAAAGAGACATTTGTCTACAGACTAATAAATCTGGATCTGAATGTGCAACCTACTGAAAAAGCTGGTGCCAGCACGACCTGTTTATGTCTCCTGTGTCTCAGTTTTCCTGTTTGAGGAACAAACTCTCTGTTAGAAGGTTTTGTAAGGTTTAAAAATGACAAGGTTCGGATCTGTCAGGGGATCCAAATCCATGCATCCACGGAACTAGATAAAAAGGGACAGGCAAGGAATGATTCCTTGTGTAAATGGAAGCATTTTTCTAGAGGATCTGTCTCCAGGATGCTTTGGATTCATTTTGCCTCAGCGAAGTGTTGCCTGCTGAACTCTTTCCTCCTGACAAGAAATACCTCGACAGCAGCTAATTAAATATTGTGATTTCATCTGGCGCCTCTGTTTACAGTGGGGCATTATCTTTAACAGCATCTATTTAAAATGATCTCCACGAGATAATAAACAGTGCTATCCTATTAACAGGGACCCCAGGGTTCAGCCAGCAGCAAGAGGAGCCTGCCAAAAGAGCTAGGTGGCCTTCTGTGCAGCCCAGAGCACAGCTGATGCTGGGGTTTATGTCCCTGGATTGCTGTGTTCCTGTTCAAATAAATAGGCATTAAAGGTGTGAAGAGAAGTTCAGTGATGTGTGTGCAACCTCAGAGGAATCTGGGGCACTACCAAAGGGGAGCAGCATCACGAACCCTGTCCAGGAGAGTAAAGCAAAAAACTTGGATTTTTAATGAGAAAAATAATCATATTTCCCTGGGAAATCTCTCATCTGATGGGGAGGAAGCAGCCCCTCACCTTCTTCATCCTAATCTCTCCTCACCTTCCCCATCCTAAATCTGGGAGGATTTGGTGCTGAGGAAGCTGAGGATGAGCTCTGCCCCACCACAACTTTCGGGGGCCCAAGCCCGTCTCCACACAAAGTCTCTTCCAAACTGGAAAACAATTAAAAGAATGCATTTCTGCCGAGCTATGGCCCGCCTGGGACAAGGCAGCTCCTCACCTCAGCACCAAGGATTTCTTGTGAATGCTGGCACATTCCAGAGGCCAGGCAGAGGCAGTACCTGCAAAGGGTAGTTGGTTTGGGAGTGATTCCCGTGCTTTTGGAGCTAGGAGGGGCTTTGTGTACTCCCTGCCCTGGTGCTGGATCCTCCACCCCAGCCAGAATGGAGTTTTGGGAGCAGATCCAGCCCCTGGAGTAGCTAGTGTGAGAGTTGGAACCCTTGGTGAGGCAGACAGCGATCCCTGTGTTCATCCAAGCAGAGGATTCCCCACACAAACAAATCCCTTTTCATGCAAACACCACCGAGGAAACTCAGTGTCCCCCACCAGGGAGAAGCCCATCCTGTTCCAGTGGCCAGCACACATCCCACCAGAAAGCTTTCCACTGCTTTCATCCCGTTATTTATTTCTTTGTTCCGTGTGCCCTGGAGGAGATGGTTTTACCCGACATCTTCCATTTTCTAAGCCAAAGGAGCCTCTGTAAATGCCTCCTGTCACTGCTGGGCTCTGTGCATCTTATCCTGGGCATCATCACCGTGGCTGTGAGCAGTAATTACGTGCCTAATTGCTAAGGTGGTGTTTTAATTACAGCCCTTATTCATCCATGGGCGAGCACTTTGGATCTGCAGCTCTTTGGAGTCAACAAATCCAAACCTTCCAGGAGACCTCGCTGTACGACACAGCACCTTTTGTACAACACCATCCCTAACGTCCAGGCCATCTGGGAAGCAAGAACAAACATCCTGCTGACAGGCAGCTCCTGCTGGAAGTGGGTAGGAATTTCCAGCCTAAATTTCCAAGGAGAAGGTTCATCCTGAAGCAGCAGCGAGGGTCATGAGAGGACAAAGCAGCCAGGGAGGATACAGCAGATGTAGGGCCCAGGACGGATTGTGTTCTGTGCTTCTTCTCACAGGCAACAGGAGGAGGATTATCTGCGCTGTAAAATAAATTCTGCTTTGGGGAAATATTCAAAGAGCTCCCGTGCATGTTGCTGGGGCTGTCTGGGGTTTACAGCAGCGCAGCCCTGCTGCTGAGCTGGATCTGCACCGCCATGAGACTCCCCTTCGAGGAGGACTGAGAAGCTCTAAATGCCCACTTAGAAGGTAAATCTCAACCTGGAAAAATCTCTGCCTAAACAGCTCAAAGTGGTTTCTCTGACAACATGTATGATGCTCAGAAACATATGAAATCCAGCTGCTGAAGGACACCATGCTTCTGGAGTAATCCCCTACTAAAACTGAGTTTCTGAGTACCTTCAGCTCCTGACGACACCTCTTCTCTTGAGGATGTGTATGAATATTAACATATCATATGTTAATCCCCTTTTCCAAACCCCTTTTCCTCTACAGTGGAAATATATGGAGAAAAAAGGGGAAAAATCTCAATTCTCAGTTCCAAAGCATCAAGGAAAGCCAGCAGGGAAGGGTGGCCAGCTCAGGCACATCATCTCAGAGGGAGCTGAATGTGTTCAGGCTGTTCTTCAGGACCCCACGAAACACGAGATGTTCAGATAAAACTCTTTAAGACGGGCTTAGGGGTGGGGATTTATGACCCTGGAGACTTCACTGAGCATTTCCATAGGTTTCCCTGCAGTTCACAGAACAGCAGAGACCTAATACACAGCCCAGCTCTGAAAACTTGGACTTCCCTCAAAGAAAATGGAGGGGGGAAAAGAAAAAGATATCAAAGAGATCAAAACTGTGTTTGCCTTGACATCAGAGATCAGATGGTGGCAAGGGCCTCAAAAGAAGAAAAGTCTTCAATTTTTCCTCTTGCCAGTGTCCAACCTGTAAAAATCAATGTGTCAACATCCCCAAGAAAATATTGTCCCTATGACCTTCCTATTCCCCCTCAATTGGAGGCTGCTGCTCATCATAAAAATGCTTTCTCTTGGTATTTCACGTGATAGATTTGTGGGAAAAGCCATTACATTAGTACAGCGTCAATTAATTTTTCTGCACGGAATTACCCATTGAAGAAATCTTTATTCTTTGGGGCTAAAAAGATCAAAATCCCCTCCCCTACAAACCCTCTCTCCTCTGTTGAAATCTCAGCCCTTTTGCTCCGTGCCTTGAAATATTAATTCTTTTTGGGGTGGGAGGTAAGTTTATAAAGTGGCTGCAAGGATACTTTTCATCTCCTAGCCAGTGGTCTCTATTTATTTATTTTATTTATTTTTTTAATGAGACTCCAGCTGAAGACTAACACTTGACTTTAGCAACTGCTGAGGAAAATTTATTAGCAGGGTGATATGTGGGATCTTTTTACTTCACAGATGGGCTCTCCCAGGTTCAAAAGAAAACGGGGTCTCAAGTAGCTTGTTCTTTACAGAAATAATAAAGTTTGACTTCAGGACAATGGTATGCGCCCTCAGGGCCGCTCCCCAGATCACGAGGGGGGTTTGGGAGAGGCAAAAGATGTGCTCTGAGTGAACGGGTGAGCTCCTTCCACAGCCCTTCCTCCACAGCACCGCTGGGCAGGTCTGGCAAAAACACCAGAGGTCTGCCCAAAACCAGCAGAGATCTGCTCAAAAACACTGGGGATCTGGTAAAAACCACCAGAGGTCTGCTCAAAAACACCAGAGGTCTGCTCAGAAACACTGAGGATCTGCTCAAAAACACTGGGGATCTGCTAAAAAACACTGGGGATCTGCTCAAAACCAATGGAGATCTGCTCAAAAACACCAGAAATCTGCTAAAACCCACCAGAGATCTGCTGGAAACCACAGCAGCTGGTGGTATTTGGCCGTTACTCCCACAGGGAGTAAATTCTTACCCACAGAAATTAGCTTTATCCTGATCTAACATAGATACTTCCCATCTATATTCCCCTGCACTGTAAAATTTTTGAGTTTTAAAACCTCTCCCACAAATTTCCAGGTCACTCAGGAGATCACTGTGGGGCAAAGTGAAAAGGATATCGGGGGCATTTTCTCATGAAAAGGGTTGTCCAGCCCCAAGAGCAGCAGCGTCCCCATCCCTGGAGGGATTTTAAATCCACGTGGATGTGGCATTGGGGACATGGTTGGCCTTGGCAGTGCTGGGGGAATGGTTGGGCTCAGCGATCCATTTCCAGCCTATATGATTCTATGGTTGCAGTTTCTTATGCCTTTTTATTCCTTTCTTTTCATTTTATTCAGGCCTGAGATGTTTATCCCTCAATTTCCAGCCTGCGGGGCTGGGGAATTTGGATGCTCCTGGAAAAAAACCTGTCAGGCTGTTCTCAGGGAAGGGGACACACTTTGCCATCCTTCTCTGGTTATGGCTGTTGGCAGGGAGCAAGCCCAAAATTCAATATTCCTGCTCCAGAGTAATGGCACTGCCCAATAACGATGCACTTACAAACACTTAATAAAGGCTATGTTTATTTAAATGCACCAAACAGCCATTTTAATAAATGGCAAATCGTTTTTATAGAGACCAGAAGTTGCTCATAGCCCAGGTTTATAACCAGCTATAAACCCTCAGACTGATGTGTTTTAACTGATGTTTGACACGTTCTAGTCATGTTTGCAATTTTCTTATAAAAATCTCCTAAATATTTATTTTCCATTTATAACTCGTTTAGAAGGGGAAGCATTACTCTGAAATATGGCTCTTGCATACAGATTTAGGATGCCTGAATAATTTGTTTATTTGCTCTCAGTCCTCATTTCTAAATGAACTGGCACATTTCCTTTTTATTTATTCATTTTATTTTATTTTTTTTTTCTTTTAAGGACAGTCTCCAGCACAAAAAAGATTAATGCAACATTTAAGGTCTGGATTGTGTGGGTTTTGTGCCAGTATCGTCGGTTATGGACGTGAAATTTTTTTTTTTTAATTAAATTAATTAATTGCTGTTAAAGCAGCCCATAATGTGCTGTGACCAGTGTACAGGGAAAGAGGAATTCTTTTAGTCAACACCAGTTCAAGCTCCAGTTCAAGCTCCAGTTCTCCTCACACCAGTGCAGCCTCTCCTCCCCATTCTCTGCCAGCCCAGAGCTGCCTTTGCTGTGTCCATGCACTTGACACGTGTCTCACACCAGGGCAGCTCGTTCCTCTCCGTTTCCATGGATAATCCCTGCAGATATCACTGCCCCCATGGAATCGTCATCCCATTCCTGGTGTCCTGGCCAGCCTTTCCCATCTGGCAGCTTGTGCTGTGAGTGCAGCCAGCAGGATGTTTCCATCTGCCCCCCCCCCCGCCCCCCCCAGCAATTTTCCACCCTCGTGTAGCATTTTAGGATATTTAACCACACAGTTCCAGGGAAATCTGTTATAACAGACTCCCCAAGGGCTGCTTTTCCCTTCTCTCCCCTGTTCCTGGCTGCTGAGATGGACCTTACAGGGAACATCCCCCAGTGCTGGAAAGTGATGGACACCTGGAAGGTCGACTCTGCCTCTTGCCAGCAGCTGGATAAAAGTCCTGGCTCAGCCTCTTTGTCACCCTTTCTGCCTCTAAGTAGAGTGGTGGGACACGTTTTGATGGCTAGAAAAGCCTTTTCTCCCTCTATCCCCTCCCCACGGAGAAGAGGGAAAAAATTGGCTAGGCCAAAATAAAGGAACTTGGCAAGAAAAAAGGGAGAGGAGCGTGGCTAAATCTCAGAACGCAAATCAGACAGAAAGTTCCTGTCCAGTTCTAGGAATAAGACAGAGAAGGGGAATTTCCACTGAATTTATCCCTCCTTTGCAAAGATCCCAACACCTCCGGTGGCTTTCTCAAACTCTTCCATTTCTGAAGGGTTTTGAAAAATGCCAGGGACACAAACAAGCAATGAGTGATTTTCTTGTGCTGCTCTCCTCCTGTGGGTAACACTAGGGATCCCCTCCTGCTCTCATCCTGAACTGCTCCAGGGAGTTTAATCTGTTCCTCTCTCTGCACAATCCAAATTTCAATTCTTCAGGGAAATTTGACGAGCTCAGACTGCCTGGTGGAGTCCTCTGTCTGCAGTGATCTCAAAGACAAGAGAGAAAGATATAATACTATTCAGGAAAACTTAACTTTGAAATATAATAATTTATTTCAATTTTTCAAAAATAAAACCTCACATAAATTGTTTTTTTCACCCAATCCCAAGTGAGTCCACAGAAGCACAGCTGAGAATGGATAGCAGCTATTGGGAAGGACACAGCACCAGCAGGGTGTGGGTTTGGCACTGAAGGTTTTTTTGGGATGAGGATGGAAATGTGTTTTACGACGCTGGAGCTGTCTGGGGGGTAGGAACAGCACAATAAACCAACACGTGTCCTCAGTGTGCACAGCAGGACATTTTCAGGGAGGTTTTGAAGGGTTGCTGCAAAGCTCTTGAAACTACTTCTCATTTAACCCTGCCAAGAGAGCCAACACCCTCCAAACCTCTGATTTAACGCTGCCCTTGTTGCAGTCAGTGGTAATTTTTTTCTCACTTGCAGTGGAGTTCATGACTCCATAACTACACAGGGCTTGGAATTACAGAAAGAGCAATTTCAAGAAAACGTCTAAAATATGTTTTCTGGTCTTGTCAAGGCTGTAATCTTGGTGTCCTCCAGAGCTGTAAAATCGAAGGAATTCACCCAACCAAATCTGACCTCTTGTAAGTCTCCAGTGGGTACAGGGTAGGGTGCAAACACCACATGTGAAAGAAAAGGAGGTATTTTAGTGTGTGCAGCTGGTTCTTAAGCTTCTGAAAATTATCAGTGCTGTGAAAAGCTCTTTGTGAGCTCTAAAGTCCAAGAGAGAAGTTTGCTCTCCGTTATTAATTTAGCCTCAAACTAATAATAACAATAACAATAACAATAAACCTGAAAAATGAAAATGGCTGCTAAGCTCTGTAATCAATTCTTCCCTCGTTGTAAATCTTGTGTGGTCTCATTTCTGCTCGGCCTCGAAACAGGAAATGTTGTTTTCAAAGGAATGGTTACAAGGGAACTCTTTGTTACTTGTCCGTGAAACACTTCACACAACTTGCCCTTAATCCTGGATTGAGTAGGTGCTGCTGCTGCAGCGCAGGAATTAATTGCATCACGTGGTGGGGAGCATAATTATTGATGAGCAGAATGACAGCAGAAATAACAATATTAGTTAAGGATTATTAAGTAGGAAAGCTTCAACTTGGAAGGAGTTTCTTCAGGAAATCAGGCTGTGGTGGCTTCTGAACTGCTGCAGGCTCCAAAAAAGAAGAATAATTGTCCAGAGGTTTCATGAATGCAGCAACTGCTATTCCTAGTTCGCTTACAGTCAGAGTCACAGACTGGTTTGGGTTGGAAGAGACCTTAAAGATCATCCAGGGACACCTTCCACTATCCCAGGTGGCTCCAAGTCCCTGGAGCCAACCTTGGTCCAACCTTGGACACTTCCAGGGATGAGGCAGCCACAGCTTCTCTGGGCAAAATTGTCTCCTGGGGTTTTACTTACAGGTTTTCCTTACTCCCAGCATTTTCTGGAGAAGACAAAACTGTTGTGTTTGCTTCTCCTCAGTGTCAATGAGATTTTCATTGGAAGGACAAATTTTCATGGAAAATGCCTGGTCCAGACAGAATGGGAGAGCTCAGGAGCTGAGCTTGCCTCTGTAATTCTCTTCCAAACCTGGGAAAGGGGTGTTGGGGGCTTCTCCCAGCGGAACTTTAAATATCTGAATCTCTTTCCCTAATAAACTGCTTTCCTAATAAACTGCTACCATATGTAAATGGAAACGTTTTGCTGACTCTCAATCCCACCCAGAGCTGCCCACTGGGGTGCTGCTACCCTTGTACACGGCACATACAGTGCTATAAAAAGTAGCAGACTGTGTCCCTTTAATAAATTACACCATAAATTTTACAGACTTTACCCCGGTGGCTTTTTAAATCTCGCTTTTGGTTATGCAACATCATCTTGCAATAGGAAACATCCTTCGAGTGTTTAGGTTAGAGGAGTGGAATCTAATCCACTCGAGATATTTTAGAGTGTAACAAATAAATAAAATGTTCCCCTCTCTTCAGGACGAAATATGACATGCACAAAATGGGGACAAGTGGCTTTGATAGCTGATGATAAGGGTCAGTATTTCATTTTCATTTTGTTCAGCATCTAGTTTTTGTCCTAAAAATCTAATATCAATGACACCAACAAATTAACTCAAAATACATGAAATGTTGGAAAAGTTGTTTTGCCTTGAAATCTTCAAGAATTAAGAAGGAAAAAAAAAAAATCAGATTGTTTCAATAGTGATTCAAAACTCAGAAACTTCCAGTGAACATCAGTGCCCAAGACATGAAGATGAGAAATTAAAACCTTCAGACCCAAAATGACCACCTCTCAAGGTCTTTTTCTGCCCTCCTTTTGGTGACACAGTTGGTGACTATCGACCAAAAATGGAACAGTTTCTTTTCCCAATACGGTGATAAATTTGGAGCTCTGGATAAGCCCATTCTGCCTTGTCCAAGTGTCCACAGTCCACCACAGAGAAAGAGGCGTTTGTGCTGACTCCAAAGGCAGCTGGAAAACTCATCAGCCTCTGGAAACCCATGGAAACAAAGGCCCTGCACCGAGAGGAATAATTATCATAGTAAAAATGATTGGCAGGTCCAGAGCAGCGTTAACAGCAGGGTTTATAAACACTGGAGGTCAAATATGAAACTGAGGAAAGCAGGAGGTGCCCCATTAAGACCAATCCTGAATTTGGCCACGGTTCCTGGACTTTTGGAGAGGGAAGCACAAGCTCCTCAGCCGTTCAGGAGTGAACACTGTTTTTGAGACTTCCAACACAACTCTGTTTTCCATCCTGCTGCAGCTTCACAGTCAAGGTTTCTGGGCATGTGTCCCGAGACAAGGGGATGAGAATTCATATTTGGGATTGGAAGGAGGGAGGAAAAGCTGGTTCTTGAACACCACTGCTCACACAAATCCACGTGTGAGTTCCTCCCCACTGTGATCATGGCACCACCACAGGCTTCCAGGGTTTTTCCATGTTTTTCGTAGGTTTTGACCATTATCAACAATATTATTTATAAAATGATGTAATTGCCAAGGGGTTTTCCTGTAATTTAATGAACACAGTTAAGCTTTTTTTTTTCCTCCCAACAAGAAATGAAGAGTGAAAGCTTTGCTTTAGGAAGATGTAACACCTGCATATCAGCAGAAGACAAAGTTCCTTCCATAATGAAATCTAAGAACCACAAACAAATCAACAGAGACCCCTGAAAAGTTAAGAAAACTGGAGAATTTGCCTTTAGTGGGGAATGGAGAAGGACAAAAATGAGAGGGACACTGAAAATGAGCCACGTCACCCATGTGGGTGCAGCATGGCTGAGCCCTGCCTGCTCCCAGCCAGCACACAAAGGGAATTTAATCCATCCAAACTGGCTCTGGAGACCCTACAAAGAGCAGCAGAAGAGCTGGGATGGAAAAGGGAACCTCAGAGCCCCTGTGGGTGGCACAGTTCCCTGCTCACACACCAAAACTCTGAACTGTGTCGAGATAAATCCAGCTTAAACCAGCTGCGTGTTCTGAGATCTCTCCAGCTTTTAGCAATGACCCTGGGGGATTTTTTTGCTTTGCTTTAGCAGAGAAAGAGGCCTCACCTGGGGCTGCAAATGTGGCCCTTGACATGGCAGCGTTTATCCTGATTTGGGAGGATCCATTAATTTCATAAGTTTTTGTTTACCCTTGAGAGTGAGCTCAGGGCTCCCTTTGAGTCCCGCCCTGGGCTCTTGACTGTCCTTTCTGTGCGCTGCACACAGTAGTTGGACATGGTCTGGAGACCTCTGGAGTTGTTATTTTTCATCAGGAAGATGGCTTTTAGCTGCAGGGGTAAACCTCACTCCATGCTGGGCAAATGTTGGGTGGAAAAATATTTCACAATAGGAAAGAAGTTGGAATAAGTCAGGAAAGAGGAAGTCGACCAATCCACAGTGCTGTTTGGGGTTGGTGTAATATTTCAAAGTTCCCTGTTTTGAAATTATTAGACCACCAAAAAAGTGAAAGGCTGCCAAAAATTACTGTAAAAGGTAATAATTGTTAATAACTTGGCATCTGCTTGCTCATTTGAGCTGCATGGGTTTGGCATTCATTAAAGACAACATTGTAAGTAAATAAAGGAGCAACTGCCTGGCACATAACATTTTTAACCACATCATAACTAAATATTAAATGTGAGGTTTTAATTCAATTTATAGTTTAAATAAGGATCTTTGCAGTAACTTTAGGGAAAAAAATAAGAGTCAACCCCATAAACAGTGAGTCATAAGAAGATTTTTAAAGAAATAATTGCAGTGTCCTTGACCTTGAAATGATCCTTTTTCTGAATTAGCACAGGAATTTAATTAAAACTTTAAAAAAAAAAAAAAAAAGCTTTCATTTTAGATTTGAGTTACCAAATATTTAGAGATCCAGTGCCCAGGCAAGCCAATGGAAACATTCCTGCTCCTTTCAGGGAGCTTTGGATCAGGCCCCGCACAGCTTTGGGTATCTCATTTCACAGGATGGACCCGAGGTCACCGCAGGAGAAAATGTTCCCCTTTAACCCAACGTTATCTGAGGTCGCACATCCCAGGGATCCCAGAGCAGCTGCACAGAGTGGGCAGGGCAGGGAGGAGCCACCTTCGTGCCTTGCCATCACTCTGCAGTTTCAGGTGGTTAAACAAAGCCCTGAGGTCTCTCTCCATCCTTTCCAACAGCTGGGACCATCCTGACCCGTGAACAAGGTCTCTAAATCTCTCACCCTGTGCCAGAGGTGCAGCACATTCCTGACAGCCTCTGCCTCCCTTCTCTTTCCAGCAGAGCTGCAGGAGTCACAGCTCCAGCATGTTAGAGACTCATCCAAAGGTCACTGGAGTCAGGGGACACCTTTTCTATTGACTCCAGTGGGCTTTGGACCAGGCTCTTACTCACCACTAACAAGTCAGCATTTACCAGAAGTGATATCCAGCAATTTCCTGTTCCCAGTAGAGGCTAAGTGGTGATAGCTGGGGTGTCATCCAGTGGTTACATTTGGTGTTTCTGACCTCTAAACGAGCTTCTCTATCCCATTCCTGCGTATCCAGGGCTCTGTGCTTCATGGCTCGGGATGCAGGAGGAAAACGAGCAGGCTGCAAGGACTACAGCTTTCTTTACTCCCCTCCTTCTTGTTATGATCCCAAGCAGAAGATCGTTTTTATGGGTCTTCAAATTAAAAAAAATAAAATAAATCCATTTTTTATTTTGAACTGTCTTTCTAAGGTGCCAGTGAAATTCCTGCCCCCTTCTCAAGTCAGGTTCGCATTGAAGAAAGAGGGTGGCAATTTTGCTGGAGTCAGGAGAAAACAAGGACAAACTGGAAAAGAAGCCCTCAGCCCCGGCACACAGTCAACAGTGTCATCTTTCAAAAGAAATTTCTGCACGCTCACAAGGATCAATGTCTCCTTATTTTGGTTCAACAGAGGCTCGGTTTATTACACAGCTTTTGTTTTTACTAGTGAAATGCACTAAACTGTTTTCTCAAGACTTGCCAAACAGTTTAAAATGTAATACCATTAAATTTGGGGTCCTACTGGGAAAAGTAATGCAAACTTAATTAAAGTTAACCAGAGTTTTCTCTCTGTGCAGCCTCGTGTTTCTCTGTGCTGCAGTTTGCTCGTAAAGCACTTGTTTGCTCTGAGCAGAGCAGTGCTCAGGCTGCAAAGGGTGGTGGAGCTGCCAGGCTGGGAGATGGTGAGGAGAGAAGGGAGGAACGAGCAGCAGGAATAGCTGGGGGAAATAAAAAAAATAACAAAACCAAAAGGCTGTTTTCTTCCTCTGGTGTAAAATATTTCAATTTTCATCCCAAGCTTGATTGCATCCCCGCCGCCTTCCTGGGATGGGGTCTGGAAGACAGCGTGGTGTCTCGAAGGGGGGTGAAGGCTCCAGCTCCAGAAAACAGCTACAGGGGTCAAACATTAATCTCTGCAATGTAATCCTTCCAACCTGAATCTCTGTAATATTTCTTTTGGGGCTTCTTACTGTTTCTACCTGTTTATCCCCCCGTCAGCTCTGCGGGGTGGCCCCTCTGCATGTGGCAGTTCCCTCTCTCTGCTGGCAGGAGCCTGGCAGGGATCGAGGGCTCCAAAAGGAAAGGATGAGCTTTGCCTGCAAGAGCTGTGACCCTGCACCCTCAATTCTGCTCTGATTGCAGCTCCACGCCTCGAGTCTGAAACAAATCTTGTATCCTGGCTCCTTATAAAACATTAGATATTCCCTGATGTCTCGGGAAAGAGGGTGAGAACACGGCCCTGATGTTTGGCTTGGTGCCCACGTGGGTAATTGGAGATTTTGCCTATCAAATATTTTCCTTGTGGTTTGTGCTGGATTCTTGTCCTGGGACTTGCTCAAAAATCTGGGGGCTGGAGCTGGAGCATTTGAGTGGAGCATGCAAAGGAAAAAAGAAATGTTGAATTCCTCTAGAGATTAATTTTGACCCAGAAACGGTCAGATTACGGAAAAAGGTAAATGCCATCTCTAAATGCCATCTCTAAATGCCATCCATGTTGGTCAGAAGAGCCTGGAAATTTGGCAGCAGCACCAAGCCATGCAATGGGATTAAGAAGAAAATCCAACTGACTGGCCCAAAATTCCAGGATGTCATTTCCCACCATGGCTGGGATGGACTAGGAAGCACTGAAAGAAGACTCAGGGAATATGAAGGTTATTTTGCCATGGGTTTTTTCGGGGATTTTATCTCATCCTGATCCTTCATCTAATTTTAGTCTCCTGAGCAGAGCCTATTTCTGCCTCAGGCATTGTAACACGCTTTCTATAGCCTGAACGAGTTTATTACACAGGGTGTTGTGAGCAGCATCGGTAAGAAGAAAAGAAAGGAGTGGAAAGTTTCCATAATAAATTCATTTTTAAGAAAGAAAAAGTTTAGCGATTGTTCATATCCCTTCTCTTCATCACCAGCCTCAGGGATGAGCTTCCAGGCCATACATCTTGCAAAGCAACAGGTAGTGATGGGTGTGTAAATGGAAAGTTTAATCTTTGAGTTGTTGAATTAGAATTCTGTTGCTCGGGTCAGAAAAATAATGAAGCTTTCTTGTGATCCATTTGTTCAGTTAGAATTCCATGAATTTTGAATGGTATATTTAAACTGTTGGGGGTTTTTTGTTGTTTTTTGTTTGTTTGTTTGTTTGTTTTTAACTTTGTAGGAGTAATTATTTTCCTTAATCTAGAAGTATGAAGGAAACAAGCAAACAGAAACGGAGGTGACATTGAGCAATGGAAGGATTCACTGTGGGTTACATAACATCTTTTAATTTTTATTGAACATTTTTTATTGTTTTCCATTTTTAGCAGATATCTGTAATAGCTCTGACCAGTAATTTCCTATTCATCACCATTTCTCAGCCAAAATTTGGAACTCTAATGGTGTGCATGATATTCCATTTGCAGAGAGTCTGGAATGCTGTAGTGCAGAAGAGCTCCACTGCTGCTGAGACTGAGATGGGTTTTTTTCTTGATCAGACGAAGTTCAATGATGTGGCATCAGACCACTCATTGAGTCCGTTCTTTCTCTCCCAAATTATAAATTAACTTCACTTTCCCTGAAGGTGGGGACAGAGATTGGTTGCAGGTCTGCCAGTGAAGCACTGAAATGGGGATGTAAATAAGGATGAGACATTAAAGTACGCAGAAAACATTCTTGGACTAAATTCTTGTGGAGGAGAGAGGTACTTCATGGGACCCTTTTTTTTTTTTCTTTCCTTGCTGCCACCTCATGGAAACCTGGAGCATCACCGCTGGCGACTTGTTTTTGTTTTCTCTCCCACAGCACTTTGACACGAGCCCTGTGGAGATCACCACTGTGTTGATAAGAGGACAAGAATAGCCTTTAGGTCCTTGGAGAGTTCATTTGTTTCCTAAAAGCTGCCCTGGCTGTGGAGCTCTCACTTTCCCTGCTGTCCCAGCCAGACATGTCCAGGCCTGGAAAGCCACACGTCCCTGTCGGCAGGGGCACTTCCTGACCAGAACCGAGCCCTGGGACATCTCTTTCTTTCCACTACCCCTGGAGAACAACAAATTTTTTGGGAGCAAACTACGCCTACATGGAAAGTTCCCATTTCCTCCCCAAAATAACAAAAAATAATAATAAAATCCCCCCAAAATGAGGCTCTTGTCTCCTCTGTTCTGCGGCTGGGGCAGGTTCCCGCTCGTGCGGTTCCATGGCCCTCGCCTTGGCTGTCTGCCCAAAACTCCCGTCTGTTTTCCAGACAGGAAATATGAATCAAAATAACATGACATAAAAACAGTAATTAGCTTTTGTGTGTGAGGCTGCTAAGGCCTTAATGAGGAACAGGCTTGTATATAAAACTCTTGGCTACTCTCTCCCCAAACTCCCTCTGTCGCTCCCTCCCCTTTCCAGTCCATCATTTATTTCCTTGCAGGGAGAAGTGAGGAGAGAAGGAGACACTATCTGTAAATTGATCCTCCCCGCCCTTGTTAAATTATCAAGGAGTCTATAAATGTTTTGACAGGGGTTTTTTTTTCCATTTGTTTTGGGCTATTTCCGTCCCACCCACTACGCTCATCTTTCCCTGTCATCCTTTGCTGCCGTTCAGGGCATCCTAAAAGCTTTGGCTTGAGCAAAGCTGAGGCTTGAATGAGACTGGGGGATCCTACAGGTCACCTCAGACTGGCACATGCTTCCAAGGATATTTTCTGGATAGTTCCATCAAGCCACCCAGGGCAGGTGTGGTCTGTCTGAGCATCTTTGTGCCTTTGAGAACAGCGAAGGTAGTCGTGGAGCAGCAGGGTCACCACGAGGCCAAGGGCGGTGGGCTGGTACCAAGGGTCACTTTTGCAGCCTTTAAGCAAAAAAAACCTGTGATCTCAGGAGGAAAATATTTAATTTCTGCAGGAAGGAGGTTCAGGTTGCAGTAAACTCCTCTCAGAGCTGGCATTATGTGGCCTCAGACTGATGTGCGAAGCCAGAGTCATGCTGCACACACTGTGAGAGCTCCAAGGTGAGCAGAAGTGTAAAACTCCCAGAATTTTCTGCATCAAGACAAGTTTGCTCATGCAAAGAGCTGTGTCTCCTTCCCAGATGAATGCATTAGTGACAAATGACATGATGTTGTAGTTCTGCTGGAACTGAGAGCTACCCAATACCCCGCTGGTCTTGGCCCAAAGCATAAACCCTACTTTGACACCGCTTTTCCTAATAAAACCATAAAAAAGTCTCTTTGTGTAGACCCTAATGATTTTCCTGTCCATGTCTCTGCATGTTTGTAGGCTCCCCACTGATTTTTCTGAGTTGTAATTTGAAGTCCCTTTGTGGTCAGTGCATTCAGAGCTGCAGATCAGTGGTGGCAGCCACGGATGGCAGCAGATTTTAGCAATGAATAGTAAAATTTCTCTCAGATCTGTCACCATCCATGCCCATAACGCTCTGCTGGGAGCAGATCTAATGGGTTTCATCAAGTGAGAGGAAAGAGAGAGGTTGTGTCCCTGCTTCCAGAGCCTCTGCCCTCATTTCCCACCTCTCTATGGGCTTAGCATGGAAAAGACCTTGTAGGAGTGTTTGGAGAGAAAATCCATAGAAATTCTCCCATGACTCCAGCCATGAATCCTCCTGGAAAGCTTTCTGATGGGATTTACCTCATGCCAAGGCTCTAAAAGTGATATTCAACAATTAATTAACGACTCTAGGAACACCTTGGCTGCCTATGGGTGTTTTGCCATTGCTTGGTGCTCTAACTCACAGCTGGCAAAGCCCAAAGGTGCTGCTGCTGGAGTCAGGGAAAACAAATCCTGGGAAACCGCAGAATGTGCTGCAATTTTTAACTCCAATTTTTAACGCTGATGTCCATGCTAGCATCAGATTAGAGGTAGCAGGAAAAAAAAAAAACCCAAAACTTTTCCCTGGCAATTTTTCAATGGAAAATGCCATCCAGTTGAAATCCAGACTTCCGATCAGAGTATGTTGTTGTCAATGAAGTTTTGCTTCAGTTTTTTTAACACAGATTAGTTTTGACTACTTTGAAGTACTGTGTTTGGACTTTGTCGGAGTGAAATGGCTTGATTTTCTTTCCTAAGTGTCTTTTCATAACAGAGGTGATTTAATTTTATGCTTTGAATAATGTATGCTAAAAAGGAAGGTATTTTGTTCTGATTTGGTTTTATCAGAACAGGCTATTTTATTTCATTCCAAATTTTTTTTAAATGTGGTTGAAGAGAAAATGTGGCTTTCAAAAGTTTTTTCTCCTGATTTGGCACTAGACCAAATTTTGAGATGTCAGAATTTCGAGTGGCCTTCCAGTGAAGTACAACCCATTCCATGGGCGTAAAGCAAGGAGAAAACCCACATAAAACAATCAAATTGATGTAGACATTTATTACTTGTGAGAGTTGTAAAAGCATCGCATGGCTTTCTCATAAAAAGTCATAAACCCTATTTACAGTCCCTGCATTATTATTCTAGTAACTAAAACCAGGGACTCTATGAAAGTGCAGAAGTGTTCAGCGAATTCTCTCCCAACTCTGTCGGAAATGCAGAAAACGCTCCCTGTTTTCAGAGCAGGGGATCGTGTTTTACACGTATTTATTTATTATGTTTACCTCTTACACTCAGAGCTTGGCCCCTACCCAAGAGGTCAAAGCTATAATTACTTGCATTTCATGATAACAAATGCAGAAATTAAATCAGCAAAGTGCCCTCGTGTTTTGGGGGAAACTGGTGGTGTTCAGGTCACATCTCAGCACTCAAGAGGCTTAAATGCCTTAGTAGGAAAAGCTTAACCCTGCCCACAGTGTAGCATCCAACACTCAGAGCCTTGGGAAGAGTGTGGTTACAGGTGAAATTCATTTGAAATCATCATAAAGACAGTAACTGACATGAAAAAAAAATTCAACGCAGTTTTGGAGCAAGTACAGAAACACATGGGGGGGAAAAAAGAGATATTCGGAAAGATTTGTTTGTTCTTCCATGTTCTGAGCTCAGTGAAATCAATGAGAAAGGGTGAGCTGCCAGGATGGAGCTGCGTTGTCCTGTTGCTATTGCAAACACATTGTCTTGGAGTGTTGTCATCCCTGGAATAAAGAGCTGCAGCTCTAGAGCCGAGCCAAAGCTTCCCTCAGAATTTCTAATGTGAAGAACCTTTGTGTTGCCTGTAAAAATGACACTCCCTCCTCCTTCTTCAGGGTAAGTCCAAGGCCTCTCCAAAGCAGGATCAGCTGGAAATGGTTGAGAAAAAAGGAAGGGAAAGGGGAAAGGGAAAAGGGGAAAGAGAAAGGGAAAGGAATTCATGCTCTTCCTGCTGGCTTTGAACCTACAAAACTTGGACTTCTGGAACATCATCCTCTTGACTGTAACTCAGCTGCCGGTGGTTTCTTACTTTATTTTCTCTCATTTATCATCCTTTACAGATACAACGAGTTCATCTAGAAGTGAGAGTGAGCTTTGCTGAGCAGCAGTGGGGGATCTCTGGGGAAGTCTCTCTCTCATGGGTTTCCCCTGGTGTCACAGCACTGGCTATATCCAGCTAGAGAAGCTTTTTATGACCTTGCCATGGTTATTTTCAACTTCTTGCTTCTGTACAGGACCCATACATAAGCCCAGGGCTAAAAATACTTGAATCCAGCCAATTTTTTCCCTAACAGATCTGGGGACTTGCATCTGTTGTCTGAGCTGGGCCAGAAACTGATTTCCAGAGTCTGAAACTCAGCTCAGCCCAGTGTTTCAAACAAAGGAAATGTTGGAGGATGGCTCTGGGCAGTTTAGAGGTCCATCACCACTCTCCCATGGATGTAGTGAAGCTACACTCCTCTGGCTCACCTCACCTCCAAAAACAGCCTTCAAAAAGCTTCAAAAAGCAATTTTCTGGCTGTGAGGGGGGGTTAAAGCATCCGAGCCGTGCAAAGAAAACACTTGTTTTAGAAAACTATAAAACAAAGAGCAGAGTTTCCTTCTCAGAGAGAGGAGGTGCCCCTTGGGTTGCCAGAGGACAAGTGCTGCTTTCCCATCCACTTGTGGGAATCCAAGGATTCCTGTGCCACGTCCTGCTGGACCCTGTGCCTGCCCACAGCATTCCCTGACTCGTGCACAGGCTCGGAAGACACATGGAATTAGTCCTTATGATTCAATTATTCTGCGGTAGAACTTGGACGTGTGCAATATACTGAAAGCCTTTGGGAGACTATCAAAATTTAATGGGGAAAGTATGGCATTTTTAATTTTTTTTTTTTTTAACTTCCAACCCTCGCTGTCAAATGATTTGTTTGCTATTTTTATAAACACGCTGCAGTGCCACTGAGGAGGTGCAGGGACAGGAAGGGGCTGGGCTGACTGATCCAGTTGGAAAACAGAAGGGTGGGTTAACCCCTCCAGTACCACTCATTGGGATTTCCAGATGTCCAAGGAAAACCACCAGGTCTGACTGGCAGTGGGAAACTGCCTTTCCCTGTGAGATGAGAGCAGTGGCTGCGTTGCTTTGTGTCTCAGATGCCCTGGTTGCTAAGTTTGGGGTTAACTGTCTACAAAAATATTTTAGAGGCAATTATCCTGCTGGTTTGGCTCTGCTCTCCCTCTGGTCTTCTTGGAAGTAACTCTGGATATGGAGACCTTTCCCCACTATGCCATTTCTACCAGTGGCATGGCCTTTCCTCCACACTCTCGACCGCCTCTTTGGCTTTTTTCTCTTGGAATTACTCATCCTAGTCTTCAATCTCTCCTGGTTCTCCCAGGATTTTTAAGATCAGATATTTAGCATCCTTCATCACGCATTTGCCAAGGCCTTGGATCTTGTGCCTTCCTCTTCCTCCCTGTGCTTCCTACCTGAAGTCCTGATCAGGCAATCTCCTCTAGGTCTGGATAAATATCCCAATCTGCCCATTTAACAGTTGTACATCAAATCCAATTTGTTCTTTTCAGCTCAGCCCTTCTGAGGTCTTACTCACTGGCCACACAATAAAATTCACCTCTTTTTACCTCCTCTCCCTCGGGGTCCCATTTCTACATCTCTTTACAGCTCCTCTGTCAGCACCTGTCACCTTGAAGTTGTCTTTTAAGCAGCTCTGATCTCAGAGCTCTTGTTTTACCTATTTAGACCTTCTGCACTAAACATCTGGCAGGGGCAATGTGCAAGCCAGGATTTTATTTCACGCTGAGGTATCCAGAAATCCACCTCCTCACCGCTTTAGGCATTTTTTCCTTTGAAAAAGCACAAGTCTCCTTTTCCTCTCTCTCAATGACTCCTCTCTTTTGTGCTCGTGGTACAAGCGGTGCTCCTCAACCAAACACTTCAGCACTTCCTCTTTTTTCCCCTCTTGCTCCATTCAGCTCCTAAGGAATTTGCTACACACTTCCTTTTGGAGGTCCAAGAGCTACACAGCACTAATGTGGCGTTGAGCTCGTCATGGGCTGGCAGCAGTGAAATGCCTCTCAGTGTTCCTTGGGTTTCACTGGCTGCCTCAGCACCACCTGCTCCCCAGCCCGCTCTGCTCAGAGGCACCACGATTTATTTTTGTACTAATGGCAAAACGCACTGAAAAATAAACCGGTGTGCTCTTCGTCTTACAGTTATTTCCTTGAGGAGATGGGCCTGGAAGAGAACTCTGAGTGGATCTTTACCTACAAATCACTGCAAAGAGTCTGCAGCTCCCACTGCTAATCCCAGAGTGGAAAGAGGAGGGAGGGGATGTGTGTTGTGCACAAACCTTGACGTTTGCATCTGCCTTTGATTCAAGGAAAGGGCAAAAAAAAAAGAAACAATATCACTTTACACAGACAGGAGACGGTTCCAAACCATGTTACACTTTGTACAGTAATGGTTTTGAAAGATGACTCATTCGAGCTTGTCAAATTAGCCATTACATTTGCATGGCTCCTGTGGGAGCCTTTTCAGCGAGCTCGGAAACCTAAAAAACAACCCACACACATGGAAAGAGATGGAAATTCCTTTTATCCTTAGCCCTTCTTCTCCCACCAGAGAGGCAAAGGGACAGGTAGTGAAACACATATCCCGAACATCTTCCTTGGAGTGCACTGGAGATTGGGAAAGTTTTGGCAAAGTTCATTCCATGTCACATGTGTGTAATTAAAACTTAAACTTTTCTGATGAAGAAGAAGTTTGGTGAGGACACACTCCAACACTTGTCCAGTATTCCAGATGCATCCAAGCCGTTGCTCTGGGATCTGCAATCAGCCTCCACACTCTGCTCCCCAGCTCACCGCCAAGGCTGGTGTTGCAGAGTTTGGGGCTTTCTGAAGCCAGCTGTCTCTGTAATCCTGTGTTCCTGTAAACGTCTTCACCCAAGTGTCCTTGGAATGATGAGAGCTGCTCCGAAGAAAGATGACAACCTGGTGAGGATTGGGCCACAGGGAATGCAGGCTGGAAGGGGAAGAGGAAGGTGTTCAGCTGAGCTCTTTCACTCAGATCTGAGCATTAGCACGTAGTTCCAAATCGGTCAGTCCTTTGCACAAATGCCTGAGTTTCTGCCTCAAAAAGATAATTTTGGCATCGTTCCTGCACCCGCTGTGGTGTGAAGATCCCAAAGCACTCACTCACACTGCACTGAGTTTCCTGGGATGAGATGGGGCTGGATCTGATGCTCTCAGCCATCAGTGGAAAGACTCTCAGTGGTTTTTCTGGAACTCATCTCCAAGGTAGATGTGATGCTTGGCATGGAGGCTCTGCCTCTTGTTATCTGCACCTCCTGCCACACGAGATTTAGCTCTGAAGTCCATGTTCCAAACCTGTTTTAATTATCTTCATTTCCCCTCTCACAGCAACCTGACTCTCAGTACAAGCGGCGGGCAGAAGAAACAGAACTTTTTCATCACGTCTTGGCATCTGTCTCTCTTTCTCTCTTGTTCCCAATCTCCATTCTCGTAACTGGGTTGGGTTTGGGGTTTTTGGGTTTTTTTTTCTTCTCCTTCTTTTTTTCATTTCAACCATGACTAGAAAAGATTAAAGCCTGACGTTACTACTTAGGAAAAGGGACCTCTGCCAACAGGGTGTCCTTCAGGATGCAGTGTGAGACTGAAGGGCTTTGAAACAACAGCATTAACATGTGGGGATTGCACTGCACTCAGAAATTTTCCTGAAAATACCAGGGGCTGCATTCTCTCTCCCTCACTCCTGTTGGATAATACTTTTGTCCGTGACTAAACCTCAGAAGGACAACTTGCAGAGCCAGGCAGCAGGTGGAGGCTGCCAGACTGTTAAATTTCGTAACTTTCTTATTTAATGAAAATCTCGGTCCGTTTGAGACCTTTCATAGTGCACATTCATATTTCTGTAACATGCCACTCATTTTATGTCCTTTTAGTGCGGCTGCTTAGCTTAACCTAACACAGAGCGAGGTCTGACTGGTTTATGGTAGAAAATGGCAAGGAAAATGGGCTCTCGAAGGGAGGAACCTGTTCTGGTGGAGCAGAGAGGGGAACTGAAGGAGACTGAGCTGCCCCAGCCATTCAGCCAAGGCACTGAAGGACCCCTATCACAACCCTACCAGGGACTTGTGCGACCACTGCTGGAAAAAGCTTTTTGGAGGAGCTCTGGCAAGTTTAGTTCTGGCTGTCTGAGATCTCAGCGACCCTTCCAGCATCCCTCCTCTGTCTCGCAATGCTTGCTCTCGCCGCAGCAAGGGCAGCAGGCATTTCAGCATGGGAAGCTGTTGGCTCCAGGGCAGTGCCTCTGGGTTGGTCCCTGGCGCAGAGTGCTTGTGATTAACCCTCTTCAGTTGTATCAGTGAGGGTCAAGTGTGAGCTGTCATGGATCTCAGCTCTCCTCCTGACATTCCCTGGCTTGTGCTGCTGGTGTTTAGGGGCTGTCTGGCTCCTCCACGTATTTACAGCTCTCCCACAAATTTGTTGTGCTCCTGATGGGCTGCAAGGAGGCAAAACTGATTTAATTTGCACAGAAACCTCTCTTGCTCATATCCCCCTTTATCTGTTTAAGGAAAAGGGAGTCTTGTACCCCAGGTTTCCCCGTGACACCCTCTT
Source organism: Chamaea fasciata (assembly GCF_029207755.1). Classification (NCBI taxonomy): domain Eukaryota; kingdom Metazoa; phylum Chordata; class Aves; order Passeriformes; family Sylviidae; genus Chamaea; species Chamaea fasciata. Next base: position 14,126,169 of record NW_027094097.1, read on the forward strand.
GTTTTGCCTTAGCTGTGGAGGGTCCCTCACCTGCCCCAGAAAAGAGTGGGGACCAGTGCAGAGGGGCTGGTGGACAGTGGCAGGGTTTGGGGAGATGCTCCAACTGCCCAGTCATTTCCATATTTCCCCCCTTTACATTCACATATAACGTTTCATTTGCATCCTTCCCTCTACCACAGGTCTTCCTTTTAGATATAGACCTTTAATGAAGATGATTGTCTAGAAGGAAAAAAAAATATATGAGCGCACTCACTGCCTGTGAGAGGAGGAAGGCTCTTCAGCAAGAGGGAGGAAAAACCTTTTTTTTTTGGTAATTTACTATAAAATTAGTCAAAACCACTGATGACTCCCAGTGGCTTCGGGGTTTATTACAAAGGCAGAGTTTTATGCTCACCTGGCCCTGCTGCAGGTCTGGTTTTCATGTTTTATGCAGCTCCTCATCCACCACAGTCCTCACCAAACACCCCCTTTGCCCACCAGAGGAGCCGTCAGCCTAATTTGTGTAGTCACACTATTTAGACCTCGAGCAAGTTTTCTCAGCTATGGTTATGTACAAGGTATAAATATTTTCCTTGTGAAGCACAAACACCCTGTACCCTACTGCTTAGGCACCCTCACGAGGAGCTCACGTGAGGGCTGTTAATCAGCACCATATTTTGAGGACTGTCTCTTTTATTTATTTTTTTTTAATTTCCTCTTCTCCTTTTTCTTTTTTATTTTTTTTTTCAGAAAAACAAGCAGCCTCTGCTCCATCCTCACAATTTTATTTTCACATTGCTGTTGACACACGCTGTCCTGACCAGTCAGGTTGTGTTAATTTCCCTGATTGGCACCACGAGTAAAGTTACAGCTCGTGTTTCATTTCCAGCCTCCTGTTCAGAATTCCAGCTCTTTCGTGGAGCAGATAACAACCAGAGGAACTTGGTGCACAGTGTTTGCTCAGTGAAGACCAGGCTGCTTGACTTACCTGACACTTATTCCTTTGGTTTTCCTTCCTTTCCCTCAAAAAGTTAGGATTACAGATCACCCGGCCTGAGGGAGGAAGAAGCTAAATAATAACAACAAAATATTCCTTTTTCAGGAGAAGAGCTTTTCTGTATTTCAAAGAAAATAGGCATTGCAGCATCTGTGGGCTTCCTCAGACCCTGGAGAGTGCAGTGACCTTTGAGATGGATTGTGGGCCATCAGAAGTTAAATATGCTGCCTTTGGTCAGCTCGGCATGAATTATGGCTGTGGAATGCTGAGGCCCATGTTCCTGATATATTTAGGTATAACCAACGGTTGTAACATAAAATTAAATCAACAGATTGCCGGCTGGTGAAATGAAGGCTGAGAACTGCTGCAGGCCACAGTGTGATGGAGTTACAGTCAGGACCTGGTCACTCACTCGCCCACAACTACAACATCTGCAATTTTTGGGACAGTTTTTCTCCAAATCCTTCCTCACTTCCCAGTAGATCTGCACAGATCTGAAATAGCACAGCCCAAAGCCCAGCAGGGACATGGGGACAAGACCAGGGTGCTCCAAACCCCATCCAACCTGGCCTTGGACTCTTCCAGGGATCCAGGGGCAGCCACAGCTGCTCTGGGCCCTGTGCAGGGCCCCACAGGGCAGAATTCCTCCCTAATATCCCATCTAAACCTGCTCTCTTGCAGTTAAACCCATTCTCCCTTGTCCTGTCCCTGCACACCCTTTGGAAAAGTCTCCCCATCTTTTTCTAGGCTGCCTGGGTCTGACCTTGATCACAGCTTCTGAGGCTCCTTCCGATGGTTTCTGGATCTATGTTTGATTATTATTTCAAAAATCTGTTTCATGCTCGTGCCCAACATCTGCTCGGGCTGAGCTCTACTTGGAATATGCTGTTTTCCTTGGATTTGGGAAGGTGCTGACGTTTCCCTGAGCAGTTGTGACTGCAGTACCTTCCCAAGGAGCACCAATCCTGGCCTTTCGTCTTGGCAGTGAATGTTCTCCCCCACACTCCTGTTCAGAAGTGTGCATGTGAGTGATTTAGTGCTCCATGGCAGCAAATCAGGATGTTGATCTTAACTGCGTTTTCCCCATCCCAAGGCACGCCAGGAGCCTCAGACAGGGCTGCAGGCACCTTTGTGTTAGGAAGAGTAAAAATACAGGCTTAAAAATTGCTCTTTGCCTTCCAGGTTTATCATTCAGATGCATTTGTTGTTGTGTCGCCTCCAACATCCTCAGGTGTCATTAAAAAATCCCCAAGAGCACAGAGCAGCTGCAGCTGGGAATCTTCGTCCCACTTTGCCAGTTTTCATATAGGAAAAAATAAGGAAAAACAACACATATGACACAAGGAAACATCCTCCTGGAGCCATTCATTTCTCAGCAGGGAAAAAGGGGGAAAAAGACAGACAAGATGAATTTATCTTTATTTTTTCTCTGCACAGAAGGAACTTTGATTGTGGTAAAACACAATTCACCATGCTCAGTTCTGGCATTTGCCAGAACAAAACCAGATTTTGGTGCCTGGGCAGCAGAACGACAGGACTTGGGGCAGAATTTCTTGTCTCAGGCAGAGTTGTGTGAGTCTGTTTGCTCTGGCAAAGTGCCCTTTTATTTATGTGAACTTGCAGCCATTTGTTTCATCCCCTGGAGAGTCTCCTTCAGAGGAAAATCGTCCAAACTTTGATGAAAACTGTCATGTTACCTCCCTCTCCTAATTCTCCTTGGGTATATGGGCCAGGAGAAAAATGCAGCCACCCACCAAAATGGTGAGAAGAAATTCACCCCCTTAAAATAAAACTATTCAGCAATTTTTTTTTTTTTTTCACACTTCACATCTCTCTGGGTTGCCCCACAAGCCAGGCAGCAGTAAAACCATTTACCAGCAGGCAGGGCTGGGGCCACCTAATCAACCATTTTTAGAGTCATTTGGGCTTCCAGTTTGGCTGGAAAATAAGTTTTCAACTAATTCTTTAAGTATTGCTACCACACAGAAGCCATAAATAAGTACTTGCTGCCGTGGCCATCTGCTGCTGAAGGTCACTGAGAAATAACTAGTTCAGGAAAATGTTTAAATTCTTATTGGTAATACCTCTAACCAAAGCCAAGCCAGTAGGGAGATCATGTGTTGGTTAGTGGGTGGCCTTAATGATTTTACCATAAAAGTAATTCCAAAAATACACATATCAGGCTCTCCAGCTAATTCTGCAGCTTGATTTGACAAGTCTGAACCAAAATATATCCAGCAACCAGGCAAATATTAGTGGTGGAACAGGAGGATTAAAAACTACCTAAAACTGCCTTGGCACAAATGCCAGCGTGGTGCCTTTGTTCGAAATCAAGGGGAAAGCTGGAATTTTGTGCACTTCCCAACTTTCCCTCCCCTCATAGGGAAAGCCAAGGAGACAGCACGTGCTGAAGGTCCCTCAGGTATTTCCTGGAGTTCTTTCCCCCTTGGAAAATGCCCCCCCTTTATTGCAGGGATGATATTGGGACAGAGAGATGGACACTTCCCACTAGAGCAGGTTGCTCTAAACCCCATCCAGCCTGGCTTTGATCTTTTAGTGTTCCCAAATTTCTCTTTCCCTTGCCACGCTCTCTCCTCAGCCTGTCACAGGCTTGGTCCCTCATGGGAAAATAAAAAAAAACCCAACTAATCAAAGACATTCATGTGAGCCCCACAAACACAGTGGCTGAGAAAAGAGCCAGAACCCCATGAAATAGGAAGGGTTTATTTCCATTACCCAGGCACACACTGAACCAGGGCTGCTGGTGCTGAGAAGAGGTATAAAATCACTGTCATAGAAATTTGGGTTCTCTGTCTGTGAAGGCTGCTCCCAAACTAACCCATGAGACGGACTGGAAGTGGAAAAGTTAATCTTGAAATACACTTCAATTTCAGCGTTGTTAAGCATGGCATGTGACGCTCATGACATGCAGGGCGACAAAATCCTGCAACAAATCAGAAACAAAAACACGGGGTCAAAAATCTATTCAGCGCCAGCTGTTAACAGAGCACTTTCTCTCATTGCAGGGAGGTTTCTGAGATGGAGCAGAGCCTTTCAAAAACTATTTCTGCCATCCTGTCCTTAAATTTTGCAGTCCCAACTCCCTGTCCACACTAAGGCAGCTGTCCCTGTGTGGGGTCAGCAGAGCAGCAGGACAGGAACTTTGGGGCACACAGTGCCACCAGCGCAGAGCAGGGCTCAAACACAAATCCAGAAAGGATCGTTTAGCTCAGCCACTGAGCTACTCATTGCCACAGCAAAAGAATTCAGGGAGATCCCCATGGGATGTATCCATCAGTGTCCGTGAATAGCAAAGACACACCAGACGAGCCTCCAGACGAGGAAATGCCCGTGCAGGTACTCACCAGAAGCTGGGAGAACATTCAAGGCACTTGAATACTTCAAGACACTCTTAGTTTGTCGGGGTTTTTTGTGGCATTTCCCTCGGTGCCTGTTACTGTCTGTCAGAGGAAGCAGACGTGATCCTGCCTGGCCATCCCCACCTCTTTGCACATGGCTAAACGCTTTCAGCCCTAAATGTGCTGTCCTCCTTAGTGGGAGGAGGATTTAGGGCCAGAGGCATTCAGGAACTCACCCTCCCTTCCAAAATAATTGTTTTCCTTCACCTTGAGGGAGCTGAAAATTCTTTGCCCTCCCCAAAGGTGTAAGGGAAACAAAAGGACCTTTACTGTAGTGAGCACCTGCTAATTTTAGAATGAATTGAAGGGGGAAAGGGATGTTGCATTGGCCTCAATCCCTGGAATCAAGAAATCATAATAATGCTTGTTGCTGCGCTGTGCATCCCACGCCTCAGGAATCTGCCTCTCAGACAAACTCTTCACCTCCAGTTTTGCTTCCATTCATGAGGTGACATCAGCACTTTGGTTTTCCTTGTAATTCCTGACATTTTGCCATTGTTAAAGCCATGGGGGTATTGCAAATACTGACCTAATGCTTTATAAGGGAGTTTGAGGGAATATATGAGTCTGAATGCATCTATATATTTTTATAGATTTCATATATATATATATATATATACACATCATATTTATATAAATTTTATTATTTACATCATTCTGTTCCTAACTGCAAGATACTTAAGGCACATCCAAGTGCACAGAGACAACCCTGTCATTTTTCTCCTGAGATACATTTTGCTGTCATTTGTGTAACCTTTCTTTTCAGTTTGTTAATCAATTACACTTCGGGCTTCAACAGAGGGGTCCAAAGTGTAACAGCAGCAGCTTTTGTTGCAAGGGAAGGAACAAATTGATGGATGGTGGGTAATCAAAGTAATATAGAGACTTGGCATAGGCAATATTTACTTTCCATCTGTCACTGAAGATATTTTACTGCCAATCAGTGCCTTCAGAAGGCTGGCTGGAACAATAGAGGTCTTTTCTACTTAATTCCTCCTATTGACTGGGGCTTACACTGACAAAGTTCACTTGCTATGTAATCCTCAAGGCATGCACCGGCTGCTGCAGCCAAGTTTGGAGATATATATCCCCCTGTGTCAATGATGGGGGGGGGGGGAAAAAAGCCTCTCTTTGGAGCCAAAGCGTTGAAGGTGGTCCCTGAAACACGGCCCATGACAGTGTTCAGTCGGGGCTGTTGGCTCTGGAGGTGTCAGAGTGATAGCAGCGCTCACAGGAACCCTCCCTGCAGCTGCTGGAGACGTGAAAGGCCTTTGATGGTTCACTGGTGACCACTGTTTGCAGGTCAAGTCTGGCCAGGAAGATCCTCTGCAATAACAAACGAGGGGCGGTGGTGGGAAGAGGGAGGAGGGGGTCGTTTTTCTCTCCAATTCTCTCTGGTTTTTGGGGGGTTTGTTTTGTTTTTAGTTTTTCTTTTTCTTTTTCTGTTCTGTCAGTCCTGCTTGCTGCAGAGATTGGTGTTTACAAGATGAGTCAGTGCTGACACAGGCCAAGGCTGGAGTTGGGGAGCAAGGAATTTGGGAAAAGCTCCTCATGCCGATCTTTGGGCCCCATGACCAGGAGCAGAGGGGTGACAGCCACAGTCGTGTCACCTCAGGGGCTGGCTGGGGACCCAAAGCTGCTTTCACCCTTCCTGGTTAAGGTGAGGAGCTGGTGAGAGCAGGAAACATCCCTGGCAGCTGGAAGTCATCGGTACTTACAGCACATTCCATCTCCAGGCACAAACTCTCCTGACCCTGACCGAGACTCATCAGGGCAGGGGGAATGGCTTTAGGCTGAGGGAGGGTGGATTAAATGGGATATTGGGAAAAAAATCCTTCCCTGTGAAGGTGCTGAGGTCCTGGCACAGGGTGTCCAGAGAAGCTGTGACTGCCCCATGATCCTTGGAACTCTCCAAGGCCAGGTTGGACAGGGCTTGGGGAACCCTGGGGCAGTGGAAGGTGTCCCATTGCAGGGGGTGGAAATGGAAAACACCTTTTTCCGGTTTCATTCACAGGTCACCTGGGCATCCACCCACAAGGATTTAGTGCACATCTTGTCTGTAGCTGGTGCTGACTCAGTTCCCAGTTTCCCAATTTCCCTGTGCACTTGTCACTTCGTTCCAGTGGCATTTCACCTTCTGGGTTAAACACCAGTTGAGAGCCTTTGGCTCGCAGGTTTTACAGCTCTTTCTCTTGCACAGCAAAGCCGGATCTCTGCCCTCCTCGAGGCACACACTGAACTGTTATAACCCACTTCTGCTGAGGACTTATCAGCCAGATTGCAAGGTTTTAACGACCCTTAAATTCAGTGAAAGAAGCCACATCATTTCCATAGATTAAAGACCAAGGAGGGTTTAGACCTTGTTGTCCTAGAGGTTGTTCTTATTGACAGTCTCACAAATGACAATTTTCCTCTATTTTGACTCACAAATATCCTCAAGAGAGTTGAAAGTGAAGCACCAGTGGAGTATCCTGGGTTTCAACTCCCTCTGTTCCAAACAGATTCTATCCCCTTTTTTTCTTCTTATTATTTTTAAAGGGTGATGGGGAAGCAAAGGGAAAAAAAAATACCCTGGATCTCTTCCAAAATAGCAAGCTAACTTCCAAGACTTGTCTGTCAGTAGGCTCACTCTGGAATTTCCTCTGCAGTTACTGGAGGGTTCAATTTTTCCATAAAACCTGGTATTATGTAAGGGACACTTGCAAATTTTTCCAGTTGGACCCTGGGATTGCAAGATGCATTTGACAAGAGATAACAACAACCCGGGCTCCCAAATGACTGCAGTCACCCTGGAGCCAGGGCACCCTTGCAGCTCTTCTACTCCTCCATGGATCAAAAAGAACCAGAATTAAGATTTAACCAGATTACGGTGGAGATAAAAGGAGTTCTCTGAACTTTTGCCATGGAGATACCCTGCAGACCTTTCCACAATTCCGTGGAGATCAGGACTCCACCGCTTCCAGCCAGTCTGAGGGGAGGAAAGGGTGAAGGGAGCTGCCTTGCTGATAGGTAAAAGGTAAAAGTTCACAAGTCCACAGGCACAGATGCCGAATATTTCATGAATTTAGGGGGATACGGTTTCAGATCATGCCGCTGGAATGCAGCCCTGGCTGCAAAGGCTGGGAGCAGAAGGGATGAGGGGGTGACAGAGCCAGGGTTTCACTCGAGCTCTTTGCACCCACAGATGGTGAAAAATAAGAGAAAAAAGGAGATTACTGCAGTGGGATGGTGATGTCCTGGTAGATCCTCCCAATGGAGGGGAAGGGGAGTGCAGGGAAACGTTGCTGGCTGCCTTTGCAGCAGCTCACGCTCAAGTTCTGGTGGTTTTATTGATCCCTCAGGGAGCAGACTTGAGCCTCTTCCTGTCTGAATCTACCTGGAATCCATGCCCAAATACCTGGTCTTTGTAGGTTGCTCAACCAGCTGAATCTAGTTAAAAACTCAATGGCCATTTCTTCCCTCTGAATAAATAATTGTAATTCATGTGGTCATAAACGATTTTTTTTTCCCCCTAAGAAAGCTCTCCTTGATATCCAGCCACTGGTTGTCAAACAGAGGCTTGTTTCCTTTCCTGTTAATAAGTCCTGTCTCTTTTTTTCCTGAACCAGGCTTTTTGGGGCATTACATCACCACGCACCAAGTTATGTTGAGGCTGGATGGAGATAATTCACATCCTGTCAGGTCTGACCTAAGAGAGTGGGCGACCTTCCAGCAGGGTAAAATATGAAAGGGAAAGTAAAATGGACCTATTCTAGAGTAAATAGGGAATACCCGGCAGATGGATTTGGGGGCTGATTGAGGAAGAAGGTTATGTGTTTCATTCTGTTCACTATTTTGCTCCCCTTCACCTTTGCTGATTATGCCTTAAAAGCTTTGTGTCATGGCCAATTGTCAGCTAAATACCTACAGTGAGTTACAACTCACATTATTGCTCCTTGGACAATGAATGCATTTGGGTGCTATTTTGCCACTTCCTAGGAAAATTGGAAGACAAAGTTAAAAACTGACCTGAAACCTGATCGGAGAATGAAGTTGCCACAGATAAATGACAAAAAAAATGTTCAGTCAGAATCATAAAATCATGGAATGTTTTGGGTGGGAAGGGAATCTTAAAACTCATCCAGTTCCACCCCCTGCCGTGGGCAGGGACACCTTCCACTGTCCCAGGCTGCTCCAAGCCCCAGTGTCCAACCTGGCCTTGGACATTCCAGGGATCCAGGGGCAGCCACAGCTTCTCTGGGCAATCTGTGCCAGGGCCTGCCCACCCTCACAGGGAACAATTCCTTCCCGAGATTTAGATCCCATCTAAATCTGCTTTTGATCAATTTGAAGTCATTTTCCCATTTCCTATCACTCCATGCCCTTGCCAAAAGTTCCTTTCCTTCCCTTTTCCAGAAGAACTATTCAACATTTCCTTAGAGTTTTGCAGCCAGTGTGTCGCCCTCATTATTTGGGAACTTTTACAATTTTTAATTTGAGTGGAATCCCACTTTTTCTTGTCCCATCAGCCTCAGGATCCAGAAGAGACAACCACTTCATTCTCCGTGAAGCAGTTTTTAGGTTTTCAGACCTAAAACATTGCTAGTATGGGAAACCCAAAGCCTAATTGTGGTCCCATTTTAATTGATGAACACCTACCATGAATTTAACTAGATTCAGGATGAAGCCAAAGCCTGAAACCTGCTCTTACTCCCCAGTTACCAGAAACAGGCCACCAGAAATGGGAATTTCAGGTTCCGTTGCCCAAGTTTGTCCCTCAGGGCTCTGCCCTGCAATTAAAATAAGGAAGAACTGAGAAGTCACACTTTATAAAAGTGACCATAACTTTGCATCAGGCCAGTTGGAGTTACAAACTGTGATGACTCGAAATAAACCCCTTTTCTGGAGGTATGTTACTGGTATTTAAGGAGTGGGATCTCTGCTCTGATCTGCCCTGAGATCTCCTCTGTAACAGTGTAAAATCAGTGAAAACTTCAGCATTTGAGAAGATTTACTCTGGGTTTATGGTAAGTAAGGGAGAAGCATCAATGCACACGAATCTCAACTCAAAATAAATTTATAAAGTGCTTTAATACTTCGCATTTGCCCCCAAATTGTTACAGTGTGACAAGATTTGAGGGCGCGTGAAACAGGAGCAGCTTTAAAATGAAAAATCTTGCAAGTTATTTCTACTTCATGTTACTGCAAACTCTTCAGAATCCTCCACATCCTTTTGGTTTCTGATTTTTAATGAAGCCGTCATAAACCCACAGCAAATTTAGCTCAAGGAATTCCAATAAAGCCTTTAGGAAAAAAAAAAAAAAAAAACACCCAAAAAAAACCCCCCACCTCCAACATACTATATCTGAAATGACAAGTGTGTTATTACAATCAAATGCAGACTGACTAGTGTTTATTTGGGGTTAGGGGAAAAATGGATTTTAATTCATGACAGCTGATTTTTATACTTCTCTTTTTTAGGAGTAAGAATTATTTACCTGTCTGAACCAAATTACGTTGTTTGAATTTGAGCATTTAAGGATGAAAATGCAACTGAGAAAGGTTATCCACCCACTTTAACACAGAAACTGTTAAACAAAGAGCCATGTATTTAAAAGTGAAAACAAGACTCTGTCCTTATTGCTTGTGGAGAAATGTGCAAAATTAAGTAAAGGCAACGGAAACGTGGTTTTTGCATGTGCAGCAAATAGGGGTTTTTTCACTGTGGAACTTTTCACTACCTCATTTCAGGCGCTTTATTGCTCCTCCAATTTCATTTTCTGTGTAATTTGACAAAATTACAAGTTCCTTCCCGCCCAAGGATGGCTTTGCTTTCAAACTGTAAACGCGTAATTTCAAGCTCCAGCTTCATAATGCACCTTTAAAACAAATTGAAGCCACATTGCCACCGCCAAGGAGTCCTGTTGGAAATGAATAAAGGTTTCTTGCAGAAGGGTTTCTGTCTGTTCTTGTACCAAAAAACAAGTGTGCTCCACGTCTGATGGCTTTGCTGTGGCCCACCACATGCTCACTCTCTGTCATTCATTAATGTGCCCTTTAAAAAATGCTTTTTTATTATGATTAAGATTTCACACCTACGTGCTGACACAGAAAGCATAAATTTTTTTCACAAATGGTACAGAAAATATCCGTCTTCCTTATTCTGTCTGCTCAGTGATGCTCAGCTGAGCCATAGGAAAATACTCCTAGAAATACTATTGGCAAAAAATGCTGCTTTCCTCACTAAAATGAATGTACTGGAAATACTAATGGGTGGGAAAAAAACCTTTCCAAGAAATATCCACTTTGAGGAATGCAGGACCATCATTTCCTTGCAGTGATGATGATCAATATTTGTTCCCAAACCTGCTGTCAGAGATAAGTCCCAGTCTTGTGCTCCAAATCGGGATTTGGGGAACCACGAGTAATTTGTGACCACAATTAATGTTGCAGCTGCTTTTATTGATATTAATGATTGCTTCCATCATTGATATTGTTCCTACCATTTAAATAAAATTGCAGCATCACGGAATATGCTGGGATGGAAGGGACCCACACGGATCATCAAATCCAAGCCCTGGTCCTGCACAGCACCATCCCCAAGAGCCACACCCTGTGCCCAAAAGCTTTGTCCAAATCCTCCTCTGCCCCTCAAAAAAGGAAAAAAAAAATCTTGTTTTTGCAGGTAAAATGCAGTCCTTGCTGGTTTTGTCTGCTTGGGAATGTGCTCAGGTCTGCTCTGAGTGGCTGGGCGGAATCCCTGACCCCTGGATGCACACAGGGTGGTCTGACAGCCACCACAGCGCTCCGAGACCTTCTCCTGACACTTTCTTCCCTATTTCAGCACCTCTCTTTTGCGTCTCAAAGGATGGGATAGAGTGGGAAGCAGGGCCTTGGAGCTCATGGAAGGATTTTCTCCGCGTCCCCAGATGCTTCTTTCAATTAAATAATCTGCAGGCTCAAAAACTGCTGGTGGATTTACATACCATCAAATATCCCTGGGTGTGGGTAATTGAAAAATGTGAGGAGTGAAGCATAAATCTGTTCAAAAACCCTCTACAGAACCTGCTTTGGAGATTATTACTTAAGTCAAGGATATTAAAACTATGCTGAGGTTATTGGCCAACCCACCAGCATCTCACCAGTGGGATTTCCTACAGTTCACCAACAGATAAAAAATAGGGGGATCCCAACTGGCCTCCAGCTCCCATGGAAGCCTGCTGTAATTACAGGAGACAGAGAAAAGGAAGATTTGATTTAATTTAGCAAAAGACCAGCACAGCATCGATACCCTGGGGGAATTATTTGGGTTTAGACATTTGTAAAAAATTAGAAGTAGTGGTAATGGCACTTATTTATACCTTTCTTCCTTCCCCCAAAATAACTGTAAAAGCTTCAGACCTGGATTTTACGCCCTCAGAAGTGGATCTGCAACAGGTTCATAGGTCAGTCTGCAAGATTTGAGGTGATGTTTTGAACTTTGAACAAGTTACAAATACTTCCTCAAACAGCAAATGCAATAAATATCTCAGCAGAAGAAATTTCTTTGACTTCTTTCCCTGGATGAAGTCCAGGGAAGAAAGTGGGGCCAGAGCCGTTACATGATGAGGAGGAATTTTAAAAGTCAGCTTTAGGAACCTCAGCAGAGAGCTCATTTCAGGCTTCGTGTGAGTTTTTGATGAACATTTATGGTTTTCCTGAACCATTTTACCCATCCCTGTTAAACTGGGGTTGCATCTGTTAAGCCCGTCAGCGAGGAGCCGCTGTAAATGTGAAAAGCAGAAAAGCCTCTGCTGAAGGCTTGAAACCAGTCCTTATTTATCATTTTGGGTGGAACTGAGAGCTTGTTTTCCTTCTGTCTGGAAATGTCACCTACAAGATCTCCTAAACCCTCCGTCCTCGGCAGTTTGGGTTTGCATTTGATGGGAAATTTGTCTCCAAACTCAGGGGGGTGGGCTGGGATCGCCAGCTTCCAAGACAGATAGTCCTTTTAGAGTAAATGGATTTTTGTGCCGCATTTATGAACAGTGAAAGTGAATGATGAAGGGGGAGTGACACATTTTCCTTGATGTACTTTGTCACCCAGAGCTGTTCGAGCTTGGGGCAGTCAAATTAGTTTAGGCCTGCAAAAAGTGAGTGATGTGCTCTTTTCTCTGAGGTAAAGAGATATTTGTAGTGGCATGAAGCGAGCTGGGAACATTTCTTGTAAGATTGCCCAAAGGAAATAGCACCGTGAACAACTGGGTTTTTGTAGGGAAGACTATATTAAAAGGGGGAAAAAAAAAAGGAACATAGTCTAAAACTGTATGTATAAAAAAAGGGGGGGAAAAAAGATGACATATTTCAAGTCTTGCTGAAACTCCTGAAAAGTTTCCCTGTGACACCAAATGATCTAAGTCATGTCTCCAAAGAGTAGCTCATCATTTCTCAGACAACAGCAGGAATTTGTGGCTGACCTCCTGAGGGAAATGGTCAACTTTCCCCATCTTTCCTCTCCATGCCAATGTTTGCCTTTAATTTATGTTGGTCAGTTGAAAATGGAAAGTTCAGTACCAAAGCTGAACTAAAAAGGGGGGGAAGGGGGGGGGGGAAACACAGCATGAGAAAGGGCTTGTTTTGTGGGATATGTTTTCCAAAGCACTCTGGTTTTAGCCAGGCTCCGTCCGTGTGTTTTCCAGCCTGTTTCTCACCCCCGTGCTGCACAATCCCAGCGCCCTCCCCAGATGGAGAAATGAAAGGCTGCAGTAATTGAGGTCAGTTGTTGATCCTGCTGACTGTTTGAAAAGGGTTTTTTTACAAGCTGTCAGGCCACCTCCATCTGGTAAAGAAGCTCCACATCTCTCCCAGCCACGGCAGCCTATTTTCTTTCAAAATATCACGGAGGAAACGTGTCGCTTCGGGAAAGATACAGGGAATTTTCGGTGAAAGTCAGGACTCCATGATGGGTATTGGTATCTCAGCTTCTTGTCGATCTGTAGATTTAATAGATTTAGTAGTAACTCTCCTGTAGATTTGCGGATTTAATAGATTTAGTAGTAACCCTTCTGTAGACTTGTAGGATTTTGGTTAAACACTACCCCAAAGTAGCACAAGTTGGGCGAGTACCTCAATTAAGGTGAAGAAAATGAGGTGCATGAAAAAGTGCCCAAAAATGGCACAGGAGAAATTCACACTCCAGGTCATGAGAAGAAGAGAAGAAACCCAAAAATCTGGATTAAGGGTTTGTTGACCCTGCTTTGGTGGGATGAGTGCAGGGTGACCCTGGCTGTGCATCTTCCTGCGCCAAAGGAAGATCTGAGGGGCAGCAGGGAATTCCAGAGCTGCTTCCATGGTGCTTCCAGAAAAGCGCTGAGGTTTTACTGCTGCAGGAAGACTCAGCTTCTTCCACCTTTACCAGGCTGATATTTAACACCAGAGCAGAGGGACACTGATTTTGGATGGGCTGAAAACATGCCCAGCCTCGCAGACACCAACAAGAAACCCTCGTGCTCTGACCAATTTGAAAGTTCCCTTAAACAATAACAATCCAGGTCTCAAAAAAAAAAAAAAAAAAAAAAAAAAAAAAAAAAAAGCAATGAGAAGCTGATTAAGCTGCAATCTACAGGGCAAAGATGATTAATATTTTATGATGAGGAGAAGATTTTGTGTCACTGGAAGGAGCATCACAGTGATACTGTTTGCCAGACAACATGAGGCACAGGTTTGAGATTTGTGCTCCAGCACAGTTTGGAACAAGTCTCCATCCTGCAGATGTTTATTACTTTCGCAACTCCTTTTCTGTCTGTGGTCTGCTTTTTTTGTTTATTTGTTTGTTTTTCTGGTAAGGAGCCTTTGTCAACAACCCATATGAGGCTTTTATCATTAAAAAATCAGCTGGGTTTGCAAATCACACCTTCCAAACTGGAGAAATGCAGAAATCTCGATTTTTTTTTTCCAGAACAAGATATTTACAGGCATGGCAAATGTAAATGCCATTTAAGTTGAGTTTAAAATCATATTTATGCCAAGACAATCCCTTGAATGGTATTTTACCCACTTGGGAGAGACCACACTCTCAAGAAAATCTGAATTTCAGCAGATCACACAATTTACGGTGCTAACGGACAATCCCAAATTATATAAACATGAATAGCAAAGGGGTTGGGTTGTCTGCTTGCCTTCAGCTGGTTTGTTTTTTGCCCTCCCTCTGGACCCCAGGCACACCATGCTCTCTCATGCTTTTCCACACCCAGGACATTGGAAAGGAGTTGTTCAATGGTTCAGCTCCTGCCAGAACCTCTCGGGAATGAGCTCATTTCCAGGGCTCCCACCCAAGGCTACCACTACCTGACACCTCACCCGACTTTCTCCGAGCTGGAAACATCTGGGCTTCCCTGCAGTGCACATCTGGATGGGGCACAGCTGCTGGAGGGTCACTCCCAGCAAGGGGAAATCAGAGATGTTGGGAAGATCTCAGGGCACCAGCCAAGTACGTAACCCTACAGTCGGCATCAGTCCCACCATGGTGGGCTCCTTCATGGCTGAAAGGTTTCAGCTCTCCCCCATATAATCAACCCTGGGCACAAGCTCCAAATACATCAAACTGAATTCACCTTTAACCCCTCAGGTTTCCCAGGCTTTTCCCAGGAAATAGTCTCCAGCCGATGAGGGGAAGAAGGAGATGTTCACATTTCTCAGCAAGAGCAGTGAGAGGATGATCCACACCCTGCATTGGCTCCTCCAGCCCTCTCAAACTCCAAAGCTCAGCTGAAGCAACTCAGACTCTGAGTCCTGCGCACCACAGGGCTCAGCTGGTGACGAAGACAACTCTCAGAATTCTGGGTCAGATCCGGAATGACGTATTTTACACACAAATTGCTGGGAATGGCCAACTTTTCCCAGCTGGGAGTGGGCAGAGGTTGCTGCTGTAGCCCAGGGCATCTGTGCATTGTCTGTGACAGCCCTGGCAGTAGCAGGTTGGGCCCTGTATATGAAATATGGTATTTTCACACATCCAGGGAATGCCACAATAAAACAAGGAACTGGTGCAGTTTACGACTGGGCCTCATGCTGAGTCCAATTAAACCTACTGTTTCCAATCAGGTTTAATGTGAGGATAAAGTGAATGCTCCCTGAGATTTGGAGGAGGATAATTTGTCAGTAATAATAAGCGTAGACAAACAGGATGTTCCACAGTGCAGGGGCCTGATTAAAACCAAATGTGTTTCCAGGGATCCTCTCAAAACTCCTGGCAGTCAACGCAGCCAGCCTTGCTTGCAACTTACAGCAGTACTTTTTGCAAAAGCTGCAAGCTTTTGCAATTCTTCCTGAATCCCATGGAAAAAAAAATCAGAGCCAGGCCATTGGGTCACCCAAGAGCCATCTCTGTGCACTGCTGTTGGTTTTTGAGGGTTTTTTTTTTTTCAGAGCGTGTTTCAGCTTTATAACCTGTCAATGCAAGGACATCCTAACAGGAAAGGGAAAAAGTCTTGGATTTTCAGCCTGGCCCTATCCTACTTCCTGACAAGAGCCCGTCTAGCATTGGCAAAAATGCATTTCCTGGTCAAAATGCGGTTTCCTGCAAAAGGTGAATTTTTGCTTGATGAACTTTGCCACAGAAATAAAATTTGCCCTCATCAGACCACGGTCCAAAAAATCACTTCAGCTTCGGGGGAGCTTATTGAAAAGAAACAAGGCAAGTTTTAAACTATCCCAGACTCCAGGTTTTAAATTAGACTTGAGATCATTCTAACAACCCTTTTTCCCTTATTTCCTAGAAAAGGATTTTCTCACTTTTTGGCCAGATGGGAGCCTGGGCACCTCAGTGCTCGTTAGTCGAGTTACAGTCCCTGGGAAATCAGCGGTTACCTGGCGCTGCAGAGCTGCTTTTGTTTATTAGAGACAACCAGCCTGAGGTCAATGTGCAGAGCACTTAACATACTAACAAACCACTAATTAACCCGACACAGAAGCAGGAGCCCGTGCCCAAAATGTGTCTCTAATTCCCCGTCTCTCCGTCTCTCCGTGCTCCCGGCGGCACAATGGATCGTGTGTGGAGCAGGGGCTGCCACGGGAAGGGGCTCCCGCTGCTGCAAGTCCCAGAAATCTGCATCAGGATGGGGGAAAATCACTGAAATAAATGCAAAACCTGGGTGTTGTGTACTGCTAATTTTCCCTGCTGCTCAGGGTCTTCTTTGCGGCTATTTCTCTCAGTCCTTTCGAATTTACAATTAGGGATGGCTCAGGTTTACTGGAAATTTTCTGTCTGGATCCTCTCTCCCCATCTGCCCTGGTGGCACTTGCTTTTTTTCAACCGCAGATTATGGGGATCACTGCAATCCTCAAAAATGGGGATTCTCTGGGAGGTCTCAGTGCTTGTTTGGTGACACAGGCAGTGCCTTATTTCCAATAACATCCTCAGAAACCTTCATTACTTCCTTACATCTCATTCCTTGATGAATTCTTGCTAGGAAGGTCTGGCGAGCTCCTTCCAGTGCCCCCAAGGATAAATATATATTCTTACATTTTAAAATATGATTTCTAAATACAAACACAGATAATAAACCCCATTCTGGGCTATAAACAGGGAGACAAGCCCAACACTTGAATCCCAAAGACTTTTAAGGGTGAGTTCCCATAAAAAATGGAGCACACACAGAAAAAGGTGGAAGTTTTGAAGTCCCAAAATAAAGTTCTGACGTGGTTTTGGGGCATGTCCCCAGTGAAGTGGCCTTGCTGGAGAAAGGCTGGACAGGCACTGAGGGGTTTATTTCAGTCTCAAAATGAATGGAAAAGTCTCTCCTTCCTTTCAGCCTGGGGAAAAAAAATTATGCAGGTGAATTCACAGATGTTTTGAAGAGTTCTGGAAAAAATCAAACTTTGGAAAGAAGGTGTTTTGGGGTACCTGAAGATTTGCATGTCTCCAGCATCAAAGTTCCACAAGACTGGGAATGGAGATGGGAAAACAGCACCAACAAAGAAAAGAAAACACATCCTGGATGGGAGCATGGATAGAAAAAGGCCCCAAGAGAGGGATGTCAGTCTGACACAGCTGTGCCTCACTTTTCCCTGACAGAAGTGACAGTGGCACAGATGTCCTTTCAAACAGCAGCAGCTTCTCCTGAAACCCCTCGATGTCTCCGAGCAGAGCTGCCCCGGACAAATAAACGATTTGATTTAATTTAGAGCCACAGCTTGTTCCCAGGGAAGGGTAATTGGATCCATGGCAGAGAGCTGAGAAGGGGGCCTGGGATGAAACAAAGGAGGCAGCTCTTCTGCTTGGGATAATTCTCTTCTCCAGTGGAAACTTCTTAGGGAACAGAACCCCTTCTCCAAACAGCGGGGCAGTCTCAGTGACCTAATTTCCTGCCACTGTTCCTTCTCCTCTGATAATGGGGAAGAACGACGGTTTTCTCCTCCCACAACTAAACAAACAAAGCATGAAATGAGTGAAAATGCTTGATGCCAAAAGCCTGCAGAAGGAGAGCTGCTCTGGACTGGAGACCTTTGCAAACAGAAGGTGACGTGGTTAAAACATGATTGTTTCTGCTACTGCTGTCCTGCAATGTCCAAGCTCGGTCCATCCAGATATTCTGAGAACTCCCCTTGAGTGGTGAGGGAAAGAAGAGAGGCTGCCTCTGAAAGGGAATGGAACTGGGAAGGGTTTGGAGCACGAGGAGAGGCTGAGAAAGCTGGGAAAGGGGTTCAGCCTGGAGAAAAGGAGGCTCTGGGGGGACCCTGTGGCTCTGCACAACTCCCTGCCAGGAGGGGACAGCCGGGGGGGTCGGGCTCTGCTCCCAGTGAACAGGGACAGGAGGAGAGGGAACGGCCTCAGGCTGGGCCAGGGGAGGCTCAGGGTGGATATAAGGAAAATCCCCTCACAGAATGGGTTATTAAGCACAGGAACAGACCGCCCAGGGCAGTGCTGAAGGGATCCAAAGGTGGTAAAGCTGTGACAGGTGGGGACATGGCTCAGCGGTGGCCACGGCAGAGCGGGGGGATGGTTGGACTCAATGACCTGAGAGGTTTTTACCAACCCAAATGACTCTGTCATTCCATGCTTTGGCTCCTCCCCTCCTGACTCCAAAATCAAAGAGGTTTTGAGGAGGAAGGTTGGGTTTTCAGCTGTTGGCCATTGTTCCATGCTGGCTCTCAGTGGGAGACCTGGCACAGGTGTCCAATAAAAGTGATATCGGTGATACTTGGTGCCTGGTGTGGGCTGGGAGGTGGATTTGAGGCCCTTTGTTCCCTGGCTGTGGTGCCAGGAGGTTGTGGCAGCCCCGTGGATGGTACCATGGACAGTGTGCCCATCTCATGGCGCTGTTTGATGAGTGAAAACCTGAGATTAATAGACAAAAAAAAAAAAAAGGGGGGGAAAATAAATCTAAAAATATCCCATCCCAACACGTACTCACAGGCTGATCTTGGGACTTGCAAAGAGCCTGGAAAATCATATTAATGCCTGAATCTGATTTGCATCTTCTTGGGTCTTCCTGACCCAGAGTAATTCAACAGTGACCTTTCCTTGAGCTGTCACCACTTTGGAACAGCTGTGGAGCAGAGCTTCGTGGATGTATCCATAAGATAAGGCATTTACAGCTTTTTTTTTTTTTCTATTTTGGGATCAGCAGAGAAGTTATAACACTTGATTGTGGTGCTGTTTGATGGGGTTTTTTAAATCTGGATATAAGTTATCATTATTTTCCTCTTTCCTTCTCCTCACTGCACATCATTAAACACTCAGCTCTGGACTGTTCGTCCCCACACCTCTCAGATGTGTCATTTGCTCTGTCAAAAAGAAAGAAAGAAAAATCCACAGCTATTCAGGATGAAAAAAAGCAGTTGTTTGAAATTCTAAGGCATAATATAAACATTTCCCTCGATGGTGGATTTCCTTTTTCAAAGCAAGTGCTGTCACTATCATTGCTTTAAATCTGGGCAGAGTTTTTGTAATTTTAGATACTTGTTTTGTAACTGTGGCTGGCTTGAAATTCCGAGTGAGGATGGTAGGAAGCACATTAGAGGGATTTTTTCCTCTTTTTTTCATTGGTTGTTTGAATTTCATACCCCTGAATGATGGAGTTGGTCTTGTACACAAGACTATTTTCTCGTTTTATATTCCCCCCCCCCCCAAAACGAGTGCTCAGCCTGGGAATTATTTTAGGCAGATTACTTTTAATAAGATCCATACAGTTAAATTATAAACCACAACCAAAACATATTAACTCTTCTTTAGTCTTTTGCTTTAGGCTGGAATTCTCTCTTCCCTTTCATTCCTGGAAAACGAAAAATACATTCAGCTTTCTTCCCACGAGGGAAAAAGCTGTTTGCTCCAGAAAGCTTCTGTTTCATGTCATGTTTTTTAAATTTCTTTTAAATAAACCTGGGAAGGTGTCACGGAGCTGCTCAGCAACGTGCTTGGAGAAGATGGAAGTTGCCGATAAAACTCTTTTCCCGATTTTTCTTCCAAAGGAAGTTGCTCTGGGAGTCCACTAGAGGGTCCAGCTGTGGGTGAGGCAGGTGGAGCACAGCCACTCTTTGCTCGTTTCTTCCCCCTTCTCATTCCTTAGAAAGCTCTCCAGACATTTTGAATTCAGGTTCGTTTGGGTTTTGAGCGTTTTTCTTATAACTCAAGGGATAAATATACATATATATCCCTTATATATATATATAATATATATATAATATTACATGTATAAATATATATAAAAATATAATATAATATAATATAATATAATATAATATAATATAATATAATATAATATAATATAATATAATATAATATAATATAATATAATATAATATTTCTTAGGTTGTAAGAAAAATGCTCAAAACTAAACCAAAACTGAATGTATACATACATTGTACATACATTTATACATATACATATATGTATATGTATAAAATATATACATGTGTGTGTGTGTGTCTGTGTGTGTGTATATATTATATAAATAAAAATCACCTGAAGCCTTTGGAATTCCAGCTGCCTTATGCTGCACTCAACAAGTCGCCCTGAAATACAGAGTGGCAGCGAAATTGATGGCTTACCTGGATTTTTTTTGGACTTTTTTGGGGGGAGAAAACGCAAAATTATCTGAAACGGATCTTTCTGTGGGAGGCTGAGGGCAAACACGGCAAGGGGTCCTCAGGGTGGTTGTGGATCCCAAATGAGTGACGGCAATAAACCACTTATTGGCCCATTCGTTCCTTTTTAGCGCCTTTGCCAAGACCAAATGAGTCGCTTTTATGGGAGCACAGAAGGGAGCTGTCAAAGCCCCTCGGGAATGACATTTTGGGCGAGAAAACCTTATTGCAGTTCAATTTTACTGATCAATCACCCGGCTTACAGCGCTGGGAGTGTTGGATAAACACGGGGGGATGACAGACGGGACCCCATGGGGGACCTGCAAATGTGGGGAGCAGCCCCACTCTGTGCCCACCTCTCTTCCCAGAGCTCTCAGGGGATGCCTTGGAAGGTTTCACCTAAAAAAATTCACATGCAGAACTCGGTGCCCCCAAATCTCACTGCCCCGTGCTGTTGGAGGATGCCCAAGTGTCCTGGTTTAGGGCAAATTTGGGAGAAAACTGCGAGATTCTTTCCCCCCCTTTGCTCTCAGAACCAGTGTTAAAGGCGTAGAACTTAATATCCAGCATAAAGGGAACAGACAGTTGGGGATACAAACACCACAAAGTCACCCCAGGACATCAAGGGAGCTGCAGTTCTGCCTGGCACGGCTCTGCTGAGGAAGCTGAGGAGGTTTCTGCCCCCAAAATTAGTGATGTTGTAACAGGGCAGGCTGCAAACACCCGGCAGCAACTGCCCAAAAACAGCTGCAATTGAGTATTGTTATATCGAGAGATTTTATCTCTTTCTCGCTTAACTCAGTGGCAGGATTTTTTTTCCCCCGGCTTTCTGGGGCTCTGGATTTTGGTTTCATCGTGGGGTTAGGGGGATGTTATCCACAGCTTTGTCCTCAGAGCTACTGAGAAAAACCTACTTGTAATGTGGCTCCATTACACCGGGATTAAGTTCAGGCGTGTAAGATTCCTGCTCCTGCCCGAGCCCTGAGTTCTGTGTGTGCCATATCATGGAAAGTTATGACTTGGCTTTCACGGGAATAACTCACTCTGCTGTTTCCATGCATCCTGCTGCCAGCAGGATTGTCATATTCTATGGACAGATCAGAAAGTGCACCCTCCTATAACCGCACAGTTCCAGTGCAGAGAAAAGGTTCGGATTGCAGCAGTCTCCGTTTGAAAATGCAGCTTGAAAGGCTGATTATTTTCCTTCCTCCTGCACCAAAACTCTAATTTTTCTCCAGCCCCCCCACTCCAAAGGCCAGGCCCCAGACAGGGCTGGAAGCTTTGCTTATGTTAAATAAAAAAAAAAAAAAAACAAAACACAGAGAGCCGTTCAGAAAGGATCGATAACAAGTGATCCTTCATCAGGCTGCTCAGCCTTCCCTTTGAAGGCAGTGCCAAAATTTCCATCGGCTTCAGCAAGAACCAGAGATTTACCTGCAAAGTCAGCGTGGCTTTGGTCTAAACACATCAGGCTGGGATGTAAATAAAGCTGTGTTTTAATCCTGCGCTCTCCACCTTGAATAATCCTCTATTTTTTTCTCTTCCCTAGTGCCTCACTTTCCCCACCTATAAAAATGAAAACAAATGTTGCTGGTTTTCATATTAGACTTCAAAATTAGAAAGGAATCAGGTAACATAGCAGAATATCTTTCTAGTTATCTCCTGGATTAGTTTTGGTTTTGGTTTTTTTGGTGGTTTTTTTTGTTTGTTTATGTTGTTTTTTGGGTTTTTTTTCTGCTGTTATTACTTTTATTAAAATCTGGTATTTGTGGTCTGTCCTCCCCCGCAGTCCACAGGAGCATCCTTGAGTTCCGGAAAACTCTACTAGGGAATTTTTAAATTGAGGATCCAGGATCAGGCCTTCAATCATGTCAATTCTACTTAATCCATGCAATTCTCCAGCCTCACACCGTGGATTGGACAGGCAGTGGCAGCAGAGCCAGTTCTGGGGCATTGTCCCAGCTCCTTCCTTGTTGTGCCCATCTCCAGGGCCTGATCCCAGTGACACTCAGATCCGAGGGGGGTTTGCTGCTCACTTTACTCTGAATTTAGCTGGACCACACAGCCCTGACTCAGCATGCTCCAGCCTCAGTGGCAGCTGGCAGGATTGGCTCCTATTATCCATAAATATTCCTTTTTTAAGTATATATAAACTTGCTTTTATGGAGAGCCCGTGTACATGATCAAAAGATGAACTTCACTAAGAAGAAACGACAGAAAAGACACCCAGGAGGGTTAAAAATGTAAATTAAGACCTCAATCACTCCAGCCAGATTATCTTTTATTTGTTTTGTGGGCAAACAGCAAGACTTTTAAGGATTTTAATCCACAGAATAACAACCCACCAAACAAAAACAAGGAAAAGGCTTTCTCCTGGATTAAATCCTCCCCGTTCCAAAAGGGACTAAATAAATATTTCCCTCTGGGAGTTGACACCCCCAGCCTCTAAGGAGGTGAGTGTTGGGTTTAAGGGCTGTGCAGATAAGCCCTTATCTAAAGGATACAACCCTTCACTTCACAGCCTGCACACTTATTTACCAACTGCTGATGCTACCGCCGTGGTGGCACTCGTGCCTCAGTGACAACAACCCGCTTATCTGGGTCAGGTATAGCCCAATTTTACAGCCATGCACCAAACCGCTCCGAACAGGAGCTTTTGGGTTTTTTTTAAAAAAAGCGATTTACAGGGACCTGCTAGGGAGGGAAAAAAAAAAAAAAAAAAAAAACAGACAACCGTGTTTTGCTCACTCCAGACGCTGCTTTAAGCGAGCAAAGTTTGCCCTGGGCGTTAAAAGCACCGTGCGGCTTCAGCTGAATTTCAAATTCAGCTGAATTTGTTTGGATTTCTGGGTCAAAGGGATCACCCAGGTGATTTTTGTTTCCCCTTTTTATTCTTTTACGGATAATAAAAGAAGGAAAAAGCCCCTGCAGCCGTGTCCGTGCTGCTGCTGGAGGAGGGATGCTGCCTGCACAGGGAGGGCAGCGGCGCCGGGACCTCCTCCCAGGTGATGTTTAAGGCACAGAAAAACCTCCTCATGTACAATGGGCGCATTGTAAACCCGTCCCTTCCCATCGTGTAGGGACGTCGGGATCGTTAGTTTTGGCTGGAAATAAAATATATCTATCACACGCAAAAGCGCTCTGCTAGCGGGCAGCGAACGCGCGCTGCCGCTGAAATGTTTCTCATTACGTTTCCCCTTTGTTCCTGAAAAATGACTGAGTTGTTGCATAATGCAGAGATCGAGGAAGAGGGAAAATACAGCATGAGGATGGAAACGAAGGCAGCCCGTCAGTTTTAAGCGCAAATGAACGCTCGGTTTCTTTTATAAAGAAATTCCGCTACAGGACAAATTGTCCGGGGAAAAAAAGAAAAATATATCCCATTCCGACAAGTAAATAGTTTGTTTCCTCCCCGTTTCAAACAGCCTTGAAAAATCTCCGGCAGCTCGTCAGAGGATTGATTTAGGCTTTCTCGATTCTTGAGTTTCCCCCCCGAATTTTGCGTGCGTGCGTTTTTATTAGGTTAATAAAACTTGATTTCCAAGCTTTTGGACGCCTCGGGGGTACAATGAGCTCGGATGTCAAAAGCATCAAGCAGCTAATGAAGGGATTTCTGCGGTCTCCGAAGCGTCCATAGCAGCAATCTCAGGAAGGTGAAGCCCGTTCTGGCTCCAGCGTGTTTTGTCTGGCACTTTTCTGGGCGCTCCAATTCCGATTTGCTTGTTTATTCCCATTTTATGCCGTTTATCAAACGCCCCCATGTCGCTGTCACAGGGATTTTGTGCAAAAACCACTTTCCCAGGAGAGCTCATCCCAATGGTACTGGGAAAGGGCGAACGGGGGGGGAAATCCCAAACCTAAACGTGCTTTACAGGGGATCCAGAAGGGATCCAGAGGCGAAAACAATACGGGGGAAATCCTTATCCAAGGAAATATTTTACTGTGTAAAGGTCTCGTTGGGAATGGGGCGGGGGACGCCGTTGTGGTTTGGGTTGTTTTTTGTTGTTGTTGTTGTTGTTGTTGTTTTTGTTTGTTTTTTTTTTACTTTTTCTTATTTTCTTTTCCTTTTTTAATGCTCCTCTCCTCTCCTCTCCTCTCCTCTCCTCTCCTCTCCTCTCCTCTCCTCTCCTCTCCTCTCCTCTCCTCTCCTCTCCTCTCCTCTCCTCTCCTCTCCTCTCCTCTCCTCTCCTCTCCTCTCCTCTCCTCTCCTCTCCTCTCCTCTCCTCTCCTCTCCTCTCCTCTCCTCTCCTCTCCTCTCCTCTCCTCTCCTCTCCTCTCCTCTCCTCTCCTCTCCTCTCCTCATTGTTTTCCTTGCCTTTTCTTTCCAAACTATTTTTCCTTTCCCTTTTTTCTTCTTTTAAATTTCCCTAATTTCCCGTTTCTCCACCCCACCCCCCTTTATTTTAAATTTTATGTCTTTTTATTTTTAATTCTTGGTTGTTCTTGGTGGATTTTTTTTCAACGAATACAGGAGTTGGTATTTCAGCTCCTTTTCTGCAGCTCTGGGCTGAGCGGGGAGCGCAGGCGGGTGACGGTGAGGGATGGAGGGCGGAGCGGAGGCTCCTCTGGGCTCTCCCCCGGCCGGGCCATTCAGTTCTGCTCCACTTTTTTATCCCTGATTTGCTCCTCATTCCCCCTCTCCAGTCTGTCGCTATTTCGGCAAAAAGAACCAAACCAAACATCTCCCCGCTGCCCATCCCAATCCCGGCCCATCCCGCGGCTCCCCTTCCCCCGGGATTGATGCGTTTATGGAATTCCTGGGCAAATTACTTTGCCGTGGCCACTTTTCCTCCTCCTTTTCACAAACATCGAGCTCGAATCCCGGAGTTTCCCCTAATACCCACTCGCAGACAGCGCAGTCTTTCCTCCGTGTCCCGGGATGCGGGAGGTCGGGAAAGGCGCTGCTGCCAGCGGGCCCGTGGCTGCTGGAAAACCGCTCTGGCAGCTCGCTCTGTCATTTGTTCTCGGCTCTCCTAGGCCGCCAAATTAAAGATATCATCGTGATAGTAGTAATAAAAAATGTGCTTTGAAATTAGGGGGATTTTTCAAGCCGCTGATCTTGCTGCGAGAACACACAGAGTCTGTAACGTCTAGGCAGGGGAGAGATGGTGATGGAGAGGGACTGAGGGGAGACTAAGAGCTCTGGGCAGGAAGAGATGGGGATGGAGAGGAAGTGAAGGAACATCCAAACCATCGGTGTCTCCCAGGGAGGGGACAGATGATGATGGAGAGGAACTGGGGGAACACTCAGAGCGCCGGGCAGGGCAGGGCTGGTGATTGAGGGACCGTGCTGGGGGCTGTTGTCACCCCTAGAACAAAAGGGCTCTTACGGAGCTCGCGGATCAGCAGCAGCAGCAGCGAGAGCTCTCTCCAGGCAGGGCTCTCGCTATGAGGTTAGAACAGCAGTGTTAATCTTCTCTGCAGTGTTTACAGAGCCAGCTCATCCGTGGGGCCGGTGGAAGGCGGCCAGCTCGCCAGAGAACGCTCCTTATTAAAAAACACCGTCTTGTGGCGCTTTTAGCAGCGATCCCGGAGCGCGTCCCGCATTTTTGGGGGGGAGGGCGGCTCCCCTCGCACCCGCGGGATTTGGGAGGCCCCCGGCCGCCTTCAGCAGCACCTGGGGATCCTCGCCTGGGGGAAGACCCCTTGCGGGGATTTTAAGGGATTATTTTCACCCGGACTGGAGCTTAAGGAGCCCCGCAACCCTCCCTGCCTGCGGAGCGCAGGGCAGGACAGGGCAGCTCGGCTCCGCGCAGCTCCGCGGCACTTCGGAGGATCCCCCTATTTGTTTGTTTGTTTGTTTTCCTAAGGAAGGCGCGGAGGGGATGTGAGTGTTTCGCTCCGCACCGGCAGGCAGAGAGCGTCACTCCGGGATGAGGGAGGGACGAGTGGATTGTAGGAAAATTAGGAAAAGTCGGGGCGATAGATGTGGAAAAAAAAAAAAAAAAAAAAAAAAAAAAAGCAGCAAAAAACCCCTCTCAAGCCTCGTCCTTGCACAAACCGCACTTGTAGCACAAGTACCAACACGGAACCCGCTCATTTCGCTCATTTCTCCATCCTGCCTATCCCAGCCCCTGGGAAGGGAAGATAATTCCCGGGAAATAGATCTGCATTCCACACGGACGCACGGGGAGCTCCTTTGGCGGACAGATGCGGCTGTTCCTGCCGGGGCTGCGGGACCCCGGAGCCTGCCCCTGCCCCGCGTACCTGGCCGCACAGAATGGGTGTCCGTGGGGTAAAAAAACCCACAGGGATGTGAGGGAATTGCGGTGGGAGCCCTGGGAGCAGCTCCCGGCTCTGTCCTGCCTGCGCTCCCTGCCCGCACTCGCTCTCCCTCCCACCCCCGCCAAAGCGAATTTGTTGCATTTCCTCAATTGATTGTTTGGTCGGAGGTTTTGCCAACTTCCTGATGGTTCGTTTTCTGACTCTAAAAAAAAAAAAAAAAAAAAAAAAAAAAAAAAAAAAAAAGAGAGAGAGAGAGAAAGAAAAAAAAGGCAGCATTTCCTTTTTGGCTTAAGAGGGAGAGAGAGAGAGAGAGAAGCGGAGGCTGGGGGCTGGTGGACGCGTCGAGCTGTATGTACTGGACTTTTTCTCTTCCCTCTCCCCGTCCCGAAACCCTCCTCCTCCTCTTCCTCTTCCTCCCCTGTGAGCCCGGGGTTTTCAGTGTCCTCTTCCCCACTGGCAGCTCCTGCCCCGCTGAGCTCCAGGGACGGAGCCCGGGCAGGGGAAGCGTCTCTTGCAGAGCTCTGCTGCTCCGAGCTCTTGGGTTTGCTTCCTTCTCCTTAAATTGCTTTTTTTGTTGTTGTTGTTGTTGTTTTTAATTATTCTTTGTTTCTTTTTCCCGTCTTTTATTTCCCGTTCCGTACCCTATCCTTGCAGTTCTTGTGGCTACGACAAGGGATCCAACTGCAGAAAGAAAAGTAAACACGGAAATCTGTTCCACTTGCCTTTATTTGCTTCGGGTTTTCTGTTGTGGGGTTTGTCTGAGCTTGGTTTACTATTATTTCAATTTTTTTTTTGGGGGGGTGGGACCAGCAAAGCTCCCTTTGCATTTTATTCCCAGCCCTGCTGTCTTTAATCCCGCTGCTTAAAGTATAGAAACTGTACAAGAACTGCGCAGTTAAAAACCTGTAAATCTGAAATCCGTACCTTTCTCACAGTTAATTTTTATCCCTAATCTTGCCATACCAGAATATGCTTTAAATTGGTGGTGATGGGGTGCAAAGCTTGGCATAAGCAGAGCAAGCTTTATAGAAAATTATTGTCTTTCCCCCCCCTCCAAACCCCTTTTCTGAACTGTTTTTGTGTTGGCCGATATTTATCACTGAAATCAGCACAGCTTCAGCCCTGGCTGCGGCAGGTCTGGAGCTGCAGAAGTGCAGGGCCCTGCCCCAAATATCCCCAAATCAGCGGGAGCTTCGGATTTAGCCCTACAGAAATAAATCAGAGGGAAATCCTGAGTACGGCGTGAAGGAAAATATTTTCGGGTGGGAGAGAATGGGGCTTTGTTCGGCTGCAAGGGGGACAGGGGAGAGCAAAATCCCAAAGGCTTGCTTGATTCCAGGCGTGTTTATCTGGGAAATCTCCACTTGGGAAATCTCAAACCGTCTTCAAATAAAGGCCTGGTTTGGGAGCCAGTCCTAAAAGTCGGTCCTAAAAGTCGGTCCTAAAAGTGGTTCAGCCCTATGTTTAAATGTGTGCATCGGTAACCGTGCGTGTCCGCAGTGCTGCCCAAGGGGTGTGGGATGAAACAGCCCCGGGAACGTGCGCGCACGGAGAGATGTTGGGATGACACGGAAAGGGCACTTTGGGACGAGGACAGGTTTCCCCTCAGCCTCGGTGTCCCCACGTGGGAGCCGAGCCGTGGGGAAGATGCAAAAGCGCCCCGACCACGCCTCGGGGAGGGGGATTTGAGCATCCCGGGCTGTTTTCACATCCCTCCGCACCCGGGCCACGTCCCCGCGCTTCCCGCCAGGCAGGAACGCAGGATTTTCTGTGGAAATCCCAAATCCGAGCCGTGCGCCCCGCACAAACCCCCAAACTCCCATTTTTAGGGACCGTGAGACAGGGACGGCTCTGCCAAAGGAGCGCTGACACCCAGCGAGGCAACCCGAACATTCCGCCGCGAGATTTTGTTATTTCACCGTCGTGGGTTGGTTTTTTTTTTTTGTTTTGTTTTGTTGTTTGTTTGGGGTTTTTTTTTTTTTTTTTTTTTTTTTTTTTTTTTTTTTTTTTTTTTTTTTGTGGAGTTTTGGGAGAGGCTGGAAAAGCGCAGCCGGGATCGCCGCTGCGAGGTGCGGGCTCTCCATTAGGTGGCATTGGAAGTTTGGGGCTGGGGCCGGGCTCTGCCTCGCCGTCGGGAGCGTATTTATCTTTTCAGCACTTGTTAGATCCTCACGGCACAATTTACTTTATCAACAGGCGGTTTAATCGTTTTATCGGCTGGCTTTCTGTATCAGCGACCCTCCCCCGTCCCCTCGCTGCTTTTTAGTCGATTAAAGGCGCTGGCGAAATAATTGGTTGCTGTACGACACTTAAAAAGCCGTAACAATCCGAGGTGTAATGTGGCGCAGATTATTCGCAGCCCTTTTCCTGTTTTCTATAGGTTCAAACACCTGAGAGCTCAGCCGTGCACTCATCGCCAAAGGGATTTTACACGCGTCTTGTGGGGGTGTTTGTCAGCTGAGAAAAGAAAATATTAAAATAATAATTAAAAAACCCCAATTTTTTTAACGTGTATAGCACGAAGTTGTTTTGTTCTGGCGGATCATGGATGTTAGTTTTAAATAGTAACAACAATTAAAAACTCTTTAAAAATAAAATTCGATAAAAATCAATTAGGAAAAATATTTTTCTGCTCACGGTAACTTCGTGGGAGCTCTGCTTTCACATCTCATTCCAGAAGTTTTTGTTTAATTAGAAAAAAAAAAAAAGTCCTTAAACTGTTTTTTGGGTTTTTTTGGTTTTTTTTTTTTTTGCAAAGATAGAGATCGTTTTAATGATGGGATAATGAACCTAATTCAATTTACACTGGTGCAATCTCATTAACGAAATTAGAGCCAGCCCCTTATTTACAATGAGCAGAATCAATCTCAAACTGTTTGCTATTGTATGGTTTGTTTTAGGTTTTTTTTTTTTTTCCCCCCCCTGACTTCTTGCTGTCATTTAATTTAAAGGGCAGACTGCACATTTATCCTCGTTTGGGAAAAACGTTCTAAAGAATTAAATCTGGATGTTAATTTCAAGGCACTGTGTTTGAATGGCTTTAAAACCTCCTGATTCACACAGGTTTAATAATAATAATTGTATTATTTGTCAGAACTATGACTGACAAACTGCATATATATATATATAATATTAATTAAACATATACATGTACTAATGGCAAAACACATATTAAAGCATTTATTTTGTTTTGTCTAGTAAAAAAATTGTTTTAGGCTACAAAACTTTCTCATAGCACAATTTTCTCCCATTTTTTTTTTGCATTCCTTACTGTGTCTTTCTTTACCTGCATTAATTTTCAGAGCAAACGTTCGAAGCCTGATGTGGTGAAGTTCTTTTAATGACTCTTCCTCTGCTCCCTTGGGAAGGAAAATTCTGCTTATTTTGACAACTGATGTTTTCAAATGTTTTTCAATTTTTTTTTTTTTTAATGGCTGGGCACATAGTTTTATTTCAGCATGTGATTAAATGATAATTACTAAAAAAAATATCATTTTAACAGCTTAGTTTTCTAGACTCCAGCAATAACAAAATGAGTGTTCATGTCCCAGATATACTCTAAAATGTAAATTTTAAATACTGTCCCTGTAATATCCACAAGAGCTCAAGAGGGTCAATTATACCAACATTTCTGTTGATATATCTGAAAAAACGTGGTTCAACTCTTGGGAGCCCATTGGGAACATCCCAATCCAGTTCTTCAGCAATTAACAACCACGACTACTAAAATTTTGGGTTTTCAAAGGTCATTTTTGCCCCCTGCAGCACTGGGACACACAGATGCACACCACCATAAATTTCCATGGCTCATTCCATCAGTTTTTGATGGAAAATTGGAGAAATCCAAACCATTTTTCCACCCTTGCCTCCGTTTGCAGAAGGGAGAGGCCACGGAGCTGAACTCAACCCAACCCCGCCAGGGCGAGTTTTGGGATTCCCAAAAATCACATTTCAAATCAAACTCTGCTTAATTCCGTCACGTTATTCTCCTCTGCACAAAGGCACGGGAACATTCCCATCCCCAACTTTCTCCAACTTTTTCTTTCGCTCTTTTTTTTTTTTTTTTTTTTCCTTCTTCCTCAAGGTGGGTTTGCTCGAGGGCTTTGTTTATTATTCTTATTTTTATTTTTTTTTTTCTGAGGTAGCCCCTGGCGTTCAGCTCCGATCCCCAGCACGCCGGGGTTTTGCCTTTTGCTCCGTGCAGAAATAACGACATCACCATCCCGAGCTGAAACAAAGCCGGGCTTCATCTGGGGGGCAGAGGGATATGATAATCAGGGAGAAATCAGAGGCCAGATCTTAAACAGGGAGAAATAGGTGAATTTCCATGAAAAATCAATGAGGAGCTGGAATGATTTTTTTTTTTTTTTCCCCCGCGGTGGAAGAAAACTGATATCAAAGTCAACAAGCTCCGAGCTTACCCCATTCTGTGGAAATTTCGACATCCATTACCTGCTTTTGACCTTTTAGCAGGGCAGCGGAGAAAGCAGCGCTCAAACCACCCGGGAAAGGCACAGCACCCACATCGAGTTTGTCTTTCACGCACGAAAACCAGAGGGGAGAAATTCAAAAAACATTTTTTCCTAGCTTGCTCTCTTAAAAATCATGTACACAAACGAGGGACGTGGTTGTAAGAATTAAAGAGTTTTCGTGGGGTTTTTTTGTTTTGTTTTGGTTTTTTTTTAAGGCCCCCGGGCTTGCTCGCGGCCGAAACTCTAGGAAAGCTCAGGAGAAAAAAACAAACAAACAAACAAAAAGGGGATGTGTAAGCCCTGGGGGTCGGGTTACCCTGCTTGCCTATTCATCACCGTCTCCTCCAGGAATGTTTAACCACATTTTAGGGTCCTCTCAGGCTGCGAATTGTTTGGTTCGACTCCTCTTCGTGACGGCATCAAAAAATGCTCAGCATTTTGGGGAGTAAAAGATCGTGGGATGAGGCTCGGGACATTCAAATTGTGGTCTCGGGCAGTAGTGCAAGTCTAAATAAATACTGGAAAAAAAAAAAACCTGCATGAAAAGTTCTGCACGGGCTTCTAGTTAAAGTAAAACCGTAATAATAATAATAAGGGAGTAAAAACT
This sequence comes from Chamaea fasciata, assembly GCF_029207755.1. Lineage (NCBI taxonomy): Eukaryota > Metazoa > Chordata > Aves > Passeriformes > Sylviidae > Chamaea > Chamaea fasciata. The sequence goes on from NW_027094097.1 coordinate 14,157,912, forward strand.
AGCAAGGGCCAAACTGCCTAAAGCAACCCTAATGATAATTGCATTGTGGTAATGAGTGTGCAGGCCAGTTTTAAATCACATAAAGACAGTGGCTCTGTGTTTGTGCCTTCACAGTGTGTCAGCAGGAATAGATCCCTTGTATAATCCTATAGAAATTCCTATGGCTCTGACCTGATGCTTTATTTAGGTGGATCAGGGCTTTAGGGTGGATCTTCCCCATCACTCCTGGCTGCTTCGAGGCATTTTCCTGCCTTATTCATGGTGTTGTTAAAAGGAGATAGAAACCACAGGCTGGCTGTGATGGCATCCCAGGCTCACATCTACCTTCCAGCCTTGGGAATGTTTCAATCCGATGCCTCCAAAGCAAAAAATCCCGTCACAGGCAAATCTCTTCACGCAAATATTGGGGGCGTGAAGCATTACCTGATGAATGAAAGCAAGGAAAGTATTCCTTGCCCACGATTAAAAAAAATAATAATAAATTGGTTTTAGAAGAACACATTCTATTTATTCAGTTTTGAGTTTGGCTGAGGTTTGTTATAAAAATAGTGCTGTAATTTTTTAAGAAACATTTTCTGTTTGGATAGATTAACTGTACACGCAGGCACTTTAGCTTTTGATTCCTTTCAGTAATAGAGTAATATTCATTGCTGGCATACAAAACTCCTCCTAATAAAAACAGTTTGGGAAATCTTCCATGCCAGACAGATAAAAATCTCTTTGAAATGCGGGGAGGTGATGAGCAACAGTCAGAAAATGGGATTTTCTTTGCCCCCAGGTTCCAGTGCTGCAAAGGCATCATCATCACAGGCAGAAGTGCATCTCTCCAGTGCTTTACTGCAAATTCCCGGGTTAAAAAAGGCATTTGGGACTGGTATTATTATTCCTAGCTGATTGCAATAGCCAGCATTTTGTGTATTTAGGACAAAAATAATATGGGAGTCACATCACTGTGGGGGCCTCCCTCTCTCCCTGTACTCTACATCTGGTGCCAAGCAGGGTCCTGGCGCACTCTCCCCAGCCCACCTTGTTCTTTGGGTTCCCTCAGGCTCTCAGAGAACTGTTTTGCTCCCCTTGAAGTGTGGGAAAAGGCTGAGTGAAGCAGCAGGGCTGGGGAGGCAGCACAAGGGATCCTCTTCCCTTTGCCTCTGCGCTCACCTTTGAAACAGCTCCTTGTGCCTGCTGTCTTTAATCTCTCTGTCACAGGATTTTTGCAATAATTCTTCTGCTGGCCTGAGAGGCTGAGAAGTTTCTTTCTGCCACTTTCTGTCTGTTAAATCAGGTCAAGGTTCATCTGAATTAAATTTTCACAGTCCTCTGAAAATCCCCCCTGCCCTGAGCTGAGGCTGCGGCCCTGAACCCCCGCGCTGCTGCTGTCAACTCAACGTCAGCAGAAGCAAAAACTAAAACAAATGAGAAAAATAAAAAAATGCTGGAAGAAACAAATGTTTCTCCCATTTTCTGTGTCGGTGGATGAAGGCCAGCCTGGGGTCTGGCTGGGTCCTTGTCTTTGGTACCCCTCTCATCAGTCCAGCCTGCAGAATTGATCCCAACCCCAGCACGTTTGTACATATGGGCTGTTTGTTACTGGTCCAGGTTTTGCTTGTATTTGTTCCTGCCTTTGTAAATCCCGAACCATTACTGTGCTGTTCATTTCAGTCCTTTTCAAAGTTGCATTTTGGGTGTTTTCTTTTTCATTTGCAGTGTTTTTACTTCAGCACGTCCACGGATGCGCTGCCAACACAACCGTGAACGCACCCAAAACTGAAGGTTCAATTTAGCAGCTCACTGCTCTTTTGACATTATAATTTCATCTCTATTTTTTTTTTTCAAAGAGAATTAGTGGTAACTTTATCTCTCATCAAACTCCAGGATTTTGTCTAATTCAATTATGCCTATGGAGGCTCTTTTCTTCATTCTTTGGCTTCACTGAAGTGACACAGATGACTGTAGATCTGTTTCTGAGAAAATCCAAATCGCCCTGGAATTATCTGCATTTTTGTTTCTTTGTGTATGTCCAATAATATCTTTTCTGATTCTTCAAGACTAGAAAGTTCTGAACTATTTATTATTTTTACATTTTATTATTAAACCACTTTAGCGATCACTTTCAGAGATTGGAAATTTTTTTCCCACTGCAGTGGTGATTATAATACAAAAAAATATTAGGAAGCAGCACCTCTGTGCTTTAGCCTTCCTTGCCATGTTCCCTGTCAGCTTGCATCCCCTTCTCCTCATCTGTGGGATAGAAATAACCTTGGGACTGGGAGAAAAGTGTGTTTCTCATAAGAGTACAGGACAGGAAAGCCTTTTCTTTAAATCAAAAGCAGTTGGCTGCTGCAAGAGCCCGGAGGCAGAAACTCTGCTGCTGCCGCTGATGTCTGTCAGCCCCTCCACCTGCCCACAGGCAGAATTCTCTGGGGTTAATATTGACCCCAAAGTCCTTACTTTTAATACTGCTCTAATCTGAGACCTGCTGCAAAGCCCCGTGCTCTCCGTGTGGGAACTGCCTGAGCTTTCCTGGAGGCTGGGGAGAGCTGCCTGTGGCAGTGGAACGGGTCAGGGGATGTTCCCCAGCAAGCCCCCGACCTCCTGAGCTGGTTCTGCAGGGAAATTGGGCTGGGCTTTGCCCAGAGCCCCTCTCCTGGAGCTATCTTGGGGTTTTTTAGGGGGTGTTTCCAGCCCGCTTCCACCATCACCCTCTCCTCCTTTCACTTCCTTTCTCATCCTCTTCTCACCACCACCCTCTCCTCCATCAGGCACATCACTAGGACAGCAGCAATGCCTGGATGGTCAGACCACTTTGGCTTTTCCCTCTTGGCAGGGAATTTCACCAGTTTTCCTTCTGAAACCTCCTCTTCCTATGGAACTGAGATTCCCTTCCCCTGCACATCTCTTTCTTTCCTGTGTAGGTGGGAAATCTGTGTGTGCCCCAAGGGAATAACTTCCCCCCCTTCTTCGCAACCCAGTAACCCTCATGTGCTGAAGTACAGAATTTGGGTTGGGAAGGACCGTAAGGATCATTTCGTTCCAACTCCCAACAAATCCAGCCCCCCAAAGTTGTCCCACAGCATTGCTGGGGGTGTTGCATTTGAGGGTGATGCGACCCCGTGAAAACTGATGCTGCTGGTTTTACACAGCTTTGCTCCGAAGTTATCAAAGACGAGGAAGGGTGTCAGCACCCAGGGGTGGGAAGGCCGGGAATTCCAGCACTGGCAGGACTCATGTGCTCTGCAGGTGGATTGGTGTGTGGAGAGGTCACACCTACCGACTTCTTAGGCCTCTGGTGTGAGAGATAAAGCCATCTGGTCACCATTTGACAGCTCGAGTTGTAATTACACCATTTGGCCTAGGAATTGCTGGCAGCCACCGTTTGAAGCTGCTGTGATTCAGCTGTCCCAGGGCCGAGATAGGGATCGAGCCATTCCACAGAAGCCAGGCCGCTGGAATTCACCTCATCTCCTTGTAGTGCTTTTTTACCTTCCCGGATTTATCTCCGCAGATCCTGATTGTGAACTTGGCAGTTTGGTGTGGACAACCCAAAACCCCAGTGGCCACTAAGCAGGAACACCTGCCGGCTCCGTTACCCGGAACGGGAGGAGAAGAAGACGGGCATCTCCAGCGGAATTCCACCGCGGAATATGGAAGTGTTTAAGGGAAGACCTGCCCCAATCTCAGGGTAGCAGAGATCTGAACCTTTAAATTGCAGCCATTCCCCGGGCCTGACGATAAGTAAATAAACAATTCACAGCTGCAAGGGCTAAACACAGAACACATCTATCTCTCGCCTGGGCCCGATTGCTGAACAAGTAATTAAGTGAGAAATGCGAGCCCTCGATGTCACCGGGAGACGATAAAGGTCTTCGGCTGTAAATTAACTGAGCTCCTCGATATTAACCCTTCAGGAGCCCCTGGGTGGCACTGGGTGCCTTAGCATGACTCCAGCGCAATTTGCATGCAATTATTCCTGACATTTGCCCCTGGGAATATGGAGCTGTTGTTTCAATAAATTAAAAAAAACAAGGGAGGGAGTTGCTTTGTCTCTTGTCCCTGAGCTAGTGCAGGGCACCCTCTAAGTCCCAGTTCCCGGCTCTGCCAGGCTTGTCCATCACATTCCCGCTGTCACTGTCCCTCCTGGGGATAACAGAGGTGTCACAAACCCAAAATACATTAAAGCCTCTGCTCAGACTCCGAGATAAGGGGGCTGCTGGCTGGGATGGACAGATATCCATCAGTGCCTCCAAACTGTATTCATTCAGGATTCACCTTCAGAATCTGGATGTAATGAATGACCATAAAATGAAGTGTCACCACTTGTTAGGTAATTCATTAAAAGGGTTGTGGGGTTTTGCCTTCTTTAGTTGTGGTTTTGTATTTTTTTCCTTTTTTTTTTTAAAGAATGAGAATTTTACTTTGCATGGTATTTGATAATTTCTTTTAAGGGCTCAGCTCCTGCAACTTTATGACTATAATCAATGCATTTTCATATGCATAACTAATTATTTTAGCACAATGAGAACTTCATCAATGTCCAACAAGTGTCCGGTTTTCAACCCCAAGGACTGCAAACTACGCAACAAATAAAAAATAATTCAAAGTCATTTTTTTAAAATTAGTAATTCTTAAGCCATCCAATAATGTTTGAGTGCTAGATACCAACTTGGCAACTTCTAGGGCTGATTTAACTTAATAGAGTTTTGCTCCTTAGACGATACAACGGCCTAGATGACCTGTTTGATGCTGGAGCTGGATTTGATTTGAATCCTGGACTATGAAGCCATGGAGAGATAGATCTATGGATCTGGATCACGCTCAGATCACTCCATAGTTAATTTTTATGCAGACTAAAGGAATTGTTGGACTGTCTGGTGCAGGGAGGAAAGTAGGGAGTGATTAACAGCAGGAGATGGTCCCTCAGCTTCCTTCCTGCTGGAGCATGAGGTTTGCTTGGGACTGGCCTCATTATTATGAAATCTCTTCAGATTTAACTCCCAGACTTTAACTCTTCTCCTGTATTTGTATTTCTCCTTGTATTTGACAGCTTTTCTTGAAGCTGTGGTGGGAGCTGTGCTCGACATGGTGCCGTGGGATTCTGTGCCCCAGGTCGGGAGAGCAGACACAGAACCCCTGGTGCACCTTGGCAGCCGGGAATGCTCCAGCGAACCAGGAGTGCTCCAGCAAACCCTGCCAAAGCAGCTGCTGGGAGGTCATCAACAGCCCTGCAAATGGTAGATGGGATCAGAGGACAATCAGTCAGGGATCTCCTTGTTGACCAGGAAAGCCTTATCTTTCCCCAGTCCCAGAGGATCCGTAAAAACCCCTCAATTTCACACAGCTGCTTAGCTCAGAGCTGAGGCCACGTGGAACATGGCTCATCCATTTTAGATCCTGCTCCCAGTGAGAGGCCCTGGGAACTGGGCAGGCAGACAGCAAACTTTCAATCCCCAAGCTGTGAAGGATCAGGAACACTCCTAAAATGTCCCTGCTGAAAGGGAACCTCCCTTTTGGGTTTCAAATGCTATCTTTGTTACCATCCCTGGTAACCCCGCTAGCAAAGAGCTGAATGTTATTAGAAAAGAGCTGAGCATGGGTGGGAAGACAGGAAAACAAAAGGAAATAGAAGTCCTGGAAATTGATTTTCCATTTGAACCTGTTGGGTTTTTTTTTCTTCTAATTTTTAATAAGACATTTTATGAAGTTTATTGCACTGCTATCTATTTTCTTTTAGGGTGTGTTATCTTTTGTGACTTAGTTCAGACTAAAATAAACCTCAGTTGCTAATTAAGGGTAGAAATGGAAATCCAAAGATTTGCTTCTCATCAATGCCAAGCAGTAAATCCTTTAATGCTCTGGGATTTTGCTCTATAGCTCTAAATTTCCCATTGGTATTTAGTAATCTGCTGATTGCATTTACTTTAATTCTTTAGTCTTCAGAGTGTTCGTGTTGAGGCATTCACTTACAGTAGCTCTGCGTGTTAAGGGCAATGAGTTAAAAGCTGTGGAGGGTTTTTTTTATTAAATTCCAGCTCTGTTTTTCCTATTGAGTTCCCAACTACTGGGTTATATCACACTAATAAGAGCTGTACTCTGGCTGGACAAATGGCAGCGTGTTGCAGTGTCCTGAGGGAGCCATGACATCATTTTTAATTTGCTTATCTGGACTCAGGAAAACAGGAGGGTGTTTGGTGAGAAAGTGAATTTATTTTTGCTCCAACCCACCTCTCCTTGCCGTGACGTTATGGGAACTCTGTCCCTGTGCACGTTACACCCACTGGCTACTCCCTGGAGGTCTCAGATGTCCCCATTCCACCACCTCTGAGGGAATGGAGGGATTTAATGACCCATAAGCCCATTTTCCCATTCCCTAGGAGCTGTGGAGGAGGGAACCACCTTTTCCTTTAATGCATCCCTCAAGCTTTGCCTGCAGGCTGAGAGAAGCCAAGGACCCTTTCCAGGCAGTTTTGTGGTTGGGTTTCACAACCACCTTCACACTGGGATCAACAAGAATAAGGACTGGGGAAATTATTTAGAGCACCTTGGATACCTTTTGCTGTGTTTGGACTGCATTAGCTCAAACAGGATTTTATTTTTTTTTTTCCTCGTTCTAGCTGAGACTGGAAAAGGTGTTCTAATCTCATGGGATCTAGAAAAAAAGCCTCCTAACAGAGCTCTTCTAACCTTTGCTGTGGGTGTCTCTTTTCTCATGGAATTAGGATAGGAGGCAGGAATTTTAGAATGGGAGAGAGCTTTTAAGTGATATCATTCTGAGTAAATGATAGTTTACATACAGATAACATTGGATAAGTAGTTACTAAATCAGTAAATGCTTTTCTAATTTGACCCAATATTTTAGCATTTGCTGAAATCATGGCTGTGTCTTCTCCAGAAAGATAATCTTGACATAAAGCCTTTAATAACTCTGTGGAACTCAGCCCACTGGGATATTTTATTTTCCCTAAGTGAAAGTCTGGCTGTTCTGTCCACTTGTTTTGCAATGAGAACCTTCAAAATGGAAGTGCAACAACATTTTTTATCATTTATTTACTTAGTGCATTTAATCCAGAGAATCACTTGTGAACTATAGCTTGCACTTGCACTTTCCCACTCCTAACAAAAACACATATTTAATTAATCTCATTGAGGCTCTTCTAAGCTTCAAGTCTCAAAATCTAGATATTTAAATTCTCTTTATCAATTTGGATAAACTAGGTTTGAAGAAGAGAACCAGAGCTGTATTTTCTGAGTGGTTTGGGAAAATAGAATGAGTCCCAGTAGCTTTCAGTCAAACTCCTGGACACCTGGAACAGCTGACTTGGCATTCCAAGCGAGTGAGGACCGAAGGCTCCAGCTCCCTGCAGTGGGAATGACCTAACAGCACGAGCAAGACCTGATTACATCACGGAGATAACCTGTTCCCTTAAAAATAGCAAGGTCATGGAGGCAATAAAGCTGTCAGCATGACAATCACAGCTTGTGCTCCACCATCTCCCCGGGCTGGGGACCAGGAGGGTGGGGACCTCCCAACGAGGATGGCCACGTTTGGGTAAACAAACCCATGGCAATCCCCCAGTGCTATTGTCTGCTCAACAGCTCTATTTGTGCCAGTGATATTTCCAGGTTAGCTCCTCCTAGGCCCATAAAAATCTTCGTTTTATTCTTTCTGCTGGTTTTTTTTTTTTGTGGTTTTTTGTGTTGGTTTTTTTTTTAATTATGGGTTTTTTTCCCCTGGATGCAATGATAGATGGAGTGCCCATAAACCTTCAGAGGGCTCCATGTAGGACATCCCCAAGCACCGAGCCAGGTGTGGATCAACTGGTCATGGAACAGGCTTCCACCCAGGCCTGGGCTTGGCTCGGGTCTCTTGTGCAGTCTCTGGGATGCCTCACTCTTTGTTCACATCCAGCTGTGGGAATATTTCACACCAGGGGCCAGGCCAAGAATGGGAAAGCATCCCATCTCTTCAGCTGAGCAGCCTCGCGGTGCAGGTGGCAGCGCAGCCCAGTATTTTCATTGTGCTGGGCTGATGGGTTTTCAGCAAAGGAAGATGTTGTGGAGGGTTCACATCCTGTTGGTGCCTCAGATACGTTTCAGCTATTGCTGTTTTCCTTTGGATAACGTGTCCCTTGGCTCAGCCTCCAGTTTTTCTGGCTTTGGACAATAGGTCAGAGTGATGCAACAGATTTGGGGACGACTTTTGGACATGAGTGTCAAACTGTGAGATTTTGATAAGGATTGAACGTGTGCAAGCAGTGTCTAGGGATAAAACATTTCTAATTACATCCAAAAATGAAGCGTAAACTTGTGATATACAGCAAGGCTTTGTCTGTTAAACACCATGTCTTCAGCAAATTTTGGTTAAATTTTTGGTTTTTAAGATACTTTTCAGCTTAAAACCATGTCAGGGGTTGAGTTCAGAGATGAGAAAGGCCGAAGGAGGTGCTGGCCTCATGTGAGTGAAATGTGGCTGCAGTCAGAGCAGCTGCCACTGTCTTGCACAGCTTTTCCCTTCCTTTGGTGGTGGCTCAGCGTTGCACTCAGAACAGCTCCAGGCAGTTATAACCCGAAATTCCTGACAATTACATCCACCTTCTCCCATCCTGGGCAAGAAATCCATTTAGAAATGAAGCTTTAAATCCAAACTTCCATTGCTGTTGAAAAGGGCTAGAGGTGGGATGAGATTATGAGCAATCAGATGGGATAAAACTGGGAGAAAATTTAGTTGCAATTCAGACAAAACTTTTAGGAGTTGTTAAAGTATATTTGCTAATTTGCATAGTATTTTGTTACATTTTCACACTTACTGATTTTGATGGGGCCCAAAACCAGAAATACTGTGAGATGAGGCTGTTTCCATGACCTATTTTTGTTCTGTTCTTGTAGGATTTTCATCCCGGAAAGAAATAAGAAAAAAATAATTTGTGAGTGTTTTTCTAAATGGAATAATAAATCTGAAGCTTGCCTAGCACCAATCCTAATTATCTGTTGATGTTAATTCCATTGATTGTCCATAGGTGAGTCACAGTCCTAAGGCAATGAAGGAATTTAATTGGAATGATTTTCAGTTTTTGGGTCTATTTACAGACTGTGGCATGTCCATTTGATCAAATGCCAGAATGTGAAACTGAAACCCCAGTGTTTTCTTCTTGCTATAATTGGAATCTTTTTAAGACAAGATTCCAACGTTTGAAGGTGTTCACTGCAAGGTTTTGGTTCTTTCCCATCAGGATTTCAATGCTAATACATAAAATATTAAACTCAGTGTTGGCCACCGTCCTCTTCCATTGAACCCAATGGGGATTTAACTCTTTGATTTCAATCAGGACAATGTTTAACACTTTTGGCTGCCCAAAGGACAACCGTGGTCCAACCACCTGCTCTGGATCTGCAGGCTGAGCTTCACAGGTGTTACCAGCCCATCCCAAGTTGTCTGCAAACAGGAATTTCTCCCTGGGTTGAACAAATTCCGGTGACCCAAAACACGACCAACACTTTGGGCTTCTTGGGAGCAGCCCTGTCAGGGAGGAAGCTGAGGGCTGTTAATTTTGGGGATAATAAGGAAATCTTTTAATGAAAGGGAGGGGTTTGTCCTGCCTCGGGGAGAGGGTGTGAAGTGGAACAGCCCCTGGTTTGCCATGCTGGCTGGGAGGGCGTGAGAAGAATGGTGCTTGTACCTCTGCCAAGCCCTTCCCTGCTGCTCCTTGAGAAACCAGGCTGCAAAAAAAGCTTTTTTTCCTGCAGAATGTCCCAAGGACTCTCTTGAAATCAGCTTCAGGAAATGGTTCAATTCTTTTATTGTTTTTATTTTTATTTTTTTTAAATCTAACTTGCTCCGCATTATTAAAAAATAAAGTTATGATTTATATGGATCTGTTGCATGGGGCAGAAGACCTACATCACCTACAGGGCTGGTGATGGGGTGGCAACTTCTCTGTGCTGGAGCAACCAGTCAGCCTTAGTTTAAATCCCTTCCTCCATCCAGTGCAACAATAATATCTTCTGGACAAGGGATTTTGGAAAAGTTGAAATGTTTGCTTTACAAAACAGACATAAAGTTTCTCCTTCAAGGTGCTAAATTTGTGCTGAGCTGGTCCAAAACACGACTGCATCTGGCCGTGTCTCGTGTCTGCTACTAAAAAAATGTCCTAAATTCCAGACAACCTCTGGGGCTTTGAAATAAAACTCATTAATCCTGCATTTGAATTTAATATTTGAAATTTTATCCTAATCTTTTTTTTCTTCCACATGAATTAACTTTAGAATACTTGGAAAAGAACACAAGGTTTTTTTCCTCTTTTTTTTTTTTTTTTTTTTTTTCCTGAGAGAGAGAGAGAGAGAGAGGGAGAACATTCTTAACAAAGGGTATAAAATTAAACTAAATTTGACCTCTGCCTTTAGCAGATTTTCCACCTGGTCTGTGCAGGAAATCAACTTCTATATAGCAGCTCTTTCATAAGGAATAACATACACGAGTCTGTAAGTGACAGTTTTTCTTGGGTGGACAACAATGTTAGTTACTTTTCATGATTAATTGATAAATGTTTTGATATGGTGCCTGGGCTTGGAGTCAAAAATCACTCCAGTTAGATGATCCAACACTTGGGAAGCCGAGCCAATTACAGCTCAGGCACAGTGAAAACAATTCTAAAATATTTGAGCCTAAAAATGTGCATAGTTGTTAAGGAATCTTACATGTGGGTGTATGGTGGTATCCTGAATTACAACGACTTGGTGGGCCAATTTCTTCAGGAATGCAGGGAAGTGTAGGGACTCGAGACTCTTGCATCTATATTTCAAAAGACTTGGGAAAACAGAAAGAACCACATGGGCCCTTGTGGCTGGGCACGTGCTGAGGAAAACCAGAGTATGGGCCAAAATGTACTTTTCGTCCCTTGGGTTGCACAAATCCCTTTGCTTTTTTGGGAAGGTTTTGGGTTTCGAGTCTCCTTCCCTTGACTCTTAACCTCCTCTGAGCTTGCTCTTTTCTTTCTTTCTGCTCCGGAACTTGCTTTCTACTCCAGGCTTCCAACTTCCATCCTCTGATTTGCACCCTGACTCTGCCCCTGAAGGATTTTTAAATGATCCACGAGGAACAGGATTTCATATCTGTGATCAGGTTGCCCCTACCAGCAGGGTGGGCCGGATTCAGAGGTTTTAGGTACAGCCCAGCACCAAAAAAACTACATGAGACACAGCTCTTGGAGGTCCTCCAAAAGAATAAACTTGTTTGAAATTAGAGTTTATTTTCTCAGATTATTTGTAGTGAGAAAAACAAACAAACAAAACACCTGTATTTTTCTTTCTGCAGATAAGTGAATACAGAGGGGTTTTTTCAGTAGGATTTTGAGGTCATCAACTCAAAGACCATTTGGAAAACTCCCTGTTGCAGGTTGCTCATGGCTTTGTGTGTGACAGAGCTATTCCCAACAAAGTCAGTGGAAATAGAACATCTGTTTTCTCTTCTGGTTCCCCAGCCTTCAGTTCTGAAAATGGTACATGGAAATTTTGGGGGACGAATGCCTGGAACTCAGTGCCACCAGAGATCTGGGAACTGAGGGGCAGATCCTAAACTTCAGAAATCTCAGGGGTTTTTGGCTGTTCATCATTTTCCAAGAAAGGATCTAATCCTACCCCCAGGCATCTCATTGTCTTCAGTGGGGTTTTTTTCCCAAGACCAAGCTTCACTTTAGAAAAATTAATGGATACAGCTTCTACTGGAGGCTGTTTGACATCACTAAGGCCATCAGCCCCTGAAAGGCTTGAAGATACTTGAATAGAATTAGATCTAGATATTGATCCATTATTTTAGAGCCCGTGACTCTTGATATATTGTGAAGGAAGCGAGAGCTGAAGAATGTATTTTCAAATGGAAGAGCATCCTTCCTCTTGTATTCCAGTGAAGATCCATTCTGCTATGTCAGAAATAGAAAAAGATGATAATAGATAGTAGAAATGAAATTTCCTTGGAAACTGCCTCATTTCAGGTATGATTCAAATGGACTGATACCCCTTCCGAACCCTCCCTCCATCACTGATACTCTGTTTTGATCCTGGCTGCTGGATCTAAACCCAGTCCTGCTTTCACTTTGTTTAACACTGGAGAATTTCATTGCTGTTGATCCAAAAGGAAAAATTCTAACAGCACACTGTAAGCTTTACTGCTCGTGACTTCAAAATCATGCAGATTTTATTTCATGTTAAGCTAGCAACTGAACTCCTCTAATAAACAGAGTAAAATCTAATTAGGCTACTGGAGGGGAATAGAAGAATTTATACTCCTCCAGACACACAGACATTAGGAATTCTTCCTCAAACACATACTCAAGCTTCCTGGCAGCCAGCCCCCTCAAAGAGTGGCTAATGATCCTACTAATTTGCACTTAGCTGATACTGCAAGGAGTTCCTCAAGGATGGAAAATATACTTCTTCCATGAGATCATGCAGGGCAGCACGGCCTGGTGGACTGTTCACAGAGAGAAAGAAATCCCAGCTCCTAATCCCATGGCTCCCACTCCTCCCTGTGTGGTCTCTCTCTTTCTCTCAGTTTCTCCATGCACAATCTCGCTGTTCATTCATGGAGTTGTGGTGATTACTCACTCCTTTGCCTGTGTTCCCAAAGCAGGAGGCACAATTAAACTGCACTGAAACTCTGTGGTTAGAGACTCAACAGTAACCTCCAGAACATCTGTGGAGAAGATTGACAGCACACAGATGAATTTGGCTGGTTTTCTGGTTTTTCGGTGGGATGACGGGAGAGGGAGAGGGAGATCAGAAAGCACCCAGCCTTGGAGAATTTGACCTCCATGGAAGGGGACACATCTTCCCACAAGAGGCCACACAGCCAGGCTTCAGCCAGCCCCTCGGGGACATCTCCAAGCGCACAGTCATCCCTGGCCTGCACACCCATGGTGCCTCCAAAAGGGTGCTGTGGTGGAGTCACCATCCCTGGATGTGTTCAAAGAACACATGCACGTGGCACTTTGGGGTATGGTGTAGCCCTGGTTCGTGCCTGAGATGTTTCGGTTTTCTGAAATGCCTTTCCCAGGGAATTTTCTGTAAACAAGAGACATGTTTTTGTAACTGTATTTTGTTTACATTCTTTCCCTAGGAAGGACTTCTTCTTGACGTCCCTCTGGTCTGACCAATGCGATTGAAGACGTTGGTCTTCTTGTCACCAATCAAAATGGTCTGTGTAAAAAAGCGTATAAGGGAGACACATCCCAAAAACAGAGGAGTCGTTTTCAACCTTCTGAAGTCGGAGTCTTGTGTCATTGTGGTGTACAACAGCTTCAGTGTGGTGTAGTGGGCATGGTGGTGAGAGGTCAAAGGTTGGGCTGGATGGTCTGGGAGGTCTTTTCCAACCTTGATTATCCTGTGATTCTATGATAACACCTCAAGTTTTTTCTCCTTACAACCAAAAGCAGCTCAGCCAGGCAGCGGGGTCAGGCTTGGCTTCTCCGCTGATTTGGGCTGGGGTTGATGTCTCGTGCAAGGGGCAGGGAGTCCTCCAGTAAATTTCCTCACTGTTCCCTGCAAAGGACATCCCAGATGTCCCACAGCAGTCCCAGCTGTCCACTGACATTGGGAATCATGGGATATATGTCCAGAATTGACTGGGAAAGTGTGAATACCATGGAAGCAACAGGTAAACCCAAGGCATGCAACCCTCCCCAGGAACTGGTGCCCAAGGCTTGTTCCCAAGCCTGTGTGTTTTCCAGCAGTCTTTTTTTCAGGTGGAGAGCTCTCATGTCCTTTTCCAAGGACATGTCATGTCCTTTTCCTCTTCAAACGCGTCTTTTTTCCAAGACTGTTTAGCCCTTCCAGTTTCTTGTCAGAATTGTTCCTATAAAACCATCAGTCATTTCTTTGGTTTGAATGAAGGGCAGGGAGAGAATATAGGAGTAAGGGTTAATATGAAACCAGAATAAAAGCTGAGGGTCGTTCATAAGCAAATAGAATCATGAAATTATAGGATCATAGAATGGTTTGAGTTGGAAGGGACCTTTAAGCTCATCTTGTTCCAACCCCCTGCCACGGGCAGGGACATTTCCGTTATCCCAGGGTGCCTCAAGCCCTGTCCAAACTGGCCTTGGACACTTCCAGGGCTGGGGCAGCCACAGATTCTTTGGATAATGAAGTAGGATGTGACCCAGGCCCTGTTAATCTCAGGAGACAACTTTCCATTGGTGATATTAGGGCAGAGAGCCAGCAGCTCTGGCCCCAGGAGACATAAATGCTTCAGGAAGGACTCAGGTCCTGCTGAGCACAGGTTTGTTCAGGGAAGGGTGTAGCCCCAGGAGCAGGAGGAGAAGACCTTCCTCCTCGTATTTCAGATTTTTAAAAATCAAAACACAAAAAGTTCCAGAAAACAACGACCCTGCAGCGGGCTGAAGCTGATGTATCTTTTTCTAACACATGGAGCTTTTGTGAAATGAAATCCCTGGCCTGAAACCTGGAGGCATCGCTTACTTTTAACTTTTGCTTTATTCAGGCAAACCTCCAGCTGATGTGAGAGAGCACTGGGTCACATTAGGATTTGGCCCACAAGGGCAGAGCAGAGCCAAGCTCTGAATGTCACATAAACATATTAACCGGAGACTTGGCTTCCTCCAAGGTCCCAGGGATGGAATAGGGACGTGATCTGGTCTTCTGTGAGGAATACAAGGAGGTTAAATCTGTCCTGCCTAGAGCATTAAGAGAACAGGATCCAAACATCTGCACAACCATCTGTATCATCTCTTCCTCCTCCTGGAGATGTCTGGAACATCGTCTGTTTTGTGTGACAGGTAGAAACGAGCTAAAAACTGCTTAACCTGTTCTGTGTGGGTGAAAAAAAATGCAGAATTCGCCCCCTGGGTTGTTCACACTGAAGTGGAAAGCGTGTTCTCGCTGCTGCCGAGGTATGAAGAGGGCATATTGTTCATTTAAACCACACTCTATAGTTTTTGCAACAGTAAAGTATTTTTGAAAGTTTACAGCTGTAGGAGAAATTCCCTGGAGCTTATCCGTCAGTTTTCTGCCAATCAGAGAGCTGAAGGCACTCCGGTTTGGGCCCCAAAAGTGACATTTTAGTGTTACACGTCTGAAATTGCGAAGAGGTTTCGAGAGAGCATCCTGACAGGTTTGGAACTCCAGAGAAATGATTTTCTGGTGCCAAGCTACACAGTCTGGGAAACGCTGCACGCCACACTCGCTCCTGTGCCTCTGCCAGAACCCAAAATATAGATTCAAAAGGGAACAAGAAATATGGCTCAGGACTCTGGTTTGAGGATGCATTTCAAGCAGGAGCTCTCTCTCTAATATTTAATGTATGAACTGCTCTCCCAGCCACGAGAATTCCATATAAGAGGGGGTCCATGTTCGAGTAGATCATGTAACAACACTTTGGAGAAAGGGCGAGACTCTGCAGGAAAGAAAATGTCCCAGGCTGACCAAAAAAACATCTCCAGTGTGGAGGAAATGGTGAAACTTGGGCCAATCCCCTCTAAGCCTCTTTAATTTATAAATTTAGAAGTTGTTTCAGAGTGGTTTCTGAAAGGGAAAACACGGGCATCTGAGAAGGTGTGGATGCTGAAGCACTGATGTGGGAGCCATTCTTCAGGGAACAGGAATGCCAGTCCATGCCTGCCTCCGCAAAATGGTCAGAAAGAGGAGATTGAAAGGCCTGTAAAATTATTGCTTCAAAGTAAATAAATAAGTTTTTTTCCATCTCATCACCAAAAGAATGGTTATGAGATGGAAAAAAAAAACCCAAAACAAAACAAAAACCATCTGATTTCTCAGTATTATTTTATTTAAGTAGAGCTGAGAAGAGCTGGGAGAGGAACAGGCCACATTTTTGGTCTTAATTAATGGTTTTAAAATGTTCTTTAATGGGATGATAAGAAGAAAGCATCTTTTAATTAAGGCCTGGGACGAAACAATTTGCAATAACTTATTTTAGCTGTTTAGGGAAGGAGCTGCACTGCCATAGGCGGGTTTATCCACAGGAATATCCCTGGAATGTGATTGCTTCAGCCCCAGTTAGGGTTGGAAAGGGCTCCTTGAAGGGGAACAGCTCCAATGTGGTTCTCATATCTCTCCTGAAGAGCCCTGCCAGGACTCCAGGGGAGAGGATCTCTGAGCTCAGCTCCTTCTGATGTCCTTGAATGTGGGAAGTTTAATATTTTCAAACACTCTGTCACGGATTCGATGACTTTGGCCCAGCACCTTCTGTTTATTGTTAATGAAAGTCAATAGAAGTGTGGAAAAGTACAAAATGTCAACCTATGACCTTGTGAAATCCATGGCAGGAGAGAGCAAAGAAACAAAACCACCCTTTGGTACAGGCTCTGTCCCTCCTGCCGTGTTGGGATCCAGAAGTGAAAGGCTTTTTTTCCTCAGGACTGGGGTTTAGCAAGTCAGGAATTTTGTCTCTCCTTGTTTTCCTTGCAGTTAGTTAAATCCTTAGGCTCCTGTTAACACTGAACTCCAAGTTGATTTTTTGGTGTTAAAATGCTGAAACCTAATTTTCGTTTAACAATTTTCTCCAGGAGGCCAACATCAAATTAGTGTGTTTTCCACTGGCAGCCCCCAGTAATTTGGTAGGCAGGAGGCTCACACATACTTAAGTTATTCAATACATTTTGTTTTACTCTGTACAAGAAACCCAGTCAGAAAAGGCTGATTTATGATATTCCTCAGGTTTCCTGTTACTTTAAACCACCAGCGTCCTATGGCCAAGCCCTTCACAGGCAGCCAGCACATCTGGCCCAGAGTGCTTCTGTCACCTATGGCCAAAATAGGCCGTATTTATAATCAGGTCATCATAGAAAAGAAAGAATTGATTATGATGAAAAGGAGAAAAAAAATTGGAAATCTAAAAAAGCAAATTTATCAGTGGACATTTGTAAATATGTTCGGGTGGGTTTCTTTCCAAACATCCATCCCAGACAAAGAGGAGCCCACAGCACACCGAGCAGGAACATTAGATGTGTGCAATCACCTCTTTCAGCCTAATTATAAATTACTGAACGCTTTGATTTTCCCATTTCACCCATTCCTAATGTCAATTTTGTTTTCCATTTATGCAGACCTGAAGCCAAAGCTCCACAGTGAAATCCCACCTGCAATTCTGCAATGGCCTGTAAAGAAGTGAGTCTGCTCCTCACAAAATTGTGTTTTAGCTGCTCTCCTTAGGGATTTCAGGCTCATGCAGTCCCTGTGTCTGGGTTGTATCTGTGTATCCATCTGTCAAACGGGATCAATGAGCCAAACTCTCCCTAAATATTAACTTCCTACATGTTTCATAAAATAGTCATAGGCAGAAATTTGGCTCGATGTCCTCCTGAAAGGGAAAGCTGGATTGCCTGTCTGTGCTGTAAAAATCATACACAAATCCACAGGGCATCAAATGAGGCTCACAGCACAAATCCTTAATTTTCCTCATAAAACTCCAGGTCTCAAATATGCTGTGTAATAAAGGGAGTGGGAGACCTGCAATGCTCAGGCTGGTCCAGGCTGTGAAGTCAGGCAGTGGTTTGGGGTTTCAGGACATATATACTGGCACGAGCAAGGATTTGTGTGCGCCCCAAAAGGGCACAGGCAAAGCTGTATTTTCTTCTCGGGAAGATGCATCTACAGAGATTCATTTTTAATTAGAGAGTCATAAAAGAAACCTACAGATGATGACCAACAGAGGCTCAGCTGTGTCAAACCCTGGAACGCTGCTGTGGAAGTGGGAGGAGCTGCAAAGGTTCAGCATCTTTGAAAATCTGATCACTGAGTATTTCTAGGCAGCTTCCTCTGCCAAAGGAAAATGAAATCTTCCAAACCTGTGCCAAACTCTGACGTTCATGAGCAGTTCCTCAAGTAGGTTTGGATGATGTAACCAATAATCATGAAACCCTCCTCCACTTTCTAAATTACATCTGGTTGGGATGAATTTTTTATGTGGATAACACAACCAAAACCTGAAGGACTCTGTTTGTGCTAAACCTTATTATGCAGTTGCATAACGACATATAAAATTCAGGAAAAAAAAGGAATTCTGCCTCATGAGGGTGAGCACAGGGTGCCCAGAGAAGTTGTGGCTGCCCCTGGAACCCTGGAAGTGTCCAAGGCCAGGCTGGACAGGGCTTGAAGCAGCCTGGAGATGTCCCTGCGACGGATGGGGTGGCACTGGATGAGCTTCAAGGTCCCTTCCAATCCAAACCAGTCTGGGATTCCAAATGCAGAAAACTATTTAAGCATTTATTTAACTTCAGGCCAACTGTTCAAACCTGTCTTTGGGCTTCAGATTTGTGCCTGAGAGTTGTTAAAACTTCGGGGGCTTTGTGTTCTCTGTGTGTGCCCACCCAGCCAGGCACTTAGAGATCATTGGTAAATATAAAATGAGCATTTAAATACAAATATGGAGGTTACACACTCAAATTTAAAACTCAGCTTTGTTTTTTTGCTGATAGAAGATTCACATTTAATAGAGAAGAGACCAGACAGTGAGACCATGTTGTCCTGGCTCCAGAAAAACTGGGAAGAGAAAACTGAGAGAGAAACTCAAACATGGAAAACAAGAACATGTCAGTGACCACTTGGAGATAACAGGGTAAGAGGGACTTGACTTAGGGGTTTAAAGGGACTCTTATCTCCCAGGAGGGACTGATAGAGGAGGATTAATGGTGTTCAAATACTTCCTGGCAATGACCTTCCTGCAGCCATTCCTTTTCCTTCACAAGGACTTTGTTTGCTCAACAATAGCAGGGATTATAATTTGTTTAGCTGTGATTTTACTTCTTCCTTTTATCAAAGGATTTGAAGAAAATCAGAGCTGGTGGCAGTTCTTGGATTGGCCATGAAAAAATGGCACAATAAAGCAAAAACTGTGAGATTTCTGCAATTGGATCAGGGTTTATGGCATTGATTTCCTGCCATTACAGCAATAAATCTGACCCTTACCTTATGAATCTTTTTTTATTAATCTGGCCCTTCATGTTCATGAAATGCTTTCAGAAATCAGGACTGGACACCGATGTTAATTGGAATATTAATCTTTTTTCTTTAGAGGATTCTCTTGCTTTGCCTTTATATGTGAACGTGTGTATAAAATTCAGGAACATGGAAGAAACTTCATAAAGTTTTTGCATGGGTTCAGGATTTCTGACTTAGACCTGTTCTTCATCCAGGGCCATCAAGTGTCAGCATCAGATTTGTCTTTAAGGGAGGTTGGAGTGAGGTGGAATTTGGTTTCTTCTCCCAAGTAAAAAGTGGAAACAGCCTCAAGCTGTGCCAGGGCAGATTTAGGTTGAATATTATGGAAAATTTCTTCACTGAAAGGTTTGTTAAGCCCTGGGAAAGGCTGCCCAGGGCAGTGGTTGAGTCACCATTCCTGGAGGGATTTATGACACGTGGATGTGTCACCTGGGGACATGGGTTAGTGCTGGGGTAATGGATGGACTCAATGATTTTAGAGGTCTTTCCCAAGCCAAATGATTCCATAATTCTAAATTCTCATTTTTCCCTGCTTTTCTGACTTCACTATAAGTTTTGTTGTTCTTGTTGTTGGGTTTTTTTTTTTGTTTTGTTTTGTTTTTTGTTTTTTTTTTTTTTTTTTGTTTGTTTGTTTTTTTTTGTTTTTTTTTTTTTTTCTGGTAGGATTTTATTCCTTTCATTTTTTTACTTTCAATAATCCCAATGGGGGGAAAAAAATTCTTTGGAAATATTTGAAATATTCTCCACTGGAAAAATAATATTTTTTAATAGATGGATAGTCATGCAAACACCCTGCTGCCTAGCACAACAAAACCAGCCTGGATCCATGGGAATGACTTCACATGGCATCGTGGGGAGGCAGCAGGAGTTTTGCACGGATTTAATACACCAGGTTTGAACCTCTGGGGATGAAGGTTCCAGTTTGGGCTCTGGTTGGGAAGGAAAATAATAAATCTGGGAAAATCGGTGTGGTGGTCTCATTAGCACTCGTTACAGAGATCAGCCACACAATTTGGGGCCCTTGGCAGCTTTTTGCTGGCTAAATCCAGGGCTGGAATAACAAGGTTTACTGCAGGTTAGGCTTGAGGAGCATTGGAAGGGGGAGAAGTTTGCACAAAGCCCGGCTGTGCCCAGGCCAGTGTTAACATTCCCTTTACTTCCATTTGCTCTGAATTCACTCAGATACTTGGATCAAAATAATTTTACAGTTTTTTCTTTAAAAAAAAAAATTTAAAAAAGAAGGAGTAAAAAGGAGACAGACATGTTTTGAATTGTAAAACATGTAACAGAGCCCATTCTCAACAAGTTTTATTTCTGTTCAAGGAAATCCCTGAGGTCTGTCTTTGAATTAGCTGAATTAGGAAAGATGTAAAACTAATCAGAGTGTTGCCATCCTGATACTCCTTTGTCTGAAATGCAGGAGTTTTATCTTCTGGTCAAATCATTATAAACAACTTTATAAAAAGGACTAGTAAATCAAGCAGTTTTCATTTCTTGAAGGAACATTTTATTTTTCCCAATCAAACAACCCCAGCAAATTGCATTTATAAAAAAACTCCCCGTGTTTCCTAAGCAGTTTGCAATGCAGTTTGCTCCACACCACATCTGAGCAGAACAGGGGGGGATGGATGTGTGGAGGTATCCCCCCTTCTCCCTCCCAGGGGAGCCTCAAATGAGCCAAATATTCAGCTGATGTAAATTCAGTGTTGTTCCAGATCCTTTTTGGACATGATATCGTGCATTAAATCAACAGCCAGCCCTCCACAGCCCACCCCATCCCTGGGCCTGGCTGGGGCTGGAATTAAAGCCTGGGCTGCTCAGGAGTTCGTACCCAGCAGCCTCAAAGGATTAATTAGGGCTGATATTTATTTCTTTTGATAGGAAACCCAGATGTGTGCAGCTAAAGGCAAAAGGCAGAGGCAGAGCCATCCTGCTTTTCTTTCCAGTAGCCAGAGGAAAAGCAGCGTTGCCCACCCAGAGTTAAAGAACGGGAGCAGAAAATTATCAGCACGGAACAATTTGGGGGTTCATAATCTGCTAAACCACTTTATCTGGCTGATTATGGACTAATTCAGATAACCACTACTTTCATTTTTTTGTTATGGAATATTGTAAATATATGGATGAGTGTTGATGTGTTTTAGTGTTGATTTATTTGCCTGAAAGCTGGGAAGAAAAAAATGGAGGGAATACTCTTGCATTCCACAGTTACAGGAATAAAACAGCTTGGATTTCATTCTAAACGCATGTTCTTGAGTAAGTTAGAAGAGCACCTGTCCATTCATTAAGGAGATTACTAAGACTGGAAAACAGACAGTGAAAACATTTTAAATCATGATGAAGTGCGGCACCACCCTTGGTTCCCACAATGGAAAAGTCATCTCCATCAGGAAAATGTAACTCAGGTTTAGAAAGGTGCTACACTTAGAACATTTTTGAGTGCCATGGGCACCACTTTGGCAATATTATTTCACTCAGAATATTCCCAAAATTTAACCAGGATCAGCTGATTTCACGTGAACCATGGAGCACTTTCATACTCTTGCAGAATTTCTTTGTCAGGCTTTTGTTTCAGTGGGAAAAATGATCCAGTCCCATAAATATCATTTTGATTTCTTCATTATAGAAAGAAAAGAAGCAAAAAGGAGCATTTCCAGCCTTTAAACATAACCTGATTTTGGTGTATTTAAGTTATTCATTCCCAGCCTGCAATTCCCCTTCTTTTCCAGTGATAAGATGTAAGCAGTAAATCTCCAAGGAGTAGGGATCATTCCAAAAAATATTATTGAAAAGAAACATGGAAAGATCAGACTTTTAAATCATTTCTTCCCTTATTCCATTGGAAAGAAAACTCTGAATACTTTCAAGATAACAATCCAATATTTTCCGTAACAATTTCTATTTGTTTCTCTTTTTTTGTTTGTTTGTACCTGAGCATTGATTCCTAGTGATGAGACTCCCACGGATTTCGCTGAGTTTTGGATTAAATTCCTGGGCAAGATCTGAGCCAGTGATGTAATGATACAAAACTGGAGAGCCCATTCCTTTTCCCTGATGCAGCCAGCACATTATACTGGAGAAATACAACATTTTTCCCATCCGAATAATTCCTATAGAAATGCAAGGAGCCCGATTTTTCTCTCTTTGTCACTGATCGCATCAATCTGTTTTACACTATCTTCAAGAGTTTAGTCTGCAAGGGAAAAAAAAATGGGCTGGAAAACAACAGAGTCACTTTTTTTCTCTTTTTTAAAAAAATTGTTTTGGATGTTTCTGATATTTGTTTTCGGGAGAGATGTCCAAAGCGGGATTTTGCATCGTTTCCCGGAGCATTTCCCCTCTTCTTTGCAGCTCGTCAAGCTGCGAGTTTTGTTTTGCCTGGGGTCATCTCCACACCTCAAAATCAGCTGAAAAAATAAGAACACTCTTTTTTAGCTCCTCCAGTTGGTGCAAGACGCCTCGGGATTGAGGGGAAAAGTGGGGGGGAAAAGGCAAACCCGCTGTTTTTGGAGTTGGAAAGTGCTACTGGAGGTGTCCTGCTCCCCTCCCAATGTTCTGGAGAACATCATCCAGGCTGGGCAGAGCCCTGGGCTCCAATCCCTCTCTGCTCCCCCCAGGTCGCTGCTCCGCTTAATCCTGTCAGAAAAGTCTCCAGCAAACATCTGTAATTGCAGGGAGAAAGAACACTGCTGTCTTTCTTTTTTTTTTTCTTTTTTTTTTTTCTTTTCCCTGACTTGACATCTATCAAATTTAGTTTAAGTGTTCCCCTGGGTCAGGCGAGTTGCTGAGCTATAAACTAAAAATAATTAAAATAAAATATTAAAAAAACCTCAGGCCTGCTTGCCAGGAGGGTATCGTTGGGACTTACAGCTCTCAATCATGGATTTCAGAGGGCTGGAGCAGCTGAAATAAGGCAGGCAGGCTTCATGCAGCAAAAAAAACCCAAATTTATTTTGATATTTTGATGCTACAGGCTTGATCCTTGCACTTCAGGACAAAACTAGTCTCTGTAACATGGCATTCAGGATCGAAATTAATTTTTTATTTAATACTGCACTTAATATAAGTTTTACAGCCAAAAGGAAAGGCAGAGAAAGGTGGAAGGAATAGTCCTGCTTAATATCCCAGATAATTAAAAACCTCGCCCTGACAATCCCTCCAAGCCCCCTTCCCATACTATTAAAGATGACTCTGCCAATTTATTGACCCCCAGCTGATGGATCAGCCGTTCCCCAAAATTGGAAATTCTGGTCACAATGACTTCAAGTTTGGCCGCAACCCGCCCAGACAGACAGCATGTTCCCAGACTGGTCACATTCATAAATGTCATAAAAAACATACTTGTTCTCTGACATGCACAGAATAAAATCCTCCACCAAGACATCTCTAACCAGAAAGGCATGAAGGAAAAATCTGCGAGCACGTGACGGGGAATGAGGGCTGCCCCGAGTGGTGTTTTGACATTGGTGGAAGTAAAACCGAAATAAAAACTTCTCCAGGCATAACTGGAATATTGGCTTTGGGTTTTTTTGTTGTTTTTGGGGGGTTTTTGGGTTTTGTTTTGTTTTGTTTTGTTTTTTGTTATTCTTACAAGCTCAGAGAAACCACGGCGGGGAGGAGTGAAGCAAAGAAAAAAAAAATCAGTCAAAACACGGGTCAAAGTTTTTGTGTGAGTTGTTGCAGTGTAGGTTGAAAGAGGAAAAAAAATGAAGTCAAGGATCACGTTCAGGGGGGCTGAGGAGAATCAATCATTGAGAGGTGCATGACAAAAAACAAATCTTTGCATGCCAGCAAAGAATTAACCTGGGTTGTCTAAACGAGTCTGTTTGCACTTAATGATTTGCATCTCATTATGCATCATCCGCACTTTATGGAGTTATTTTCACCTCTAGTGAAAAAAAATTATGAATTTTCATCTCATCTTTTTCATGTTATCACTGCTAGACACTCCTGGAAAACTATTTTTTTTAAAAAAAAAAGGTGGGATTATCGATACTTTTACATTTCTTTCAAAAGCTGGTAAATTCTTGCTCCTGTGAACACTCGAATACAGCAGGATTCTCTATTTGCTGATGACAAAGCCAAAAAACGGAGAGGATTGCCCGCACTTAACCTTCCAAAAAGAGAAAATTGATCATTTCAAGCCCTAAAAAACAGGAATTTTTTTTTTTGAAGTGTGGCACTGCAACTCGCTCTAAATCAAAACCAGACGCAGCATCATTATTCTGTTCTTGTCAGAAATGCCGAATAACACCCTCCCCAACTTTAACCCGGGACTGTCACCTCCAGAAGGATTGCACTCCTTGGACACAAATTCCTTCCCTGCTTCGTGGGGCCACCTCCCTCGCAGAGGGGATGCCCTGGAGCAGAGGGAGCTACACCCAGGGATGGTTTGGTCCATGGTCAGGCCGGGATTTGGGAATGAAATGTGCTCCAGAGCACAGACTGGAGGTGGCTGGGAATTTTTCCAAGGCACTTTTTTGGCGGGGTGTCACAGAATGGCAATTTGTTGAAACTGAAACCATTCACAAGGGAAGGTCTGTCTGAACAAAGCTCCCAGCTCAGGGGGGAAAAGCAAAAGCAGAAAAGCGAGTAAGAACACACAAAAAAAATTTTATAAAGGGAAAAAAAGAGTGGTTACAGGAACTGCCCCTTCCCAATAATCCTGGAGGAAAAGTTCAGGGGTCTGGCTGGACGTGACTCTTGCTTTTCTCACTGCAAATGGCAATTTCTGCAGAAGGTTTTTAGAATGAAATTACCAAGTCCAAGTGGAATAGAACAGCAGAAAGGACATTTGCTCAGTCTGATCTCTAGAAATGAACCGTTCCTAGGCTCTCTTAAATTATGATTTTTGACCCATTTCCGAAGTCACGTTTAGTTCTTATTGCCAAGAAGTGCTAAAACACTACATAAAATCGGATTGATTGAAAATACCTGATCCAGCCACACGAGGACATGATTAAACAACCAGTACCTGCAGGAAATTTCTGTCAAACCCATTCTTTACTGGAAATTTGCTCCTTTTGTAGGCCACTTTTTCATAAAACCTACCTGATTTTTTTGGGTTCACTTCTCAAAAAACTGAACATGACAAACCCAGATTATTTCATGTCTTTTAGGCACAATGAAAAAGAAGAAACAATTCTCTACCAGAACTTAGAGGAGCTGCCTCAAGGATGGATTTCCTGAGTGAGTTACCTTAAAATAAGGCAAAATGACTTTAAAATAGTGCTGGAGGGGGTTTTCAGTGAGCAGATGCTGCTGTTTCACCCTTTTTTATGGGCATAACAAAGTTTATGGTTCAGTCACTCCAGGCTCTCTTTGAGGACAGGAATTATGACCTGGCTGTCCTTTGCCACTCATTTCAGTGGGATGTTTTCTGTCCTCTGGGGCTTTGCTTTCCCACCCTGGGAGAGAAGGAAAATAAAAGCAGGCTGAAGTGAACATGCACGTGGTAAAATCAGATTGGATGTGAGTGCAGCTCTCCTGATAGCCAGGACAATTCCTCATTCCAGGATAATTCCTCATTCTTGTATCAGGTCTGGTCTTGGTCTGGGGTAGGCTGAACTTTGGTCCTGATATAAGTCAGGCAGGGAAGACCCAGGAGCTAAAGGTTGGTCCTGAAAGGTGGGAGGATGGGGATCTCTGGTGGACTTGCAGAAGTGGGATTGCACAGGTCATGGAGGCTGCTGGACACCTAGGAAAAAAAAAATAATAATCTGACAACTGCAAATTCTAACTTGTTAACAAGCTGTAAGTAGCCACAGCCAGGAATGGGATGAGTTTAACCCCCGGATCAGTCAAATGGGCTTGAAACAGTTTTTGATTCCATAGGGAGCACCTGACCCTTGCTGGATGCTGCCACCAATGTGGTGTTTGAGCACCTGAATGTTGTTACCCACATTGTGGCTTTCCCCCTCTTCGTGTCTCACATCCAGAGGAAGGAAAAGCCAGGAATTCCTCTCCCTGTGTATCCATGTGCAGAAAGAGAGGCAGATGTTAGGATGTCCTTCCTGAAGAAAAGCTCTATCTCCTTTCACCTCAATATTCCTTTTCTGCTTGTTCTTCCCTTGCCCTTAGCCTGGAGAAGGAGCAAACAGAGAGAAAGAAAAGAAAGGAGAGGAATATTCTGCCTGGATTGGAAAAGTCATCTTTTCCCAGGAGCAGCGTAATAACATTAATGGAAGGGAGAACGGGAAAGAGGAAATGTTTCGCTAACGTGGAGAATTTCTGGCCTGGGTTCTTTCTGAGGCCTGTTTGTCAGGGAGAAAAGGAAATTGGTGGCTGGATGAAATATGAGCTGATGCAGCTGCAATGCCTTTAAATACAAGCTTTTTTAGGCACACTGGTGCTTCAGTTTGGGGATATAAGCAGATGCTGAATGCCTTTCCCTACTTCACATGGGGCCTTTGCGTGCTGTGGTTTTAAGGCCAGTGTTCAGGTGATAAAAAAAAAAAAAATAAAAAAAAATAGGAGGGGTAATGAAATGTCATTTTTGGAGAGGCAAAAATACTTCAGGCTCTTTGGCGTAAGTCATAAAGGGCTTTTTGTGCACGGGCAGTCAGTGCAGTGTCAAGAGAAATCACTTGCACAAGGTGGAGTAACACTATCTGAAATTAAATTCTGGCCTCCATTTACAAGTAACACTTTAAGGTTAAAAAAAAATAATAAAAATAAAAGCTTTTTTCTTCTCGAGGAACTGAGGAGAACTAAGAGACGCCCCCTCCTCTCCTCCAAAAACATGCCCCTGGTGTTCCTGCCATCCATAACATGGCGGGCCCAAGCACGGGGTAATTAGCAGAGTTCGTCAGCCAGCCCTAACGAGCACACTTTGTACAGTGGGGTGAAACCTGGCTGGAGGTTCAGGGCTGCTCTGCTCTGAAAGGGCTGGGATTGAGAAGGTTTGAACTCTCGTGCTCCGGCTCTCCGGGCTCTTTGAGCCCGACTCCTATTTACACTGAGTTTCCTCAGCATAAAGGGGCCTTCAAGTGGGCATGCAGTGAAGGAATATTTCAAGGCAAGGAGCATGCAGAGCGGGCTCTGGCTCCCCTCCTTGCACCTTCCTTGGAACAAGCCCCTCACTGTTTTCCTACGAGGGGGAAATGCCAGATGTAGCTCCAGTCTGAGGTGGAGGAGAAAGGCTCGGGCTCTCAGCCCTATTGAAGCTCTTTTGCAGTGCATTACCACAGCTCCAGGACCTAAATAATTACTCAGAAGTGGGTTTGGTTTTTTGGTTTTTTTTTCCCTGAATTTGCTTTTTTATTCCTGCTCCTGAAGGCCCTGTTTCTTACTCTTTCTCCATTCAAAAGTTATCTCTAGTTGGTCGTCTAAGGTGGAAGCTGTGCTGAAATGCCCTGGAGATGTCATTGAAATATAAATAGCAAATAAATGATTAAAAATAGTTTGTCCTCTTGAATGGTTGCTTTAGAATTTAAGGATTATTCCTGACTTAGGAGATCTCCTTGGCTCGGTCCTGGTGGGACATTCAAATTATTTTTAAATGCCAGCCCACGTTCCTCACTCACAAGGAAATTAAGGCACATTAAACATGCTGCAAAATCTGGCTTTTTGTCCAAAGACAGTCACAGGGTTTTCTGCGACAGTATTTATGAACTAAGACTCTCATCCAGTCCCCCAAAGTCCCCGAATTAAATGTCTCTCACTATTTTTAGCTGCTCCTTTTTCCAAGCAAAGATCTTTCAAACCATCAAATAATCTCCCAAAAGATGTGTTGGAACCCTGGTTTGGCCAGTTCAGTGCAGCTGAACTGATTAATGTCGGTGGTTGTCATTTTTAGAACTAATTATTTTTAATAGAAAAAAGTCTCCTTTAACCTCCACAACGCTTTCAATACTTTCCTTCTTTCCACATTTTCATAATTTCTATAGAAGGGTTTTGCTATAACTCGCTTTCCCAAAATATCCCGATATTTCATTTCAATCCAATAACCATCTCAGAACGAACACAAATCTGTTTCAAAGCATCAATTTGAAAGGATCTATTTTGACCTTAGAATATTGAAACTCCGAGTAATTGCAAACACAGGTTTTCAACAATCAAGTTTATTTTCTCTGCAGCAAACCCCACCCATGTGCCTGCAGGGAATAGCTGCATTTGCCAAATCCAACTTTTTGGTGCACAGGAGAAGTGGGGTATATAAATAGAAAGTGTAAGCTTTTGGATATACAAAGTGGGGTTGTAATTCAAGGCCTCCCAGCCGGTGGCAACAATTGTCCATGTCTTGTGCGGTGTCAATTTTCCCTCTTCTCTCAGCAAGTCTCCTTCTGCAGTCCCAGTTTAAAGTTTTGGGATTTTGCCTCCTCCATCTCCCATCCCTTGTGGAGCCGCAGTCGTCGGGGGAAGCTGCAGTCCCAAGCCTGTGGCGGGATATGAAAAAAAGAAAAACCACCCCAAAAAAATCCCAAAAAATCCAACCCCCCCGCCCAAAAAAAAACCAACACAAAAAACAACAAAACAAAACCAAAAAAGAAAGCACCAAGAAAAAAAGAAAAAAAAAGGCAAAACCCCCCCCTAAAAAAAAGAAAAAGAGAGAGAGAGAAGTTTTAAGAAAAGCTTTTTAAAGAAAGCCTTTATTTTTTTTTTTTAAGCTTTCCTAAACAAAATCCCAAAAGGCGCATTATTCCGCCTGACGAACAACAACCACCCCTGACAAACAAAAACCACCTTCTGTGGTGGGCAGAACGCAGCGTGTACATGGTGATTTTTGACAGCGAGTTCTGAGGCTGAGCTGGCTCTTGAAACAATTTCCCTGTGTACGCCGAGCTGTTCCAGTTCAGTGCGAGCATATGGCAAACACAGAAACTGCCTGATGCCAGGGCATGACCAAAATCTATAATAATGTTGTTTACTTTCACCAGCTCCGCGAGGAAGAATGTAGCCTCATGCACTGAGACGACCTCGGAGCAGTCACACTTTTGCTTTGTCAATAATTTATCCAAAGCCACTCGTTTTCCCTTTGAAGCATAAGGACTTGCAGCAACAGGGACAAACTCTTCCATGGGGAGTCTCCCGGAGAAATCCTGAGGAAATTCTCTCCATGGAGTTGGTGAGAGCGGAGGGAGGCAGCAGGCAAACCAAGCTTTTGGAGCACCCTTGGCTTACTCTCCTTTTGTTGTCATTTCTGATAAAAATCAGCCTATTCTGAAGTTCTCACAGAGCTTCTCCCACGAAATCGGCCCTTCCTGAGCAGTGCCAGGAGGGAACAAATTTCAGCATCTCGGCGCTGCGCGGTCTGGCATTGGGAGGCTGAGGGCGTTTGGCCACTCCTCTGCGGGAGGTTGCAACACCCTGTGCTCAGGACCGTTTTTGTCTCTCTCCACGCTTTTGTCAGACACTAAAGCTGCCCGAAAGTCGAGGAGCCACGGGACAGGGCAGGCTTTGAAACGCTGGGGAAATAAACAAACTCAACTGGCTGCCTTCGGAAACTCCAGGAAAAACACCCCTCTTCCCAGCCCAAATCAGAGTGCCAGCCAGGGGGAGAGTCCTCGTTTCACTCGGGTTTGGAACATCAGGAAAGAAGAGGGACAGCCTGAAGGGATGGGATGTCCTAAATAAACATCTGTGTTGGGAACAGGAGTGAAGGAATTCAGAGCGGCTTTCGGCGATTTATTGAATAGCTCAGATAAGTTTGCAGATAAGGCTACAAACCCTGATGGCCACAAACGTTCAGGAGATTCCATGGAAATGGCAATGCATAAAGCAGTTCCCCAGTTGCCTAAAAAAGCACCGGGACATGCATTCCAAGCATCAAAGAGTCTGTGAGGAGCTCAGCTAAGTCTCACTCCGGGCACTGAGGAGCAGGACTCTGCATCTGAGAGCGCATTGCTTAAAATCAACATTACCTCTGCTGCAGGCAGTGTTTGCACAGGGCTGGAGCAGGAGAACCTATTGGTGGGGTCATAAATATTTATTTATGGAGGAAGAGAACGTCGCTAATTTACTTTTCCTCCCTTTTACGGTTCCTAATTCACGGTGTCCTCTCCCATTTCTGAGTCAGCAGAGCCACCAAAAAAAAAAAACCACCAAAAAAAACCCAACCTGATAAAAATTTGAGAAACCAATAAACACGGTACCCAAACAGAAATGAGATATTTTTTCAGCAGTTAAAACTCAATTACAGTGAAGTCACATGTTCACCCCACTCAATAGCTCATAAAATGGGCAATGAACTCACCAGGTGCTCAAGCCTTGGATGGATCAGAGAAGGTATCAGGGGACAGAATCCTCCAGGGGATGAAACATTTGGGATTTACTACCTGAGGTTCAGCTTGAGCCTTGATTGTCTCTGGGATGAGGCAGAGCTGTTTTGGACTAACAAACCCAGCTGGGGTCAGTCTGCAAAAGAGAACATCCACAAATGTTAGAAGTTGATTTCGACCCAGGAAAAGGTAAATGTTACGTGAGCATGGAAACATCGCAGGGACATCCAAGGGTTTAGTCTCCAGAGTTCCACACTTAAGAAACCCCTCAAAAACCAGTTGAAAGTAGACATTTACCAATTTACCTGAAGCAGAATTTATAAATCTTCACAGCTTGCAGGAATGGGGGGAGATATTCATGTTTATGGGCAGAGATATTCACAAGAGCAAAATCCCAAAACTAAGGGAGACACTGAAAGCTGCTCCTTTCAGAGACCTTTGGGCCACATTGACAGGTACCACAAGCAAAATCCCAGGTTTTGCTGGAGGCCCTGGAGCATGGGAGGCTCCACATCCCACCATTCTGCTCCTCTTGGAGAAAACCCGAACAGGGAGATTTCCACCCTCAGACCCTCCCCCAAAGGATTGCTCAACGTTTAGTTTTGATTTCTGCATGTGACTCATGCCTGGCTGGGACGGGGCCACTACTAATAACAGAAATGCAGGCATCAGCATGGATCGTGGCCCTTCTTTTCCTTTGGGTTTTTTCTTCCTAGTTTTCCCTTTTTTTAAAAAAAATTTTTTTTAAAAAAATTTTTTTCTGAATACACAGTGTTTCAATCTTTTATTTTCTGGAGGTGAACAATTTTACTGACATCAGGTTCTCTATTCTTTTAGCTCCAACCCCTACAATAGTGTGTTTCCATTAGTTAGGTCCTGCACTGTTTGTTTTT
This sequence comes from Chamaea fasciata, assembly GCF_029207755.1. Taxonomy (NCBI): domain Eukaryota; kingdom Metazoa; phylum Chordata; class Aves; order Passeriformes; family Sylviidae; genus Chamaea; species Chamaea fasciata. The sequence continues at coordinate 14,188,987 of NW_027094097.1, forward strand.
TTTTTTAATTATTATTATTATTTATCTGTTTTTTTTGGAAAATAGAGGGTTTGCCGCAAAGGGATGTTTCCATCAATTCTGAAAGTTCACATTTGAAAGATAAACCACACTCCGCTCACTTGGACTTAAGATTTGTTCCTCTGAGCTGACAATTTACTCTTTCAGCTTGTAACCTAAGATCCTTCTCTCACCTCTCTGGGTGAGTCCAAGAGGATTAAACTTTCTCCTCAGCCAAGAAAGCCCCAGTTTTACCAGCAAAAAATATTCTAAAGAACAGGGGATGAAGGTGGATCTGATCCATTGCCTAACAAAATATGTTAAGTGAATAAATATCACCAATGAAATTAAGTGACTTCAAAGAAAAATGCGTCAAAGAAGTGTTGTTATGCAGATAAACCGACAGTCACATTTAGTATTTCCACAAAGGTCAGTGAAATGATTCCCAGTCTCTACTTTCACGGGATTTTGCAGCTTTTAGTCCAGCTCTGAGGAGAAGCAGAGGTGCCGAAATACAGAAAGATAGGATATCCTCTGTGTGTCACTTTTCCTACTGGAAAGAGGAAATAAAGGAAATCTTGTAAGGAGTCCCATTCTCATGAGCCTTTCAGCTTCTTTATTCAGACCAAATGATCCTGGCTGGTTCAGATAAGGTTACCTTGGCTATTTACCCATTGTGAAGTAAATTATCAAAAGCATTCAGGCTTGTCCATCATTAACAAAGGTTGGAAAATCCAGTCTTTCCCATGCCAGGGTTAAGAAAACAATGTTAAAATCTATTTCAGGATCCGAGAGATGAACAATTCAGCACCACAAGCTTTCTTGTAAAAAGATAATAAGTTTCTCTGCAGCTTTTCTATTTATCCATGCTTTTGGTGTGGAAGTTGTAGAAATTACAAGGAAAATCCTTTCAGTCGGATATTCTGAAACCTTTAACAAATGAACATCTTTTTCTGGGGTGATTTGTCTCCTTGTCCTGTTTAAATTGAACCTTTTGCCTTTCCTAGGGCAGTGCTTTGTCTCGGATGGACAGATTGTGCTCTTCCTTACGAAGCCATGAATCCCCAGCCTTGCTGGTGAGAAATCCCAGTTCTAGGGGAGGGAATCACTGCTTGAGGGAAGATAAGTCCTCAGAGCTCTCTCACATCCTCACAGACAGTCTGACCTGTCCTTTCAGCTGCATGTGACACCAGGCTGAGCTCCTACACCAACAGTCTTCCCCTGCCTTGCCTGAAGGTGCATCCAAAGAGGGATCACGGGAGGGAACTGAGCTCTTTCCCCCAGCACTGCCTGCAGCAGAGGCCCTTGGAAATACCAGCACAAGATTTGTAGCATCGCTTGGTGATTTTTCACTGCTCTACTGTACCTCTGCAGTCAGGCACTCTTTGTTTATTGTGTGCCCTTCTAATCCTGGCACTGTCAAGGCCCGCCCCGTTAACTCCGCGTTATTGGGATTTATGAGCTGTGCGTGGCTAGCACAGTGTTATGACAGTTGGGATGAGATTAGGTTGCAGGTCAACCTGCTCCACATAGCCTGGAACATTTTCAGGTCTCTTCGGAGCTAAGCATGAGGTTTAGACTGAGGAAATCCCAGAGGAGAAGGAAAGGGAGGAATGAGGTGCTCCTCCGTCCTACTCTCATGACACCTCTGATAAATGGCAGGAGAAAACCTCCTTCTTAGAAAGCAGAGGTGGAAAAATAAAAGGCATTTGATGGAGGTGGAGGCATAGTGCTCCTTCTCTCCAAACAAGAAGCCCCCAGACCGAGGGAAAACACACTCACGCTTTCCAGTTCACGCCTAATTTCAGACATAATTTATGAGATCAGAACACCTTGGTGATCAAAAGTGGGCACTTCTTGCATGTTTCTCATTTTTTTCCACTTCACTGAAAACAGTCGGGGAGACATTCAGTCAGACCCTTTTCACACTCCAGAAATCCCAGCTACAGCAGAAATTTCACTGAATTAGAGCAAAAAAGCCTTCTCTGGCTTGCCAGCTCCTGAGCAAATTCTTTTGTTTTGCTGAGCAATTATCTCTTTGTTTGTCCAGGGGAATATCTCATAACTCCCTGCTCACGGAAAGGCTCTGACCTCTGAACGAACCAAAAATAGCCCAGCAGTAATTCCAACAAGCTGCTCAATATCTGCTTTGAAGGCCCTTTTGGATCCACGAGGCAGTACAGCCCACCCCACCATGACCAAGCGGAGCAGGACAAGGAAATGAGGAGCATTTCCCAGTAGGAAAATCAAGTGTTGGGTGGGTGGGAGGAAGGAGGGCTGAGTGTGCTCCCCCATCACTCATCCAGATCTGCTGTCGTTCAGTGCTCACATCCCTAAAATTGTTCCAGCCCAGTTGTGGTTGAGGGAAATATGCTCCGGATAATTCGCTGCAGCCTGTGGACTCTGCCTTGTGGAGCAGGGCCTTAATTGCTCTTTTTTTTTTTTTTTTTCTCTCTCTCTTTCTCTTCTTGCTCAAGTGAATTAATTTAGAAACACGATATAAGTTAATAATAAAATCCCTTACTAAACCACTGATGGCTACGTGCTGCCTGGCTGGGATAGACAAATAGTCCGTTTAGCCTGGAATCCTTTATTGCTTCTGCAAGGGCTCTAATGTGCTTAAATTGTGCAATAATACAGCAGGGAGATAAACGATTCCATGGCAAAAGCCTATGTATTAAACCCTTCCAAAGTGCAGCAGAGTGTGGCAGGCGAGATGATGAAAATAACTGGGTTCTCTTCCAAGCTCTGAAGCTGAATTTCTGCACAACCAGCACTGGGCATTTGGCCCCAGTGAATCCCAGTTCCTTCCTCCTCTTCTCTCTCTCAGCCCCATGCTCGTGCTCTGCTTCCTCCTCTGAAGAATAACCTACAGCTTATTCTTAGCCTATATTTTTATTATCACCTAAATAACACGGCTGTGATACCAGTAATGATTTCAAATGGTCTTGTAATAATTAATTTCAAATAGCTTGAGTGATATTTTGACTTGCCATCCGACCTAAATCCTTCTGCCTAACCTCGCAAGCTACCTGCTTTTGGTGTCTCCCAAGGCACTGAGTGCCAAAGATTAACCATAAACTGCGTGATATTTTTTCCACTGATTTAAAAGTGTTTCCCTTAAAGGCAACGTTATTTTTTTTATTATTATTTCCTTTAATGGGTAAGCAGCCTCATTAGTACCAGGTGATTCATTTAAAGCACAATTACACAGGGAATTCAGCTAATTGATTGGATAACCCTCGATTCCTTTGTGAAAACACAACCCTCAAACCTGAAGTGCTTGGACTTAGTGGTAGCCGTGTACCGAGGAGTTTGCTTTGAAAGCAAACGTTTAGGTTAATGGGATCCATATGATATAAATTCCTAATAACTTTTCCATGGGTGGGCTTATCGAACTGCTTATCATAACACCAGTCGGGCCATTTCAAAGGCGCTTTCTTCTGAGACTCTCTGAAGACTTTTCTTTCACCCCAGATCTACAGAAAACTCCTCTTACTCTCCATTGAGGAAATATTTGAGCTCCCTCTCAGGCCAGTATTCAAAGGGATTCTTTTCCAAAGGGGTTTTTATTAACCCTTTGCCGGCAGGACAGAGTGTTTAACAGAGGTGTGTGATCCTGGGAAGGGGGAGAGCTCTGACCAGGAGGGGTTTATGGTGCTGCTGCTCCGGGGTCCAGGAGCTCACTTTTATGGATGAAACTGGTTGGGGGCTTGGATCAAACCTGGTTCACTTGTCTGGACACTAAAAGAAGAACTCGACATTAATTTGGGCTCGCTCAAACCCAGGGAAGTAAAAGCTGAGCTCTGTGGGTTTAATTAGATCTGTAGAGACTCAAACTACTATTTCTAGAGGAATATTTGAAAGCAAACATCCCCTAAAGAGGCTTTGGGATATTTAGGAATCAGAGAACCAGGGCCACCTGCACTGTTTGAAGATAAAATTTTCAATACAGAGCTAAATCATCTTAGAAGCAAGCAGACAAGCTGTTGATATAACTATGGTTATATATATGTATATTTATATTTTATATATATATTTTTTTTAACATTAAATCCATTTACATCTGCCAAAAATATGTTACGGAAACTTAACTCTTCTCTCTTTCTCCTGATTTATACTAATGTTGACTTTATATTTCCCCCAACATAATTTCTTTATAGAAAAGCGTAAAAATAAGTTAAAATAGCTAAACATGGCAGCAGAATTTTATGTAAATGGACGTGTATTGGCAGTTAAAGAGGGATCCAACATCCTGATAATCTCTGGGAAAGAAGAGCTGCCAGAATCATGGCAGGTATGAAAATGGCCACAGCCCCTACTGAAGGTGGCACAGTAATTCTATCATTATACTTCTAGTACTTCATTAAAACAAAACCATGATCACTCAGCAGAGGAGAGGGACAACATCCTAAAGCACGACCATATGGATAATATTCCTGCTGGGATAACTGCATGGGCTGAAAAAAAAGAGAAAAGATGAGAACCACTCACCGTGGTCATGTTTGGCATTGACCAACGGGGACGTTAAAATGATCTACAAATACGTGGGAAAGGGTGATCAAGAGTAGTGATTTCAAATTACTGAAATAAAATGGAAGAAAGAGAATTGTAATGGTCCAGTCCAAAGGGAAAAACACGGATTATGTTTCAAGGAGAAATTCAGAGACAGACCCGCTTGCTTGCAAGAGTTTCCAGTGGTGCACAGAGCTCAGACCCCTCATGAAAAATAAATCATTGTAAAGAGAAGTGCCGTTGGAGATTTTGGCACAATTTAACCCAAAGATCTGTGATTATTTGATGATTAAAAAAAAAAAAAAGAAAAAAAAAGGAAAAAAGAAATTGAATGAAACTTTGAGCCTTGAGCGCAAAATGTGAAATTGAATTTAAAAACATCATTTTATGCTAAAAGGCTCTAGTATTCACCCTCAGCCTTGTCTGAAATGTTTGGTCCTGCCCTCAAAGCTTGCACAGGGAGTGGTTTTAAGCCCTTAATCAGCTGCCCCACACAACCAATGCCTAAAATAATTCCATTTCACTGCTGCAAACGCTCCCTGTCCAAAATATTATTTTTGTTTTTGACATTTGAGCACTGCATCACCTTACAGCAGAAGGGATAATGGTCTGGCACATCAGAAGCCCTCCAAGGTGATGAGAGGCCAGTGCAGGAGTCCAGCGTGTTGATCTACGGCGTTTCCAAACATTAATTAATGCGGAAGGGAAGTCAACACTGGAAAATCTTAATGTTGACCGTGGTGGGACAACTGAACCCTTCGTAACTCCATAAAATTGACTTTATAACGTCAATTAATGTGATACAGACACCTGGTTCCTCAGAAGGGAAGGCCAGCTTGGAGGTGGGCATGTCACAGGAAGAGGTTGGGGTTTGTTGGCAGGGAGGTGTGGGAGATGCCCGCAGGGTTCTTGTCAGCACTTTGCCCTGGCCAGAGCAGGGGTGTTAAATCACGGGATGCAAAGCCACGTGTCGACACACACGGGTGGGAAAACAAAACACCAGAGGCTCCACAGCCCTGCCCTTCAGGCCAACACTGAGTTTCTTCTCTCTTCGAGGAGAGATGAAACCCTCTGCTCAATGAGAAAAACCCATTGAACCAAAGGAAAGGCCAAAGCCTTTCCAAAAAATAAAATAAGGTTGGGATCGCAAAAGTCTCGGACACCAAGTTATCCTGGAATCCGGCCTCTAGGAGGCCTCAGAAGTAACCAGAACTGGGAACAAGCTGTGATCCCTCATCTTTGGGCTGCAGGATTATTGTGTTAGAGGCTTAACGGGCTTCAAAAAGCGGGGCTGGAGCAGCAGCGAGAGAGCGAGCGGCATTTATTGAGCAATAAAAAAAAAAACCATTACATTTCACGGCCCAGCCAAATCACCCTTACAGAAGCAAATCTCCGTGCTTTATAATGTGGGGTGTAATAAATGCTAATACCATATAGGGGGCCGTTGGAAGGCGGCAGCAGGGCCCTATATCAGGGCGTAATCAAGCCCCCTGTTAAATTAGCATCGCCCTGGTTTATTGTGTGAGGGGAGCGAGCCCGGGGGGCGAGCCCGGCTCACGGGGGGCTGGTTCACCTCCTACACGGCTGCACTCTGCTTACCCTCTCCCAGGGACAGCTCTCCCAGGCCAAGGGTTAGGTTTCCTCCCTAGGATTAAGCGGGAGGCTCATGTCAACAAGGTGGTTGTGGAGATAGAGACAGAGCAGGAAGGACCCGTGAGGCCAGCGGAGAAAGATCCAACAATTTCAAGGCAGCAGATTAATCCTGATAATGCAGTGTTGGGCCATTCCTTTTCCCCCTGGCTGGGTCAGGTTCCCTTAGCAACCACAAAGCCTTTCATTAATAAAATTAAAAAAAAAAAACCATCATAATTTCCAACCCCTGTGCCCTTTTCAGAGGCAAAAAGACAAATTCAATATAAAATGAAAGCCTTGCTTTTTGGCCTTTTAAAACCTTTTTCTCCCTTTCCCACTTTCCCGCCCATAATTCTGTGTTTCTGACCTTCCTCCAGTGGCAGCCATCTCGGGGACACAGGGTACATATGGACCTGATTGTCCCGTGGAGTGAGGAGGGCACAGGGACACCGTTCCCACTGACCTTTCCCTTCCAGGGCTGGGGGACATTAGTGACAGCATCTGCACAGCCCTACCTGTGCCGGGCTGCAGAGCCTCCTTCTTGAACCTCTGTCTGATATTCCAATTATTTTCACTAGCAGAGCTGCCTTCCAGGGTTTCTTTGGAACACAAAAAAAAAGAGGCCCTTTTTATTCCTAACTGAATTTTTTTTTTTTTGCTAAAATTTGTATTTCTGCTAAGATGATTTAGTTGCTGTGTTCTGTGAGGAAGGGGTGGTTAGAAACCAAAGGGGACAAAAATATGGATACATCTGAAGATGCATCAACTTTCAGAAACCAAAACTGAAGAAGAGTTGTTAAAAATTGGAAAAAGTTTTCCATTTGGGGGGGTTTGTCAGTAAGCAAGAACGTTTCTGTGGGAACTCAGGGGTTTTCAGCTCCTTGCAAAAATCAATGGAGAACTCCCACACTCCGACCATCACTTTTTCATTTTCTTCTGGTCATATAACACCAGGTTTCCATTTGCTGGAAATAAATGAGGAAGCCATGGGGTTTCCCTGCTCTCTTTATTCACGCAAATAATGCCATTAAAGTCCACAGGAGTTCTGGTATCCAGTGGGCAGGTGTTGACCCCAATTGTTTTAACAGTTCTTTTTGTTCACACCTCATATTCCAGCTAAAAAGTCTTATGGAGCTTGACAGAAGGCTTAAAATCCTGAGCCTGCCCAATGATGGAATTGATATTATGTATTTATGCTGCTTGATTAACTTAAAAGAGGGGAAAATAATAGAAGAAATCAGGTGTTATGGGTAAACAAATGGCTGAAGCTTGGTGAGTCAGGTTTATACCATCACATACTTCTTGAGAAACCAAAACCAACCCATTTTTTTCCTCTGTGTCTCAGTTTCCCCACATAAATTGTAAACTGGGATCTATCAAACTTCACTTTCTCAACATGTAGTCAGAGATAAACTTCAGATGATCAAAAGTAGGAGAGAGAACTCAATTTTTCTTCAAATAATTTGAAAATCAGTAATTTTTGGTGGAAGATTTTCTTTTTATCCTATTACCCAACTGCCATTCAGAGTAGCAATGTGATGAATGATGTTGCATCCACAAATTCTGAAAATAAAATAGATCAGTGATGCAAAGTGGGTGAGCTCTGTGTACTCACACAGTCCTACCCACCTCTTCAGTGATGTTTAAAACAGAACCATGTCTCTTCTGAAATACTTCTGAAATATTTCAAATTTAATGGAATTTCTTCAGAGCTTCTAAAAATTGTTTCTTCATTATGACATACCCCATGCCAGGAAGATTTTTGCTCTTCCAGGATGAACTCGAAAGGAAAAATAGATAAAACCTTTTCCAAAATGTTCTTTTTTTTCTTCAAAGTATGGTTTGGGTTGGAATTTGTGATTTATTTCTATGATATTTATGTATATGCCAGCAGCATATACAGAGCAAGGTAGTCCAGTCTTGACATGATCTTAATGATCTTCCTTGTGTCTTAAATCCTCCAGTGGCCAAGCTAATTGTACTTCAGCTTAGAAAAAAGTCTCCTCTAAGTTCAGACTAAACTTGAGAAACTGTAGCCAGAAAGGAAATCTTTACTTTTTTTTTTTTCTTTTTAAGTTATGTGGGAAGATATAAACCCAGCAGGTTGGACTGGAGTGAGTCTTTGAGCTCAAGTTTATTGTGTTTACAGTATTAGTCCAGTTCTGAGGAAACTAATAACCATCACAAATCTCCCCAACGTCCCATATTTTAGGGCTTGAGTTTCCTTACATTTTTTGCTGGTTTAAAGCCCAACAGCAAAGAAGGTTCTCGACAGGATGAGCTCTAAAATTAAAACTGCTCTGACATACCGAGATCTAAAACCTCACTCTGAGGGACCCAACGCTTCTACTACAACTTTCACAAATTTCTTCCCCTCCCTCCAACCTCTCCCCCATCCCATAATAGCCCCTGTGTTTCCAAAGTAGCCCTCCACATCTGCAATATATTACGTGCATAATTTGCACTTAATTACCAACCACACTGATGAAACCCGTTGCGCGACAATTAAACCTAATTAGGTTTTCTTACAATTCCCTCTTCAACTGAGTTGCCTTATCAGCTCTCCCCTCGTGGAGACGTTTAGCCCCGAGTGTGAGCACCATTCCTTCCCAATTCCAGGTGGGGGCAAGACTGGGGATTAACAAATGTGTGTCAGACCCAGCGTGAGGCACTTTGCATTCCCAATTGTTTCCATGTGCATGTCAGCAAATGTCCGTCCCCAAGCTAAAAATAGATGACCAGGCTGCCCCCTCTGTGGAATCACACAAGTCTTGTGGTGCTTCCCAGGAGTGGTTATTCAGAGTTAAGCTGTGAAATTCGAAGGGTTCCTTGAGTTTTCGGTGATAATTTCATTACATTTTTTTCCTCAAGCACACAATTGTGGCTGCTACTAAAAAAAAAAAAAAAAAAAAAAAAAAAAAAAAAAAAAAAAAAGGTCACAATTATACAAATTACAAATTTATCTAACGATGAAAATGAAGAAATGAAGATGTTCAAATACTGAGAAATGGATAATTACATTTAAGGAGTATTTTTCCCCAAAACTGGTGTAGTTGAGATATTTCTATATTGATGGATTTGAGGGGATGGATTCTCCTTCTCTAGAGAAAGCAACACCAAAATATTTGATACCTTGAAAGTGTTGTTTCAGTGTCAGATACTGTGGGCAGTATCTGATACTGTGGGCAGACCTCTGAGATAATCTTTGATGAAATAACAAAATGAAATAATACTTTATTAAAGAATAGTTTTACTGGGGCTGAGTTTCGGGAAAAATTGTAAATGAAAGGAAAAGATAAAATAGACTCTCTAATGTGTAATTCACTCTCAGATTAAAAAAAACAAACTAAAAAATGATTCATGGTCACTGTTGAATTTCAGTGCTGTTAATGGGATGTTTGTAACTAAAATCTCCCGAATTCACCAATATTTGAATTTTTCCCTGCTCCACTGAGTATTCTTTTCCTCACAGTTACAGGCTTAGTTAATTCTTATCCAAATTATATCTTTACCTAATATTCCCTCTGCTTTCCTTATCAGTGAGAACATTTTTTATATTCAATTCGCATACTGAAAAAAAGTTATCTGTTAGCTTGAATACAGCAGTAAGATAAAGATGAAATATATATGTCATATACATAAAATAATGTGGCAGTGGCACAGGCTGGACTCTTAATTTTGAATTAAACTTGTCTAACTCGGTCAGGTTGTCCTCTCTCTTTCAGCTGGGAGTACTCAATTCTTTCCTCTATTAAATTTCTTAGAGAAATATCTATATTTGAGGGGGGGGTTAATTCTGCTACAAGTGGAAGGTTTCATATATGAAGATAAATAATTTCTGATTTTTTTTTCAATAGCACTTAACCAATTGTTTAAAAAATCTGCTTCCTTGGCAGAGAAAATCATGGCAGTATTTTGATTACTGTCTGATCCACCAGTGATTGGAGTCTGTTGAATAAATTCACAGGACAATGCCTTTGGCAGACTTTTGCAGCCTTTTCGCGAATTATTTGACTCAAATGATATTCATCTCTTTCCCAGCTGATAGCATTGCTTTGAGAATTTGCCCGTCCATTCCAGAGGAGAAAAGATTCCTGTGAAATCTTTCAAATAATCATTTCAAGCAAGAAATATTTTCCTTCAATCTGGTGTCTGCAGAACCCGTAAGGAAAGCTACACTAGGAAAGCTCAGTGTTCATACACAGCACCTCAAATAAATGAGAGTTATGTTTGTTTTTGCCCTTTTGTTTTTTGCACTAATGACTTATCAACAATAAAAACAAAGGCAGGATTTAGCTGAAAACATGCCCTGGAGGCTTGGAAAGCCAAACTTTCCCTTTGGACACCCACCCAGAGCATCTCTCTGCAGGGTCTGGATGAGGAGAGTGGCGTGGGGTGGGGCAAACATTTCTTTTTAAGCTTCAGGAGAGTTCCAGCCCCTGCCATGGGTAAAAGGGAGCCTCCCTCCAGCATTCCCAGTGATTCCTTGGGCAAGTGTGAAATGCTGCAAAGTGAAGCTCTGGTGTCTTTATGAATGGGCTGTTTGTCTCTCTCTCCCCTGACAACCCATTCTTTAAAAAATATTTTTTCTTTTAATTTCATTTTTCTTTTTATTGAATTTTTAATTTTTTTTTTCCTTTTTCACTCCTTTTCACCACTTGTCCAGTGGCCCAAAGCAGTTCAGCAGATCTGGCAGCTCCAGGAATTAGGGAAATGTGGATGTGGCTCTGCTGATCTGTACTCTGGGTGCTCATGTTTTGTCAAGTTGGGTATTTTCACTACAAAATTACTTCTTTTTGAGAAGTTGGAGGACAAGGAACTGCTTTTTTTTTTTTTTTTCCTTAAAGATGTGACTCTGGGCACTTGACATGCTTAAAATAGTTGCTCAAATTTAAACACACACTGTGCCTAATATAACCCAAATCTAAAAGCTTTCTCCATCACCGCTGTCGAGGTCTGGATCCAGGGATAATTTCTGCAGGTGGAATTCATCTCTGAAATAAATCCAAACCTGGGAGACAACCAGGATCAGACTGTTTGAGTTCCCTCCTCCGTGCCACCTTCCAAAAGGACAGAATCCATCTTTTGTGCACACTGGGAGAGAGGAGATTAAAAAATCCTGGAGGTTTGTTTAATTAGGTGGCCTTTGCAGTTCATTTCAGAAGGGCTGCTGGCAAATCACCCAAAGTGCTTTCAGGGCTGATGTTAAAATCTGCTTCCATATTTTCCTGTGGGAGAAAAAAAAAAAAAAGAAAAAAAGAGGGGGGAAAAAAGGTTATCCTTCACCCTTTCCAGCAAGCCAGGAAAGCTTGAAACCTGAAATAGTGGCTTAATGCCCAGACAGAAAGGAACTGAAATAAATACGAGCGAGGTTAAGAATTTTCTTTATTGAGAGCACCTGCTCCGATTTTATATGTAGGGGTTGCTAAAAATTCCTTCTTCGCAGTGTGGGAGTTGAGTGAAGCCTTTGGTACAGAGAAACCCAAAGGAGAACTTTGGATTTCTCCATGGAAAGGCTTTCCCTGCTGCTCTCCAAGGGAAGTGTGTGTGTCCAAAGGGATGGCAATGCTGGAGCTGCTGGTGAAGCTCCCAGGGACAGGGGCAGGTGCTGTAACTCAGCCTGGCTGTGGATGAGTGACCTGAAAAAATGAACAGGCAAATCCTCTCCGCTTGGGAATTTTCCCAGAATTCCCACTTGGGAATTTTCAAGCAAAAATGTAAATTTCTCCTGCTTTTCCCAGGGAGCTGTACGTCTCCTGGGTGTATCAGACCCTTGTACCTGCTCAATCACCTTCTCAAGGAACACGTGCCCAAAGGAGTTAATTATGACCTTAATTTGTGGTGCACCAGACATTTGGGGTCACTTTGATGGGAGAAAGACAAAAGCAGGGCAGGGTTTCAGAAATAGGAATGTGACCTTATCGATCAAGCTGGTGTCGCTGGAAAAGGCACACACCAGGCTGGGTCTCGGGTATCAAGCAAGAAATTTTGAGCCAATTTCTTGGAAAAATGAATAATTTCAATTTAAACTTGGTAACATTAAGTCATTAGCCTGAGCCTTTGAGACATCACCATTCTTTCGGCTTTTGTCTGAGGGTGAAACAATTAGGGGCTAATCCTTTAAACTGTATTATTTTTGGAGTTGAGGTTGATTATTCCCAGACCACTCAAACCTTCTAGCACCGCTGTCAGAGTCGAGACCTCCAGAGGCCTTTTGCTGTAGTTGTGATGATCCAAGGACACACAACTTGTCAAAGAAAAGGAGCAGCCTCTCTCACAAACCCACTTCCAGCTACAACCTCTTTATTTTTACACAGCCTCATGACAAAAGAGGTGGTCTTTGACCCTGGGAGTTTAATCTCAGTGTTGACAATGAGTCTCTCAGTAGCCCTGGTTAATTTTTGTTTTGCTTTTTTGCACCTTCCTTTCCCCAAAGAGATGATAATTCCTCTATTAATGGCCTGAAAATAATATTCACAATAAACTTTTCAACCAGGTCAAAGCCTTCAGATGACAGAAGTGCTTTAGGAAGTGCTGTTCGAGTTCTAATGAAAACCATTATGGGTAAGGAGAGAGCAGTGTGCTGGAGGTGGCCAACAGATCCAGGGGAACTGCCAAGTTTTGCTCAAAACTCCTCCCCAGCTGCAGCCAGAGTAATTTTGTACTGAGCTGGTGCCCCCCGAGGGGAGTTTTTTCACACTTTGACCCCCACACTGATTTGTCACAAGTCCATAGTCCTGGCATGGATGACACGAGATGCTGTGTTCGGGATGGCAAAGTTGGTTTGTGTGTGTGCTGAAAAGTGGGAGAGGAATTTTGGAGGTGAAAAGAACTGCTCCTTGAGATGGGAAATGGTACCTCAGTGCTGGTTTTGGTGGTTTTTTTATATTTTGTTATTCAAATGTGCACCCTAACCTCAGACTGAGGGTGAAGGGGATGGCTGATACCTGAAGGGAGCTGACAAGAAATATGAGAGTGACAATTGAGGGACAGGACAAGGGGGAATGACTTCAAAGTGACAAAGGGCAGGGTTAGAAGAGATATTAGAAAAAATTCTTCCCTGTGAGGGTGGGGAGGCCCTGGCACAGGGTGCCCAGAGAAGCTGTGGCTGCCCCTGGATCCCTGGAAGTGTCTGAGGTTGGACAGGGCTTGGAGTGACCTGGGATAGTGGAAGTTGTCCCTGCTATGGCATGAGACGAGATGATCTTTAAGGTCCCTTCCAACCCAAACCATTCCACGATTCCAAGACTGTAGTGGCAGCAAGTCTTCAGCAATGCCACCGCGGTGCAAGGCTGTGGTGAGCCAGAGGGATGTGACCAGCACCAGGAAAAGAGGGAAATGAAAATGCTCACCAGTGTTTTATCTGATGGAAGTTCATTTAACCCAGGGCATGACTTTGGCAAAACATGGTCTAAACCCAAGAAAAATCTAACACTGGGAATTGTTCATTACTCTCACGAATAATGATATTTTCAGAAAGATTTCCTTGACAATGAAATTTATCCTCCAGGAATAACCCTGTCCCAGAGTTATGAGATGTCCTTTATGAACTGTCACTTTTTTTTCACGCTCTGCAATGACACCTTATGCTCACCAACACAGCAAACCACAGTTTTCTCTCCTCATTTTTGTGCCAGATCTAAAAACCCACAGTCTTACCCCACGAAAAGCAGAGATCCGGTATAAACTGGGAAACGAGACAGGAATGCTGCAGTGAATCCAGAGCTGACCCAGAGCCAGGATCTGTGGTTTGAAGGGATCTGCAGTGTGGAGAGCCACCAGAGAGCTGCCACCCCAGCACATGGGAGAGAAATCACTCCCATATGGCCGAGGATGGGCACCAACGTGGGTGGAAAACAAGGGGATGAAGCTCCTGCATCAGCTGCTTCACTGAGATCTTTCCCAAGGGCTGGCACAGCCTAAGCCTGGGAGCTGGCAGGGATTTCTGCTTCACTGGGAGAGAAGCAGCATTCTTGAACTTAGAGAAATTACCCCGTTTTACTAGGGGATAAATCTAATCAGATTGTATCCAAACGGCCTATCTGTGAATTTCACCCACAGATGTATCTCATTTTCTTAATACCTAAGCTGCTTAGAAGCTTTAGTGTATTTATTTGCCTTCCACCTCTGCACTGGGGAGAGACACTGTCCCTCTTTTACAGCTGGGGAAGTTACTCATGGGGCGGTTTAAGTGCAGGAATTCAGGGAAGGAGAATGGAATTCAGCATGGCTGCAAAAAATTTACCCACCTGCCACGCTGGGTAAATACCCAGGCAAGGAGCTCTGCGGTGAATGCCAGGAGTACCTGTGCTAATTCATGGAAAACAGGGTGAAGTGTCCCCACTTGCACTCCCTGCAGGGTGGAAATGGGTTCAGGGAATCAGGCAGGGGAGGCTGGAGCAATCCCAGGAGCTGACCTGTGTCCCTGAGGCTGCTGGTGGCTGAAGGCAGCTCCTGCCTGCTCCCTGCTCCATTGGAAGGGCTCACCCACCAAGAGCACTGAATTATGCCATGGGAGATGGATACAAGGTGGAGGGAACTAAAGGGAAACTAAAATCTCTGTTTTGTCCATTCTCAACCCTTTCTTTTCCCTGGAACTGTGTAAGAAGCATCTGCCAGCCCAGACCAAGTTATCGACCCTCCTGTCCCCTCCTGTCTCCCAATCAATCACTCCAGCTCAGTGAATTCCCTGTTGTTTTGTGGGGTTTTTTTTCTTCTTTTTCTTTTTCTCAGAGACCTGAACAGAACCTTTGAGAGGAGCAAGGACACAATGATAAATCAGAGCAGCCACACGTGCACGAGCGCGGCACCGCAGCAGAGACCATTCCTTGAGTCCCAAGTCATAATTAACTCCCTGAAGGACAGAAACCTGACAGGAAATCCAGAATCCCTTTGCAATCCACTAAATATTACAGGAATGAATGGTTGGCACGGGGGAAGGAATGTTGGCTAGGAGTGAAGCCTTTTGGTTTGAGCTTTTCCTGGGCTGTGTTTATTTAGCATACAGCTCAGAGGCACTTGCTGGCTCATATCTGGGAATGGAAGTTCCATGGACAGCATGGAGCTGGGGGATGGAAGGGTGGCAGCTCAATCTGCTGATACCTGGAGTTAATTCTGCACCTGCACAGGGCCTGTGGTGCTGTTTGAAACATGTGAAGGGTTTAACAGTGGGTTTATGTGGAGCAGTTCAAAACGGGGATGCCCCGTGGGTCTTTGTACACAGACCGTGACATCTGAGGTGTGAGTCCTCCTGGCCTTTTCTTTTTCCCTGGGTTAAATGGAAACAAAAGCCTAAAAAAAAAAATAATAATAATAATCTGAACCCTTCACCTGTCAAACAAAAAAACACTGCTGCATTCCAGATCCAGTTTCCCTCAAGGATAGGGAGAGAGAAAGAAAAGACATCTGATGTCACGTAACTGCTACCAGATGATGTTCATGAGGGTCACAGTGAGAGTCCCATATGAAATAAATAGAATATAAATTATGACCCTCAGTGAAACGATGCTGCTGCACAACAGCTGCTCGTTGGGCCCTTCCTCACGAGCTCGGGCTTTGCCAAGCTTGGAACTGCAGCCTTGGGGTGACAGTTCCCGTGCTCAGATGCGTTGGAGAGCATCAGGCTGGGCCAGCTCACCTCTGCTGCTCCGTGGGCAGGCAGGACCAGGCCCCCTGTGACCCTTCCCACCCCAGAGCAGCAGAGCTGAAAGAGCAGAGGGCTGGGTTTTATGAGGCACTCCCTGAGCCCTGGGTGTTGAAACTGCAGGTGATGAGTTTCCAATCAGATAAGGCGATGGCAATTCCAGATGACCCTGCCATCGGTCCCAGGAATGGCCAGGCAGGGAATGTGGGGATTGGGTTTCACTCAGAGCCTGGACACATTTATAATGTTTCACTAAATGAATAGGGAGTACTGTGACCCAGCTGGGAAATTTATGGCCTTGGTTGTGGCTCTGACAGGACTTTGGAGTGAGATATCATGGGCGTCGGGGGTGGAGGCTCATCCCAGCCTGAAACTGGGGTGGGGGTAGGGGTGAGAAGCAGAGATAAAGCAGCTGTTGAAAAGCTTAAGCTCTGTGTCTCTGGCTAAAAGCAGCTTGAGAACCCGCTCACCGAGGTGTCAACCCTCTACCAAGTGCCCAGGAAGTGAAAAATATCCCAAGTGAGGGACAAATCAAGCCCCATGTTGGGGGGTCCAGGCGCTGGGTCGTAAAATGTGCAGATTCACAGGAGGAGGAAGAGGAGGAACAGTTTTATGGGAGGAGGAGAGGTCATTCCTGACAATGTGCAGCTCCGTGAGGCTGGAGCTGTGCTACACAGGGACCTTTCACTCAACCATCTGTGGTCACTCAACTGATTTTCTCTCAGGGTTGGGCTGGGGGATTTATGGCACATTTTGGATTTTCAACAGCATCCATTGCACAGCCCAAACTGAGCTCCTCGAGAGCTGGAAGTTAATCTTTGCCTAAGCTGCATACAGTGATCTGCTGTGACCTTCCTGACTGATGCTTACAAAAGCCTTCCTTAGAAGCTGAGGGTGAAAAGCAGGGTTTAAAGATTTACTGGGACATTTACAAGTGTGATAACATTTTTCAGCCTGTTTGGTTTTATGATAAATCATTTTTTATTGCCCCAGAAAACCTGGAAGATGGTGACCAGAAGGGGAATATTTTTGGCTTTGTCATTGGAAAATCAGACCCAAAGTGTTTCAGCTATGAATGGAAGGAAATTTAAAGCACAGAACAATCTGATGTAACCAGGCAAAACACTTGCTGGGGCTGTCCAAAAACAACCAAAAAAAATACCTAGAAATAAACAAAAGATGTATTTTGTAGGCCACTGAGACGGGTTTGTTTTTGTTGGGTTTTTTTTTTTTGTCCCCTTTTGATATTGAAGAATTTTTTTGAATTTTTTCCAAAGAAAGTAGTGAGGTTGAAAAATGGCAGCGGAGGGGTGCATTAAAAATACGAATGTTTGGAGCAAAGCCAAGTGCTCATGATTTGTTCTATTTGAAAAATGTCAACCAGCTGTACCTATGAAACTGGAAACCAGGTAAAAATTGACCCAATCTCAGTTTCTTTTTTTTCTTTTTGAAACTGAAAAGTCAACCAATGTTCATCAGAATGGTTTGTGACCTTCCTACTGAGTGTCCTAGGCTTGCTGGAAACTGGGCCTGGATAACGGGATTGTTGGAAATAATGTGGACTCAGCCGAAGTTTCACTTTCATTTTTGCACACAAACGCAAGTCGTGTGGCTTTTGTACACCAAAAGTAAACTGAGGTTTATACAAAGTCTTTCCATATTCATTGATACCAACAAACTGAGCTGCACAGCAGCGAATTTGGGGTTGCAGTGAAGTAATCAGTTTTGGCATTGGCGTGGTTGGAAATCGGAGCTTACCCTGATTATCCACCAGCAAATCCCCCTGGCTCCTGAAGTGATATTTGTAAATAAGCAGTGTTTTAAAGCAGTTATCTCATTTTTAATTCTTCTAAACCTCCCAAATGAAGCAAAGCTGATCAATTGATCGCTGTGAACAGTAATTCTTCGTTGAAAAGCCAGAATAGCTTGAGTTTCTTTTCAAGTTTAGAGTAAGAAGAAAAGGGTTTGTCAAGCAGAAAACTCCTTGGGTGTCACCTTCTGCTCCATGTTAACACCATCCCTAGTGGTGAAATCCTGATCCATGAGCAGGGCTCATAAACCTAAAGCAATAGGAATTAGGGAGACAAAAAAAGCTGAAAAACAAAATGAAAGCCATTTTCAGTCTCCATTCAGCTGAAACCGTACGCAGATCTTTTTTCAGTGCTCACAGTCTCATAATTCCAATTTGAGTAGTGAGCTCTCAAATGTGTTGGGCTTCAGGACCCCCTTTTGCAGAGTCCACCTGCAGCAGGAAAAAGTGGTTGGTATTCTGGATGTGGAGCGAACCCAAATCAAAGTCTCCAAGCCTGTTTTTCCAGGGCAATCTACACCTATGCAGTAGCTTCCCTGGAATCTGAACCATCTCCTGCAGCACAGAGCACTGAGCCCCTGCCAGGAATGATAAACACATCCCATTTTTCTTTCCTTATCTGTTTGCATTTTGTTAATATCTCCTCTGAACCCCTTCCACTCACTTCCAGTGGCTCTTATCAACAGCCAGCAAAGAAATCCTTCCCAGCCAACGTCTGGAACTTTTGTGTGGGAAATTTTCTCACCCGTGCACACGAGATGTGATTTACATGAGTTGTGATATGGGGATTCATTAGGGAAGTCTAATTAAGATCAATCACACAACAGGTAAAATATAGGGGTGGAGGATGACACAACCTCTCAGACCTCTGATTACATGAGTCATCAAAATATATTGCCACAGAAATCATGGAAAACATTCCTTTGACTTGCTGAGAGGAGTTTAGCATTGAAGGCCTCATAGTCGTGTTTGTTGGAACACTGGTGTTCATTGCTGAACAGTGCAAAACAGAAATCAAGAGGGAGAAACTAGCTTGCCACAGGTTATTAATTTAAAGTTCCAAATCAATTTATTTTGAGGGGGTTTTTTATTACATTATATATAAAATGCCATAAAAGAAAAAATGAATGTATTCTTTTGTATGTCTAAGCAAATTGGAAAGCTCTTGGGTAATCTGTAGAAATACATTTAAACGAGTAAAGCTTTTTTACCTAATCATCTCTATTCCATATTCTGTGTGAAGGGAGGGGATTTGCCATCAGTACTTCTTTATTCAGTGTTTAATTAATGTGATGAATGAAGCACAGTTTGGAGCATGAGAGGTTCCCAAGCTTCAGGCAAGCTATGAAGTCGATACATCATTAATAGTAAAATATATGAATTAATATAGATTTTTAATGCTAGAGATGCCACGGTGTTCAGGTGGGAATTGAAACCTTTTAAAATAGCACACTCCAGATAGAAACCCGGCTCAATAATGTTTGCTACAAATGTGGGAGTTGCTGAGGGAGAAGCCAATATTGCATTCCTCAGGTCTAGGGCAGAAAAAAAGTGGAGGAGTTAAGATGAAGTGCAGATTTGCTCCTAATCAAATCCAGAAGACGTGCTGCAAACCTTATTCGGAGAGATCCGCTAAGTCTGCAGCACGAACATGACAGGCAGGCGAAATTGTGGATTTGATCATTTAAAAACCTGTGGATTCCTGGGGTTTTGGCTATGCTAAAGGCTCTGAGAAAAGACACGCTGAAAATTGCCGAGGGGTGTTACCAAAGAGAGTTGCCAAAGGTTTAGTCTGTGCAGTAATCCAGGGAGCAGCTGGTCGAGCTAACTCCCAGTTAATTACCTCTCCATTTCTGCAATCACTCCGTGGTTTGTTTAGGGCAAGGTGGACTGGAGGGTTTGGTGCTCAAACCGTTCAATTTATTCGTTTAGCTGGAGAAAATAAAAGCTGGGAAATAAAGGCCTCATTATTGTGCACGTTTTTTCGTTTAATTCGTTATGGGCATGTTACAAACTGACTTTGTAATTTGGGTAATCACGCACAAATGTCGGGGTTTGCTGCAGCATTTTCACATCAAATACTCGTTGGGCTGGAGCTGGCAGGCAGTGCTGGGGCAAACCCAGCTCGCTGAGGGTGTAGAGGTGATTGACTAAATGCCCTCATAAATCTTCCAGAGACAGATCCTGATGTCTTTTCACGCTCTTCAATGCCCAGGATATGAAAAAGCACTTTTTTTGGGTGGAGTGTGGGCATCAAAGCTCTACATGCAATCATTTACGTGGGGAGGAGAATGAAGGAATGGCTCATCTTCCTGCCATTTAATGGGATCATCGGAGAACTGGTTCCTGCAATGAAGGACCTCGAGTCCTTTGTGCCATCTGCTTTATTTAAGTACTCTATTGGAGGTCAGGTAAACATCACAGTCAATCCCAATTTCCACTGTTCAGTTTAATCCCTGTAGATTATCCTACATAATTGTGCTTTTCCTTTGTCACTTCTTATACAATTCCCAGTTACAATCTCCTACAATGCCAGCCTTTTTTAAACATCTAAAATCAGCATTTAAAGAAATGTTTCAGTAGTAAAGTCAAGCTCTGAGAGGATTAAGAAGTGCTTGGATCCAGAACACCCAGGCAACATTAAATTGTCCCCATTCTATAAAGCCTTTAGACATCTGATTGCTCCAAGTTCATGCCCCTTCCAACTACTGTGAAAAAAGAGGTGAGACCTGCAAAAATGGCTCCATTTTGAGGCACGGCCTGGAATCATTCCCACTGTACTTTCCATCCAAGGCTTTGAATGAAGCAGGGAGTTGTATGGAAAAAAACCCCAGCGTGATCAACATTTTCTTGTGTGGAACCACAGCAGCCCCAGCAGCTGGGGAGAGCAGATGGAAGAGGGTTTTCCCCTCAATGTTGAAAACTTATTGTGTGAATTAGCTCACCCTTCTCTCAGAAAAGATCTTGAAATGTTGACAGTAATCTATTTTGACTTCGTGATGAGGAGCTGTGATGGAAGACTGCAGGGTCACTTGAAAATCTGATATTCCACTGAGGATGTTTTGTAGTCTACACTGAGAGTTAGAGACCAAATTTAATATCTGTTCTGAGATTCAGACCCCCTTGCCCAAATCTTCAGATGCTCCTCCAGCCCCTGATTTTGCATCCCTCATATTAGTTCTAAGTTCAAACCACCTCCCCCCACCAAAAAACCCTCTTTGCTTTTTCTGTGAGGTTCTAAACAACCTTTTCTTCTCACTGTGGTGCTGGGGAGGTCTTCAGGAGCCTTTCCAGTGCCGGATTTGACATCTGTTTTCTGAGGGACTGACTGGAGTAGTCTGCCCAAGGAATGATCCAGCTGGCTGAGTATTCCTAGGTGCTGGATTATAATGCAACAGGCAGGAAAGAAATAATTGTGGGCATGGCCGAAAATGCCATTTGATGTGAAGTATTCCAATGTCACTTTGTTTAGGAAACCAAGCAGCTTGTTGTGAGATGACTATTTTACATTTTTTCTGGATTCCCCATAATTTTCCTCCCCAACTCCCCAAAGAGAACAAAAATACATAAAACACAGTGAGATAATTTTCATGTTGCATCAAGCTATAATCCCTGATAATTCCAGGCTAGCGCCATGGAAGAAATGACCAAACTTGATTCACTTTCTGTTGTGAAATTTTTAAAAATTAGCTTTCCAGCTGACTTTCCTACTGCTGTGTTCTCCTTGCCTGAAATGATTTTTGGCTTTCACAGCCTGGGTAGGCTCAACATGGCCATGAGGGATTTGGAAGACCTCACAGGGAAGACCTCCTACAATCTGCGGTGGATGCTGTCCCTTCAGTTAGAAAATTTAGCTCCAAGGAGGGATTGCCTCGGCATCCCAGGAGAGGGATGTGCTCTTGGAAGGGTCTTCTTTCCTTGAGAGCTCTCGAGACCTTGACCACCCTTTCCCCAAACAGCTTCATGGCAGAATTCTGCTCACTCTAATATCCGCTGCACATCCAAGCTTGTTTCCATCCAGAGCAGGGGCAGTTATTTCCAAAGCTGGAGGTTCTTTATGGAGAAAGCCCTACCCATTTCTCTTTATTCCGATTTTTTTTTTTAAGTGCATTGCTGAAGCCATGTAGAGTTTTAAATGCCAGAACTCCAAGTGGAGCACAGCTCTGGTGTTACCACATTGTTCCAGTGAAAAAACCCGACCCGTGAAGTGGGTTGATCAGCTTCCAGTGGATTAAAGATGTTCTCCAGAAGAACGGTCTAATTCGGAGTTGACAAAGGCAACTGTGGAAACTATGTCTGCTTCCAATAAAACTCCCTGCACCCTTGCCAGGCACAGAGGGAAAAACCTGCCTTCAAACTCCTGGCCATGAACTTGCTGCATGTTTTAGCAGTGCCACTCCTTGGCCCTGCAAAATCGCTAAGAAATGACCAGAATATGCCCTGCATCCAAAACCGGGATGTTCCTTGTTGTATTTTCTTGGTTTTCCCCCATCCCCAGCAGCAGCACACTGGTCTGAGCTGGGCTGCAGGCTGCCTCTCTTCTTCATGCCAGCCCAGCAAGGTCCAAATCACAAACTGGGAAGAGATTCGGCCAGAGGTAAATTCTTCCCTCTGTAGCCACGCCCGATTGCACAAGTGTCGTCCCAACTTTGGAGAAATGCTTTGGGTGAAGGTGATACGTTGGGGTTGGGTTTTGCTCTCACTGAAGGTGTTGATTTTCCTGCAGTGCAGTGCACTGCGCCGTGCTGGATCCATTTCTTGCCGGTTCCGTGCGCATGTCTGGGGTTCATTGACTGCGCTGTAACGTGATTTTTGGAATCCCTCTGTAGCGGTGACTCCCTGACATGTGGTTCAAACCCTCAGCCCGTCCCAGACCATGGTTTTATTACAGTGAGGAGATCTGTGTACGGCTTCAGACTGCTGCAAATTTCCAAGGGCCGTGTCCCAACCAGTATCACTTTCCAATTTCATTCCCCTCAAGAAATTCTGTCAACAGCTTCTCCCAACTCCATTAATCTTGTGTTTTACCATCTTAAAGCCTCCCATTCTTTCAGCCCCCTTAAAGATGTGACCAGTGCTTCTCCTTGAGTGCTGACAATTACTTTCTCATTCTTGTGTGGAGCTGCTCTCCCTGCTAAGAACCACATGCAGTTTTCAATAATACCTATTCATCAGTAATGTATGGAGTGAGCCAGGTCTGGATTTCCACACTGAGGTACTGATGTGTTTTACATACCTTTCCTTACTCAAAAGGGATTTTCTGTCTCTGAACGCTAAATATGAGAAGCATTTTTCAAATTCTTTGACAGAATGCTTTTAACATATCAGCAGGGATAATAAATCTTTCCCATTTGTTCTGTTCACTTTTATTCATAGTGAAGTATTGATCAGGAACAAGCAGGGATTGTGAGGACAGTTCTCAAATCAAGGCGATATATGGTCCTACTAAGACACTGATATAAATGGTTTGGTTTGGAGCTGGGCTCCTTTAGCCCCAAGGATTTTCCCCCAGCAGTGAGAAAATCCAGAAAGGGATTATTCAACCACCCCAGACCACCAACCTGTCAGCTCTCTCCACATCAAATTTTCAGATTTGTTTTTCTTCACCCCTTTTCCACCGTAGTGCTCTTGTGTAACACAACCGTTTAATCTCTCCAAAATGCAAGCGACTGATGGGGTCTAGGCAACTGTTTGAAATCAGGGATGGGGAGATACAGGGTATGATAATACTGAAATTATATTTCACCTTCTGTCCATGCCTCAAATCTGGAATATCCAGGGGGTCATCCCTGCATTGGTTTGATTTTCTCTGGGGCTACCTCTTTGTGTGTGTTCTCTTTAGAGACACTTACACTGTCCAGCAATTAAATCAGTTAAAACCAAGGGACAAATGGAAAGCTGAAAGCTAAATTATCCTAATTTGGAACACAGAATCATTAAATTTGGAAAAGACTTCCAAGATCATTGAGTATTTCAATTTTGATAAAACACAAGGCAGGTATATTATCCAACAAATATTAATAGGAAAAAAAAATCCAGACATTTATTGTGGAGAAAGTCTCAATACCCCAAATCCTTCCATGAAGATGGGATGGAAAGATTGGAGATCCATGATGGGAAGGGACAAGATGCTGTTCTGAGAGGAGGAATTCAGTCCTAATGTCAGAAATTCTCAGAGACCTCTTAGGTTGTGAATAATCTTCTTAGGTGCTGGTGAGATATCTCTCATTTAGGGCTTTTAAGACAGCCAGTGGCACAGGGGATTATCCTGAATTAGCAAACAAATTGCCTGCATGACCTAATCCATTTTCCATTTTGAGTTTCCATGAGCCTGTGGATGTTTTTGCGTTCTGTGAACTGTTTTCTCTGTTGGTCTTCATATGAAAAAGCTTCTCAACACATCACTGGAGTCTTTTAGTTTTTTGGGTTTTGGGTGTTTTTTTTGGTTTTGGTTGATTGGTTGGTTGGTTTAGTTTGGGGTGGGTTTTTTTGGGGGGGGTTGGAGTTTTTTTGGGGGGGTTGGGTTTTTTGGTGTTTTTTGGTGTTTTTTGGTGTTTTTTGGAGGGCTTTGTTTTTTGTTTTTTTTGGGTTTTTTGGGGGTTTTGTTGTTGTTTTTTGTTTTTTCGGGGGTTGTTTGTTTGTTTGTTTGTTTGTTTGTTTGTTTGTTTGTTTTGGGTCCACAGAATTTCTGTTTAAAATTTTGGTGACACACTGTGCTCTTGGCAGCCTTGGCATGGAGGCAGGAAGGGTGCATGTGCTCTGCTGAGGGGAGAACAGAAACGTCAAAAAGCAGCAGTGGCACGACAAAGATCCAGCAAATTTGGGAATTTGGTGTCTATTTTTAGTGGCCCAAGATTGTTCCGAGGTTAAAGGAACATACAATTCTGGGGGAAGGTGGAGGGAATATTTGCCTTCCCCGGAGGGATTCCAAGAGGATTGCAGAGTAAGAGGTCAGAGGAGCAAGGGGAGGGGAGGGTGATCTGTGACACAGCTGTTTTGGGAAACAAAAACGAAAAAAAAAAAAGAGGAGTTGGGTGGTAATTCCTGGTGAAGCATTTTTCAGGGTGGTGGAGTCAAGGAAGCACAGTCATATTTAAGGCATCAGACCACCTACATCTTAACAGAGCCACAAATCGACGTTAATGATGCCATTTATGCTTAAAAAGAACTTTAAATTCAGCTGGAAAAACAGAATGGATGCTGAAACACTGCCTTACTTGTTCCAGCCAACTTTCTGAAGCAGGAGCTGATACATTTGCTGGAGAAAAGGGCAGAAAGGACAAAACCCTTTAAGGAAGATGTATCTCAGGAAGTTCTTCCCCTCAGCAGGTTCTGACCAGCACTGGAAGACCTCAGGTTGTAGCAGTGACAAATTCGTGTGCACAGAAAGAGAAAGGTCAGTTTATTTATTATTTTGGCCAAAAAAAAAAAACCAAACCAACATTTGGGCAGCGTAGGACCCTTTTGGAGATGAAAATTGCTAAAGCAGCGAGACCTACCCACTGTAAATTAGCAATGCCTAAAATGGAAGAAAACAGTGGGATTTTTAATTTTTTAAGTCACTTGCAAATTACATAAACTTTGCATGGTTTTTTTCCTTGTGTTTATTTAGTAAATTGAAAGTACAGCATTTTTTTTCTTGTAGAACTAAACTTTTGACTCACGTTTTCAAAAGGACAGGGAGCAACTCAAAATTTGCAACAGGAAAAGGCACAGGGGCTGCCTAATTTAGCCACATTTTTCTTTGCCCTGAAGAAGCGCGATCTTTCTCCAAGGAAATGTGGAGTGAATCATTAAGCTCCATCTAAAACCAGACCAGTGTACGCATTCCAGTGTGTGCACAAGTTAAACTGCCTTTTAGGCAGGTTGAGGACATGCTCAGGATTATTTCCTTTCACCTGTCAATCCGCAGTTACCCGCACAAGCTTTGGATGTCCGTCCAAGTATTTCAAAGGTTGTTCTCTGTGTTTGAGGATAGACCAGAGAGCCAATATTGTTATTTTTGGGCTATTTTTACTGTCTACATACAGAGAGCTCTCTAGAGTTGCCATAAATATCCTGTTTGCTTTCTTTGTTTCTCTTTCGTTTGGCTCCCTCGGTATCAACCAGACTATTCTCCCTAAAAATGTTTTACTGTGTCCCTGCTGCTCCCTTCGGAGGAGAAAATCAGGGAAACACATTTGCAGGGGGGAAAAGGGATATTTATCCAGCAGTGAGGAACTTTAAAAAATAGTTAAATCACTTTAGAACAAACTTTCAACAGAGAACGCTCACCTTTGGACCGAGATCAAGAATGGAAACTCTCAGACCAGAAGGAATTCGAGCAGGATGTAATGAGGAATAAAAAAAATAAAATAAATAAATATGAGTGGGTCTGGAGGGTGCCAGGACCAAAATAAGGCCAGGTCACCCCGGCTGCCAGGCAAAAAGAAAAGAAAAAAAAAAAAGCTGCTTTTTCTCCCTCTCACGCAGCTCACAAATGTCTAACATTTCGCTGAGAGTGTGAAGTGCAAATCCAAGCGCCCACAAGGATTAATTTACATGCCCGAGTGGGGAGCTGGGCTTAAAGAGCGCAGCTCAGCCCGGCTCGATCCCACGTGTGCACGAATCCACAGGCGGCCATCCCAGAGCCTGCAGAGAATTTTCTCCCTGTGAAAGGCACGTGTGATGCTGGGCTCATTAAGGCGAGATGTGAAATCGGATCCTCCCTTCTTCCTGCTCGGCCCTGCCTTTCTGCTGAGCGTCACAAAAGCAGATTGCATTTGTCCACCCTCTGCCCACAGCACTGGAGCTGATTTTTATCTCCATCTTTCTTCTATTTTTTTTTTTTCACCTTTTCAAACCCTTGGCCCCCTCATTCAGAAGCTGCTGGAAGAGGGAAATTCTCCTAGTGCAGCAAAGCACTTATGTACTGGAGCAGAGGGCTGGTTTATTTTTTTTTTTAATAAAGCAGATGTTGCATTTCTGGCCTTTTTCCCGTGCCCATTCTCCAGGCTGGCATGTGTAGACTCCAAGAACTCCTGACTGCTGTGGCTCACACCTGGGCTGGGAGCCTGCCCTCACCAGGAGGGCTTTGCCTGAGCCTCCCCAGCAAGCTGGCCAAAAATCCTTCCAGCAGCTCCTTTCACCTCGTAAAAGCCCGAGTGCAAATTGCTGGTGCATGTGGGAGACCCTGCAGATCCTGGGGACACTGAGTCTCTTCTGTTCTCCCACCAAAACCTCCCTGAACCCTCAGCAAATTTTCCATTTTGGCAGCGGCACCATCCCCTCCTTGGGTTCTTTTCTCCCTCTCAAGTGTCACGGGGAATTTGCAGGTGGTGACGTGGGACAGGAGGATCAGCCCCAGTTTCTTGTTCTTACCCATCTTTTTTGCTGAGCACTCAGCGCCCCTGATCATCCAGCACACAGATTTGAGGGCCATCCTCAGCACAAGGGGGTGACACAGGGATCTGCAGGTGGGAGGCAGGTGGTGGTTACACCAATCCAGCCACTGCAGGTGCTCTGGGCAACTTCTGCCAAAAAATTGGGCAGCTGAAACCTGGAAAGGTGTTGGAATTCTGGATATTAGACAAGAGCATGTACAGATAAGAACCAGTTTCAAGATGTAGATCTTGATTAGATATCAGGAAGAAATCAGGAAGAAAATCTCCCCTGTGAGGCCCTGGCACAGGTGGTCAGAGAAGCTGTGGCTGCTCCTGGATTCCTGGAGGAGTCCAAGGCCAGGTTGGACAGGGCTTGGAGAACCCTGGGATAGTGGAAGGTGTCCCTGCCCATGGCACCAACAGGGCAATCTTTAATGTGCCTTCCCACCCAAACCATTCCAGGATCCATGAATTTATGATCTCAGGAATTGTCAGAGTAAGGGAACACACAGGAGGGAAAGAAAGGCACGACAGAGTCACGGCCATGTCAGATGTCTGTGCTCCTCAAGGATGGCACCTGCCTCCCTGGAGGAAAATCCGAGGGAATTGTAGACGCCTTTGTAGCCTTGTCTGCCTTATTAGGTTAAAGGATGCCTGGTTTGGCCTTTGCCTGAGAGTATCCAGTTGCCCTTGCCCAGCGGGAGCTGAGGTATGCTGAATTAAGATGATGTATTCTCTGGACAGGTGCAGAATGGAATCATTTCTTCAGCCAGCAGGGGAAAAACCAAAAGGTGGTTAGAGAGTTTATCCTGTGCTACAGAAAACCACAGCTCTGCATATCAGGGACTTACAAATTGATTGTTATATACATCTTGTAAGTTCAGCCCAGCTCTACCAGGCTGTGGGTGGTAGGAGATGTTGGTGCTCCTTTGGGGTGATAGCATCTGTTGTTCAGAATATTTTGACTTTTCTGAAGAGTCTGTGGCTCTTGAGAAGGACCTTGCAGGGGTCTGATGATGCCCAGGGGCCTTGGATGCCCAAACAGGAGCATTTCTGGCAGCTGAATTCACTGGATGCCTTGGTCCTGCTCAGTGAGAGATGTCCCCATGTCACTGACCCTACAAACCACGTTGCAGCAGAGAAGTTTGCTCACTAAAATCCTCACAAGGAAGCCTGTCAGAGTCTCATTATGATCTGTCCATGGCATTTATGAGGGAAATCTTCTACCCCGGATATTTTACCCCTCCAGTGCCACCCCCTGCGACAAACCGTGGGCATCCACGAGCCAAAAAACAAAGCTTTTGAGTTGTGAGCATGGCTGTGGTGGCTCACGGGGAAATCTGGGCAGAGTGTGGTGTGTTTACAGGTTGCCCCTGAGTGACAATCCCTCTCTGTGCCCCCCCAAAGCCATTAACATCCCGAGGAGCCAGCAGATGAACTGGAGTGGTTAAACTCATTAACGCCAGGTTGACTCCCATTGTGAAGCTCCTGGCTCGACATCAGAGGGCAATAAAACACCAAGAGCAACACTGATGGCTGTTCTGATCAGGAAATTTGGGACATGTGTCATCAGAGGGAACAAACAGGGCAGCAGAGGCGCCTGGCAGCAGCGCTGCTGAGTGTTCATTGCCATTCCATGTTCCCCCAATGCCCTTTATCAGCTTCCTCCGCTGCTGGCTGCAAACAAAGTCTGGCCCTTACCTGAGGGTCAGAGAGATGAGAGACAGTGTTAGACAGGATATTCCCAGCATTTTCAATGCTTCCTTTTTGGTGGGATATGAATGTCTGACTGACACGGCCAAGCGAAAGTGCTGCGGGTTCCCGCGGGACCCGTGTGGCCGTAAAGCTCACAAACATAATAATAACAAAGCCATAAATTCTGACCTGTGCGCTACAGTCCCGGCCGAATAACAGCTCCCCAGCTGTGGAATATGTGCCCTTGTTGTGTGAAAGTGGCAGACCCGGGGGGTAAAGTTCACCTCGTATTTGTCAGGTTGTGTAGAGCCAGGCCCGTTTAATGACCGAAATGCAGCCAAAAGCCCCGGCGGCAGGACAGATTCCCAACTGTGTTTGGAGCCTGTTATGATCTACTGAATATTTTGTGAGTAGAGAAAGCTTAAAAAAAAAAAAAAAAAAAAGTGATGAGGGACGGATTACAGAGACAGGGTGAAATGTGGTGGTGATCCCATGCCAAGGGACAGGTTTATCCCCTACAAAACACCCAGGATTTTTGGATCCCCAGAGCTTTACCCAGTGCCTCAATGCCATGAGGACTGGATGCAGCCCAGGAGCAGGGATGAAATAACCCACGGCATTTTCTTCTTTCTGCAGTGATTTCTTCCCAGCCAAAACTCTGCAGCCCCAAACCCCTGAAAGACACTAGGAAAGCTCCAAAGCTTACAGAAAGCTGGGGAAGTGCACTGGGTGAATACTGGGGAGGACTGACAGAGCCATGAGCTAATTCAGATCCTTCCCAACAGAATACAAAGGATTGGACACGTGGAAAACCCCCAAGTAGCCCATGCCTGCCTTTGGGAGGTGCTGGGATGGGCTGGCAGCAGGGACACCCTCCCAGGAGGAGCTGGGGAGAAAGCTTGGTTGGGTCTGCCATCATCAGGAGGGGATTTTCCAGGGAAAAAGGGACTTGGGAGATGATTTCTTCATCCCCCCATCAGCCCTGCCAGGCTGGGACCGTGTCCGCCTCCAGCCTCGGTGACAGGCGGGAGCAGGCCGCGCGCCATCCGGAGAGGGAAGGACGAGATGATTTGTTTTTGTGTGTGTTTTTCTTTCCATGCCTGCTCCTTGGAAGGAAACATGTCTGCTTTTAGAGAACAATGCTGCCCAGGGCCGTGGGAGTGAGGGACGGGGCTGTGCGAATCCCAGCCCACAGCCCGTTCCCAGGCCAGCCCTTCCAGAGGGCTCAACCCTAAATGAGGAGGGCTGGGGGCAGCTGGGAAGTGCA
Organism: Chamaea fasciata; assembly: GCF_029207755.1. NCBI lineage: Eukaryota > Metazoa > Chordata > Aves > Passeriformes > Sylviidae > Chamaea > Chamaea fasciata. The sequence goes on from NW_027094097.1 coordinate 14,218,908, forward strand.
GCCCCTTCCTCCCTTTATGGGGGTGCAGCACCTGCTGTCCCTGAGCTGTTGGCAGCAGGGGTGCTCTGGGGCTTCCTTGAGCACCCCCCAAACCCCCAGTCTGCACCCCGTAACCTGCACTGTTACCTTGAATTCTTCCTCTGCTCCTTACCCCAAACGCTTTCCTTGGACTTTTCTTGGAGCTGTCTCTTCTCTTCCATCCATATCCCAATGGCCTGATGAGGACAATAAAATGGGGACAGGACAGCCACCAATCCACTAGAACCATCCACCAATTCCATCTCCCTCCTCTGGAAGCAGTTTTGTCGGATCTCCTCATCCTGGGACAACAGAAGTCCCTTCAAAGCTGTCAAATTCCTACCACAAATTCCACATCTCTATTAATCACCTCAAGTTCTGGGCATCATCCTTCTCTAAATTCTGCCTTTGGGAGCACAGAGGGCTCCATAAGCTGTTGCAGCCCCCAGCCAGGTCATGTTTTGCTCTGGTGTTCTACACACACCAAATTTTGAGGTGAAATTTGGGCTGTGACCTGCTGGCTCCAATTGGAATGTGCGTTTGGGGAATCTCAGGGGTGCAAAGCAGCGTTTTGGGGATTCCCAGCCAGCTCTCTCTCTTTGCTGACTAAAAGCATCCATTAGGGAACGTGCAGAAAGGCTGTAAGTTCCATCTGTGCCTGAGCAGCGCAGGACCGGGAGCAGATGTTATAGAGGAGTCAAATACTGGGGATTTGGAGTTGTTGGGGTGAAGGGGATTGCCAAGAGGTGCTAAACCCTTGGGAGGGTTTAGGGCTCCCAAATGTCCAGACAAGTGCTGAATTGAGAAAATCCATTCCAGCAGCAGGGGTTAGCCAGGCGTTTTCCTTATTTTACAGCATTTTTGGTCACCTCGTGGCGCCCCTGTCACTGCAGCCTTTGAGCCTGGCAGTGCCCAGAGATCAGGAAGGTTTTGGAGGGAGGTTTTTCCTCTCTCCCAATGAAATAAAACCCTTTTGGGGTCCTTTATGTGTGCAGATCACCTTTAAGAGAAACCCTGGCGATTGGGGGAAGCTTGAACAAGGCTCCTTAACACATCCCCGTGTCCTCCCAGGCCCTTCTCCCGCCCAGCCCCGGCTGAATGGGACCTTAGTTTTTAGGATAAACACATCCATCACAAAGCTGCTTGGCCCACAGCCCCTCCATGAAACCCCTTTTGAGCGCTCTCTGCCCAGAGCCTGCATCCTTGCTCCATTTTCCACTCCCCAACCTGCTTTTTCCAACTCTCCCCAAGCAAAATCCCGCATTTTCCAGGAGTGGGAAGAGGCTCAGGAAAACAAGGGCCACTTTAACCCCTGTTTTATAGCTGGAGCTCCCTCCTGGTTTGGTATATTTAGTTTGGGCACAGTTCTGAAACAAAAGGTCCAAAGGAGCCAAGTTGTTGGGGCAGGGGGAGGGAAGAAAATTGGTTTGATTTTTGAGAGCTTTGGAGGATCATTAAAATTTCATAACAGGCAGCAGAAAAAAAAAAAAAAAAAAAGGGTTGTTTGCTTCTAAGGTCTCTCGTGTTTAAAGAGCTCGAGACAAAACTGCCGAGCAGAATATTCCAGTTTATCCCGTGGAATAGGAAGGAATGGCCCCAGACGTAATTACAAGTAAGTAGAGCAGCGAGAGAGGGGAAAAAGCTCAGGAAATCTGATGTCTAAAGGAGGGTTTTTTGGTTTTTTTTTTTCACCGGGGGTTTAATCAGTTTTCCCGATTGTTTGTTTGCGGTGATTTTTCTGACCTGCCTCAGTAGAGTGTTGGATACTTTGACAGCAAAGCAGGCGGGATGGGGGAGGAATTTTGGCTTCTGGAATTTGGGGGCAGCGGGAAGCAGAGCCAGGGAACAAGGGGTGAAACGTGAAGCATGGTGTGTGAGTTTACAAAGCCGGGTTCAGGGGATGGGGTTTCAGCAGCCACTGAGTTTGGAGGTTTTTATCCACTGAACAAGCAACGGGAGAGAGATTTTTACAAAAGCAGGGAAATGGTATCTCGTTAATATTCCTACCTAGCAGAAAAAAAAAAAAAAAAGAAAAAAAAAAGAAGGGAATAATAACATTTAGTGGTTCTAAAGCAGCGGGGAGATGATGAATGTTGGGCTGTACGTGAAAACTATACTAGGCTGTATAGATTTAAAAAAACCAAAAATCTGTGCTATTTCTGTGCTTGGGCTTCGCTCTTTAAAAATACATTTACCACTGAAAATGCAGTTTTAAAAGGAAAAACAACGTTGGCAAAATACTTCTTTGAAGCGCATGACTCCTGATCTGAAAAACAAAATGGGTCGTAAATCGCTGAACACTTTAAGAGCCACAAGATATATGGAAATCTAACGTTATAAAATATTCTTATCGGGACAAAATAGCATTTAAAACCAGTGTTTTAGACTGATACAAACACTAGTAAAGGGATTATACGCCCATCAAGGTTGTAGATATCAGTTCTATTATTAAATCACAGTGCAGTACTTTAAAAAATCATTAACAGTGATTAGATATTTGTATATATGACATCAGACTTCTTCATGGAAAAGAGAAACTTTTCAGTCTATGTTTATATTTTATTAGTAACTTACTTTTAGTTGTCTGCAATTTGTAAAGCATTGCTGTATTTAATGGCATAGTTCTTGCAGCAAATGATACGTATCTTATTTTTTTTATTCTGCTACACCAAAAAAAACCCCCAAACCCTAGAAAAAATAATCTTACTTATAATTTCCTGTGGTTAAAATGATTGTTAAATAACCTTCAAGCTGAACACAAAGGAAAGATATTTAATCATTTGTTGAAATACAGAATATTTTCTGCTTTTTTTTAATGAGTAGAGCTTATTACCCTTTCTCTTTTTATAATTTATACACAAATGTTGTACTCATAAGAGCAGCTTTATAATCAGAGGAGGAGTTTTTAAAGGAATATTGTTAAATTCGAAGTGAAATCTTATTATCTCTTGTGGGATTTGTGCTCCTAAAATCATTACCTACAGTAAATTGTTCCTCTGAATTGAAATGTTCACCCCACAAGGAGGATTAATTATTCCATTAGGATACAATTTTATGCTTATTTTTCTCTTTCCTGCTTTTCAGTTTTTACACAAGTGTACAAATAAAACTCTGAGATTATTTCTGAGACTTGTCCACATGCAAACTCCCATCATTTTTTAAGGAGTTTCCCAGAGAGGAGCCTGATCCACGCCGTGTTGGAGCTCATGAGTCATTTCTATTTGCTGTAAAGGGATTTGGAGTTGAGCACTGGACTCCTTACAAGCTGGAGGCTGAACTTTCATGAGAACATGAATTTTATCATCTTGCAAAATCAGGAATGATGGAACAATTTAGCCTGTAGTTGGAGAGTGCAGTTTGCTCTGATAATGATGTTTTCCTCCATGTACTTTGGATTTATCAGTGGTTTGTGGCTAACACAGCCCGTGTCAGCTGATTTCTCACCCTTGTGTTCATAACACTGTGCTTTGGCATTGTGTTTGTGTAGAAAAACAACAAATTTTGAACTTGACTCTGGTTTTCTTTTTTTTTTTTTTTTTTTATAGACAAAGATATTATTTATGAAGGAGCCAATTCCACAATTTGATAATTATCAGAATAGCCTGAAGTCTCACTAGCTCCATTAGAAAACAGAGAAGTCTCAGGGATTACAGGAATTCTGGAGTCAGTGAAGGTCCAAATGCTTTTTGCCTCATTTTCTCTCTTTTATTCCTTGCCTTGGGGTTCCTTCCATGCGCCGTCCCACAAAGCCTCCATTGGGAGCAGGGTCTGGAAAGGGTCAGCTCAGTCTAAGCAGGGTCTGGAAACAAGGCCTATGTTGTCACTCCAGGTTTGCTCAACACTCCCAAGACAACCTGGCTCTCCATGTCCTGCCATCATGCAAATGAGGCTGTTTCTGCTGGGAACGTGTCATTCCCAGGAACATTCCCTCCTGGGAGCCAGGGCAGCCAGTCCTCCTGGTTTAAGAGCTCGCACTGATGCTGCTATTCTGACTTTACAGGGCATTCACAGCCTCCCTCCTCAGACTTTCCCTTATTTCACCGTGGAAGAAGTTTGTGGGAATATTTGGAGCCTGGAGTTGTCAAAGGAACCTCCTTCAGGTCACTTTTCAGACAGGAAGCTTCAAAAATGCTTCTAAATGCTCCCACTCCCCCCAAAAAAAAGAAAGAATTGGTGGGTGCAGTTATTTGCAGATAATGCCATTTATGAGGGCAGAAATCTTCTGGGATTTTCCAGTCTGGACAGATGGGGGCACAAAGGGATCTCATCCCCTTGTGCCAGGGGAGCTGGCACTGCAGGACTCCTCTCCCTGATCCATGGCCCAAAACTCACCAAGCTATATGAAGCTCCCCCCAAAAAAATTAAGAATCAAGCTTGCCTGGGAGAAGTGAAAAGCTGGATCCTACTTAATTTCTCTTCTTTCTGTGCGGGAGAAATTCACAGAGCCCAGTGCAAAGAGTGTAAAGAGCCCAGAAGTGCCAGGGGCAAAACGCGATGGATGATTTCCAATATCACTGACTTCCCTCCCCTGGACAGAAATCTTGGCTGGCTCAGGGATGCAGTTTGCAACCTCCACCACTTGTAAATAAAGGCCTTTTTATCTCTGGGGTTTCATGTTCAGAAGAAAGTTATCTGCGGCCATAAAAAACACATCTGTCGGTAGCTGTGCTGAGGGCGCAGCAGCCAAGGGTTCAGCATGGCATGGAAATGCTTCCAGCAGGCTTGGAGCCACAGCTGTGTCCTTTTTCTTCCCCTGGTCCAGAACACTTGATCCTGACCCAGGCAGTTGCTGCTCTTTCTGGAGGGTGGAGACTCAGAAAATGCTAAAAATCTGATTTTTTTTTTGTGAGGTTTTGGTCTTTTTGGGTTGGTTTTGGGTTTTTTGATTATATTTTTGGGGGGTTTTTTTTGGGGGGGGTGTTTTCTTTTTTGTTTGGTTTGTTTGTTTGTTTGTTGTGCTTAAAAAACTGTCCTCACATGAGCAGAAAGATTTTTTTTGTTATAATATCCACCCAAACCCTTAAATTCTCGGAAACTGCCCTCATCACTGATGCTGTTATTACAGCTCCAGCACCCCTGGAAAGGATGAAGTTCCTTATCGTGAGGTTTTCCTCAGCACAGCTCTGTCAGGGTTGGGGATGGAGCAGATAAATGAGCTTGTAATAGGTTGGGGAGCAGCTGTAAAACCCAATCTGCCAAATTCAGCAGAGAGGCAGCTGCCCTTCCCTACTCTCAGTGAAGTCTCTTCCTCCTGACAGTTTGCTGAAAGGATTTCCATTGTGTGGTGCTTAGCACATCTGGGAATTTATTGCAAGCTGATGCTTTCTGTTTTCTATCTGAGCCACACCGACGGAAGATGGGGAGGAACAATCCGTGCCAGATCTCTGCTCCACGCCGCATCCAAATGTGGTAAAACCCTGGAAAGCTCTGACGTAGGAGAGCCCTGCTTGTCCTGGTCTGATCCTGAATGACACTGACACCCACTGACTTCTCCCTGTAACAGATACTGCTTAGGAAAAATACGAGGATTTGGGGGGAAAAAAATAGGTTTATTTCCAAAACACAGCCTTTAAATGCAGGGCACTGGCGTGTGTGGTAGGGATGGAACACAACAGTGACCAAATTCCTCATGTCCTGACTTTATTACCCTGCTTGATATGGAGGAAGGTAAAGAATAAAGCCTTTGCAGGCAGGAATAAAGCTCAAATCTCAGCTTCTCAGACTCCATAAAGGAGCAAGGAGGAATGGCGCATGGCAGAGAGAACTTCCCTGGTAATATCCAGATGTCCCTGCCTTTTCAATCCAGCAGTTGCCCTGGAAAATGGTTGATGGCTGGCAGAAAACAGGGATTTTCCGGCTGGACAACAGGCTGTGGCCATAGGGCGTCTGCATCCCAACGCCTTTCCCTGCCCTTTACCTCAGCTGGCCCTTTGCAATGGGCTGCAGAGAAATTCCCAGCGGCAGGAACACAAAATAACTCATGATGTGCCTCAAACTGTGAGCAGGGAGTGTCTGACCCTGCCCAAACACAGATTCTCACTTCAGAGGGGGCAATATTTACACAGTAATCAGCATCCAATTCCCTTTCCAAGCCCAAATGTTCCCTTCAGTGCTCAGCCACATTTTCTGCCCATCCAGAAACTCTTCATGAGGTGGGCTGGGTGAACATGAAGATGTGAGCAGTGCTCCCAGGGAATGTCTGGACCTCAGGGATCATCCCAACAGCTACAAGCCTTCACACCCCAGGATCAAGTGTTTTCTTCTGGCTCATTTCATTCATGACCACTGAGCTCGAAAATCCAGCTTTCTGTGCTTTCCACACTTTCTAAATTAAAGTTTTCTCCCGTGTAAGTGAGCAAAGAAACACCCTTCGTGCCTCAAGGGTGGGGAAATGGGAGCAAAGAACCAAATTGCAGACTCAAAAGTGCAATTTAGAACTCCCGGGAGGCACAAGATCTCCCTCTTGCCAGCCACCCCTTTGCTGACTTCAACAGCTCAGAATGACCAGCTGGGCAGAATGAAATTCCTTCCATTCTCAGATAACTGCCATAAATATTTAATAAATAATCAAATTAAACCCGAATGTTGCTCGTATTTATTTTTTCCCCCTTAAGTCAACATCTGTAGCTCCTCGTGCTGTTGTTTGTGAAACAGTTTTATTAACCTATTACGAAAGCAGGCGGTTGTTATGCAGCAAATTGAAGTTTCACAGTCAATGGATGTTTTGTGGCCTGGGAAAAAGTAAACATCAACTGGAAAAATCACTTGTGCCTATTCTTGTTTTTTGCCCAGTAAGAATTAATGTCAGATGTGTACATGGTGGAATTCCTTGAAGGAATTGCATCTCCTTTGTTAAGAGGCTGTTAGCTGGAAGCTCCAGAGCCTCAGATGATGTAATAGCCAGACGTCTGCAGACTTTTAGAACAATTGTCATTTATTTCCAGGAATAAGAGGAAATTTCTTTCTCCTTCTCTTCCCACATCACTCATCCTAGCAGGGAAAGATGCTTTCCAAGGCGTTTCAGCAGCCACTAATGGCATAGTTCTGTATGGGTCACTCCACTTGACAGATGGATTAGGATCCAGTGTCAAACTAAGGAAAAATGGAGAAGAAATCTTCATAAGAGGATGGAGACAGACTGATGAGTCCACCCTGCTGATAATACCGAATTATTCAGGGGCTAAAGATGAAAGGTGACTGTGATGAGATGCCAAAAATCCATCTGGAAGTTCACGGCTGAGTGAGAAACCACCAGGTGAAATTCAGGACAGATAAATGTTAAGTGATGCACGCTAAGGAGGAAGGTCCTAAAGTAACCCTGACTCTTACACTCCAAACTACCTCTCATCATTGAGGAGACAAGGAGTTCTGAGGGGGATTATCCTGGGAAATAAACTTCTGGCTCTCCGGAAGCCAAGTGAATATTAGAAATCATTAAGAAACGAAGAAGGGATAGAGAGATAGGTAAATGGACAGATAGATAAATGGATAGATAGATAGATAGATAGATAGATAGATAGATAGATAGATAGAAAAGGTGTTATTTTATAAACTTTCATGCATCTCCACCTGGAATACCTGAAATCTCCCTTCTTCTGAAGGAACTAGTCAAACTAAAACACATGTAGAGGATGGTGCCAAGGATAATCAAAGATTTAATCCTCAGTGTGAGAACGATTAAATGGATTCTGTTTCTTCGGCCAGAAGAGAGATGAGTGAGAGGATCTGATGGCCTTCTCAGGAATTAGGCATGACAAGGAGAGAATAGCAAGCAGCTGTTTGCTGTTTGTGCCTCCAACACAAACCCAGAAGCATGAAATGAAGCTGGTGGCTGGCAGTTCCAGTGGAGCAGGAGCAATCCTCCACACCGTGCTTCGTCATCCCGTGGAACCCCTTGCCACGGGATCCTGGGAGTGTTAAAACTTTACTGGATGCATTCATGAAAGAAAAACTCATCAGAGAGGTTTTTTAGAACCCATCTGGGTTTTGTATTAAACAGAAAGGCTCCATGTCTGGTTCAGAAAGTGCCTGAGCCAGAAACCACTGTAAGTTGGGCAAGTGTTTGAGGGGAAGTATTGCTGCAGGACTGACCTACATTTGTACCCTTTGCTGGGCTCTCCCTACTGCTGCCGATAGGAGGTTACTTGGCATGGGCCTCCAGCCTGACCTGCTAAAGCTGTTCATATCTCCTCGTGAGCCCAGACTTCCAAGTGATAAGTAATTCCAGACAAATGCATTCCTTATGTTCTCTCTTAAACGCAATAATAATGTTAACTATTAAGTCAGGTGATGACAAGCCAACATGGAGCGGCCTCAGGTCTTGGGCTTCTCCCTTCCCAGCCCTTATTCCCTTTGCTCTGCATTGAGGTGACCCAGGGCAGCCCACAGGTGCTGTAGGGGCAGGTCTACATGGGTGGACATCAAGTGCCTCTGGAAGTCTTGGCTCCAACGGCCTGTGCAGGGCCACCAAGGGACAAATGGAGGTGGTTAATGCACAGCAGGGCACTGGCTGGGTTGATTTGGTGACCAGGCTCACTTTACCTTGCATCTGAAAACCACAGGTCAAAGAGTTGTGCCCAGATTTCCTTCGACCACCAAATGGCTCCAGTGTGCTGATACAGCCCTTGGAGCTCAGGGCATTTCGAGCAGGGAGGAAAGCTCAGTTAAAAACATTCCCTTTGGCTCTAAACTAGCAGAGATCTCCATAGGAGATATTCACAATCTTGCTCCTCCAACTCTAATTGCTTGAGCAGAGAGATTAAAACAGCTACGATGGTTTCTGGGCAAATATCTCTGTGTTTTAGTGAAGCGTTTGATAGACCCATAAAATCTGATTTGAAAGCTTGACTCAGTCTGGCCTGGATGTGAGTACTTGTCTGTGGTCTCTGCGTTGGCTGGAATACCACAGACCAGGATAAAGTTTGATATGTAACGTTTGAGGAGATGAAGGAGGTACTAGTTGGAGAGAAAAGTCAGCCTTAAGTCTGACTTTATCTAATTCCTTCATGCATACGTTGGAGGACACAGCAAACAAAATGTGCATCAGACTTGCAGATAGGGGGAAATGCTCAGGAAAAAAAATGAGAGATTAATTACTGGCAAAGCTTCAATAACTCAGGATAAGTCACCTCCAGCAGAAAAAGTCTCCGTGCATGAAGGGGTATGTGACCACCACTGAGGAGAACATTTGATCTCTGCTGGTTCTAGGACGTGGCAGTGGAAAATTGTCCTTTTTGAGCCTCCAGAAGGAGAGATGGAGCTGAATCAGCCACAGAGATAACAGCTTTTCAAATTCTCCTCATGGTGGTCATCTTAACTCTTGAATGCTGCTCCACTCAGGGAACCTCAGCAAGGAATCAACACCCCAGAGAGAGCTCTTGGAGAGAAGAGGGAAGGAAAAATAATAATAAAAAAAAGTTTAAAATGTAATAGAAGTAAGGAAGAGCCAAAGAGGAATGGCTTACGAGAAAAGATTAAAATACCTAAATATGGATAAATTGGCCAAATTATGACTAAGGGAGGATATGATAACTGTCTGCATGTATATGAGGGCTGTAAGCCACTAGGAAAGGAAAGGCATTTTTTTTGATTGGTGTAAGAAGAAATTTCGGAGAAATCCCATTAAATTAAACAAAGGAAAACGTTGAATGAATAACGGGAATTGTTCCTAATGGTAAACTCGACCAAAATTTGCAAAATGTTTTATATAAATTGATCTGAATAAAAAACCAAAACCATCAAGGAGATGTGAGAAAGCTGCTTGGATCCCAGTTGTTAAAGATATTGGCCTCTCGTGCTTCCTGCAGCAAAGCAAGGAACAAGAACAATCGAACTCAATGGAAAGAGTTTGGCTCTCTTTGTTTTCTGGTGCAGGAAACCAACGATTTTAGAAAACCCTGCCAATGGTCTCGTCGTTAAAAATGCAGTGAGTGCATCCAGAAAGCTCAGTCACAAAAGAACAGGGGTTTCTGAGGGCTTAGGGCTGACTCTTCCGTCTTTCCAGGTTTTCAAAATATTTCTCAGCAAACCCTGCCAGGACACCACCCCACCCCCCCCCCCCCCGATGTGCTGCAGCCACGAGAGCACAAGGTGTGATAAATGGGGCAAGGAGCATCATTGGCATTCCCGGCACAAACACCAGCCCATGTAGGACAAGCTGGTCCAGCTCCAGCTGCCTTGAAGTGGTTTTTTGACCAGAATTCCCAGTGAGGAGCCCAAATGCGGGGGAGAATTCCCATGTTGTCTTTGTGGTAGACCCAAACCACAGGTGGAGTCCATACAACCTGGGGAATGTCCACACCACCAAAAGGCCCAGCTCTCCTACTGGGAGATGTTTAGAGCTGGCAGAGGCAGCGTGACTTGGAATTCCTCCCTGGCACCGGGATCCATATTCCTTTCACAAAACCACTTCCATCAGTGGAGGCTGAGAGCAAGCCCTGTGCTCCAGAGTGTGAAATCTAACTGATGTGTCCTTGGTGGTTTTTTTTCCAACAGGAATCATGCAGCAGATTGAATCCTAGAGTCCCAGAATTATGGACTAGTTTGATTTGGGAGGAACCTTAAAGGTCACCTAGTCCAAACCCTGTGCAATATGCGGGGACAGAGCACCACAGAATCACAGAATCACAGAATTTCTAGGTTGGAAGAGACCTTCAGGATCATTGTGTCCAACCCAGCCCTAATACCTCAACTAAACCACGGCATCGAGTGCCACATCCAGTCTTTATTTAAACACAGCCAGGGATGGTCACTCCACCACCTCTCCAGGCAGACCATTCAGGTACTTTATCACCCTTTCTGTAAAAAACTTTTTCCTAATATCCAACCTGTATTTGCCTTGGTGCAGCTTGAGGCTGTGTCCTCTCGTTCTGTCATTTGCTGCCTGGAGAAAGAGACCAACCCCAGCTGACCACAGCCACCTTTCAGGGAGTTGTAGAGAGTGACAAGGTCACCTCTGAGTCTCCTTTTCTCCAGGCTAAACAGGCCCAGCTCCCTCAGTCATTCTTCGGACTTTGAATGGTTTGGATTGCAAGGGACCATAAAGATCACTTTGTCCCAACCCCGCTGCAGTGGGCAGGGACACCTTCCACTAGAGCAGGTTGCTCCAAGCCCCCTCCAACCCGACATCTTCAGCTGGATTTGATCCTGGATGTCTCCATGGGTGGAGCAAGGAGAGGTCTTTGACAAAGCTGTAGTGGCAAGATTTGGGTTTGGCCATGAAAAAGTGAAAGCAGCTTTTAACACTGACACAATGATTAAAAAAAGAAAAGGAGGTGGGCAGGTGAGAGCTCAGATCTCCCTCAGACACCAGGACATTTTCTTGCTAACCTTGCAAGATCAAGGTTTTACTTTGAAAACCTTGAGTATCTCAGACCCAGCATCTTGATTCTGGAATTATCTCCGTGGTCTCAAATGAGCTGATTCTCCAAAGAACTTGAGGACTGAGCACTTCCATTGAAGGTCCGGCAGGGAAGGAGGCAGCAATCCTCACCTTTTTCAATCTTTGCACAGTTTGTGTCACTTCATCGCCACCCTACGAGGGCTGTGCTCTTAAATCAGGTCCCTATCAAATCCCCTGGATTGCTGCAATAATCAAATCCATGGAGCTGGCTGGCATCCATTCAATAATATGGATTGTATCAAGGCTCAGGATTTTCATATTTCAAAGACTGTTATGATTTTTAAAATCACAAACAGGGCCGTATTTATGCGCAACCCCTTGCTGTGTGCTACATTATCCACTTAGACTCACATTACAAAAATAAGCTGTAAACACTTTTGATGAAAGGGTTGGACACTTCGTTTACACCCCGAGAACGGACTTTTGTTTTAATGCCCAATTACACTTTGGTATTTAACCTTTCCCCTCTGCTTTACATATATTCTGTCATTTCGTTCCAGCTTGCTATTTATTTACCTTTGTGCAGGGAAGAAAAAAAAAAAAAAGGAAATCATATTTTTTTTTTAAAAAAAGGATAAGTAAATACATTTACAAAAAAAGCGTTCACTCAGCTCTTAGCTAAATGCATGCAGCAAATCAGAATCTGTTTACCCTGAAAGTGTTTTGGTTGGGGTCTCAGATGATTTCCACTGGCCATGAATGAGCATCAGCTAAAAGCAAAATGAGAAACCGTTTACCTGTCAAGACATTAATTAAAGTTTAATTATCTCCTGTTTGCACAGTGCTTTGAGGACGTGAAAGCGTTTTGGAAATCCTGTGCGTGTCGAGGCCTGCACTGGCTACTTCTGGAGTAGCTTTTGGCATTGGAAATATCCAGGATGGAATCGGGGCTGGCGGCATCGAGGGCTCGCTGGCCAACGCCTGCCCGGGGTTGCCATGGAAATGCAGAAGCAACACATCTTGGCAGCTCCATAAAAGTGTTTTTTTTCATGTATTTTTTAAAGGCTGGAGTCCACCCTGCTTGGCTTGGGCTTCCCCACAAATGAGTCCTTGCCTCAAGGACACTCTGTGCCAGGAGAGCTGGGAGCGAGCTCCGAGTGTCTCATTGAAAGGCCCAAAACATCCCAGCAAGGATAAGGGATTGCAAGGTCCAGTTCCTTGGATACCCTGTGCAGCAGAATTCATCCTAAAAGCACCCAAAAGATCAAATTCTGGCATAGCTGGTGCCCTTTGCTCTCTGAGCAACCACACCGAAGCCAATGCTGTTCATAAATATTGGCAAAATTATTTCCTCATGCCAAGAAATGCAACTTTTTATGGATTTTATTGCTCCTTGTAGGCGCTGTGGCAGAAGAAAACGTTAAAGGAGAGCTTTGAAGTGAGGAAATGAGCAAGCTGGATGGGTCTTTACGGAGGGATCTCCTCCCAGCTCTGTGTGAGGAAGAAAATGTGCAGAGTGGGGTGGTGGGTGGTGCTGGCAAGAGGGAACGAGAGCTGCATGGACAGGGAGAAGCAGCATCTTGGGATGAACGGGATACACAAGAGGAAACCAATAAAATGTGATCTCTAGAGAGATTTTTCCACAGATTCCTGATTATCATCTCAAATTTTTCTGTACCACCAAACTCTCCCCTCCTTTTTTTTTTTTTTCTTTCTTTCTTTTTTTTAATGTTTAGCCATCACTAATTGTAAATGAGCCCTTTGGCTTCCTTTGCTCCCAGACCTTTAAACTGCCCAGGCACGATGAAACAGTAAAAAAAAAAAGTCACAGAATTCGCAGAGAGGGAGAATAATAGCAAAATCTGTTCCTCATTTTTTTTTATATTTCATATGGGAGGCGAACCGTTTACTCCCTAGTAATTGCAGATGTTAGACTGAGACTGTAATAATGTAGCTGGCAATAACTGTTGCTTTACCACAAAAAGCTTCCCAGTAGCATTAAAAAGACAACAGAAACAATAGTTTCAACACATTCATCTGTACCAGGATTCTGGAAGCACTCAAGCTACTGATTTATCATGTAAACTTCTGCTGGTGTACGTAGGAACTCCAAATATTTTCTCATGCTGTTGCTGAAGAGATGACAATCTCACATTGTCTTCCATCGTGTAATCTCTCAAATTTGCAGACAAATTTTGCCTTCCTGTGGACTAAAAACTCTTTAATTTCTGTCTGATGGAGACCAGAAAATACATAAATACATGCTTTAATATTTCCTCTTGTTTGTTTTTTGTTTTGTTTTGTTTTTGTTTTTGTTTTATTTTGTTTGTTTGTGTGGTTTTTTTGGAGTTTTTTTACTGTAATGTTTATGCTTTCTGGGTTTTTTGCCCTTGTATGCTGGGTGGCGATTTTGAATCAATTATCTAAAATTTGCCACAAAAAAGCTTTTAGAGCCTCCTGGCTTGTAATCTCTCCTGCATAACATGAGTGTTGGTGATACATAAAGCAAATAACCCCCTAAAATCGGCCCTTCCAAGCTGGCTGGGTGCCCTTTTCACGTATTTTAACATGCCAGGCAGGACCAGGCACATACTCCCGTACCTTCAAAGTGACACGTTTTTGTCACGGATGTTCTGCACAAATAAATGGTGTCACCCAGGCTGATTAAATCAATACATCTGTATCAACCTGCAGTTCCTGGCAGCGTGTTCCAGAGGATGCCTTCTGCTCCCACCACGGCCTTTGAAATCTCACAGAGAAACAAATAATGACAATTAAAAAACACCCCCGCCTTGTTTTTTTTCCCAGGTTAAAACTTTTTCATCTTTATCTAAGCATAACAGCGCCCGTGCTGATTGTGCTGGGGGAAAACAAGCCAGGAGTTGGGTTCCAGCCCAGGGTTATCCATCTGATGGGACTGCAAACCACAGGGGCAGAGCTCAGCTCCAGTGTCATCAGATCCCTGAGCTGGAATGCTCTCCTGCTACAATTTAGGGTTTTCCAGCCATTCCTTTCCTAATCCAATGCTCACAGAGCGAAGCCTTCTTCTCTTTCCATCCATTGTTGCATATTTGCGTGTTTGGGTTCAGCAGTGCGAGATTAGGAAATTACAGTTTGAGGAGAGGGCCCGGGGCTGTGGTTTCTGGTCGTGTTCACATTGCAAGGAGGTCACTTCTCCACTGATACTTGCTGCAAGTAATGAGATTTGGAGCATGCCAGTAATAATATCGCGTTGTGTATCTGCTTGGTGCATCTGGATATCTTCAGAGCTCCTATCTGTGGTGTGAGTGCCTCGTAATAATATTAACAGTGTGACATCGGGATTGGGAACTGGGATTTTAGGGACTTTACAGCTACCAGGGGAAAAGAAGTCCCAGAGATATTGTTCACAGTTTTGCATTTAAATTAATGGCGAGTAAACAGACGAGTGACGTATGGCAGGAATGTTCTGCACAGGCTCCCATTAGGATTTAAAAATCACATTCTCCCCTGGCTGCTCATTTCTGCCTCACTTCCTGGGCTTACATCATTTATGGAGCACTTCCTGAGCTGGTGGCAGTGTGGATCTGTGGCATCCTTGGGTGCAGAACAGAAACTGATCCACCTAAACTCAGCACGAGCCGCCAGATGGATGAAATTCGGACCCTGATGCCAATTATGCTGATTAGACTTATTTTATTTTTATTTGTGATTGTACCTGGTTGGGTTTCGAGAGTAACCCTACATTCTGGGAATTTTTCCACAATTATGTTGATGAAGATTAGAGATAGAAGATAGATCTAGGATGTACCATGGCAAGGCATAAACATTCCTAGAGAAAAAAAAAAAAAAAAAAAAGAAGAAAAAGAAAGTGCAATATTACATTACCTCTGGCTCTTCGGTGTCAGGTATTGCCAGGGCCCCATTCTACAAAATGGAAAAAAAAAAAATCTTGGAATCAGAATAGACAGGATTTAAATACTAATAGGATTTCTTAGCATTATCCTCCCACAGGTGTTTTTTAGGTGGTTTTACAGGCTTGTCATCAGAGACAGCATCTGAGCACCTTTCATATGAAACTAAAAGAAACATGTTATAAATGAGCAAAAAATAATGGGAAAGAGCGAGAGAGAAAGTGTGTTTTCCCTCTCTCCAAAGACCTGATGTTTTATGGGTAGCTGGAATATTTCTGCCTTCATTATCTGTGTCTTGACTTGGCTTATCCTCAAGCCCCAAGTTTTATAGAAATGTATCTCTGTATCACTCTGACCTTCCAAAGACATCAGTCTGGCTAGGAAATCCAGAGAATTTCTGGCTCTGGGGGTACTGACTCACTCATTGTTCCTGTTCATTGTCAGTTCAGGAATTTCCTCTGGTTTGGTTGGAAGGAAAAAAATCTATCCAACGGCAGTTGTTGGTATTTTGCTCTTGTTTGCCAGGAGCCTAAACCCCAAAATATTTTCTCTTCTCAACAGCATCGTGTTTCTGATTAATCAGGGTCAACTCTTCCTTTTC
Organism: Chamaea fasciata; assembly: GCF_029207755.1. Classification (NCBI taxonomy): domain Eukaryota; kingdom Metazoa; phylum Chordata; class Aves; order Passeriformes; family Sylviidae; genus Chamaea; species Chamaea fasciata. The sequence continues at coordinate 14,234,761 of NW_027094097.1, forward strand.
TCTCCTGACCTCTAGTAGTGACCCCAATGTTCCTTTTAATTTCCTTGATCTATTTGCAAGGTTCCCAGCCGGGTCTCTGGAGTGTAGAAGACTGAAAGTAATTTCCAAACACCTTCAGCTGTGTTCTGGTTCCAGCTAAACTGGTCTGAATCAAGGCTCACTCTGCAGCAATCACTGGGCAAAATGGATGTGGGAGCCAAACCACAGATTACAACATTTGGGATTATGTCTTTCCAAGGGAAAAAAAAGCTCCCACAAAATCTCTGCAATGTTTGCCTTGCCTTCATAATCCAGAACTCTCCTTGTCTTCCTCATCAGCAGAATGTTCTCTGTGCGGGGATGTTTTCCCATATCCCTCGGTCAGAGGAGACAAAAAGAGGCGAATGTCTGTGTTGTGTGGAGAGTCAGGAGATTTGGGATCTTATTCTGCATCTCTGAGTCACTCCATCCAACCTCTCCCCCATCAATCCCAGACTGGCTACAGGGGTTATTTTATGGACATGCTCTGGGGAAAGAGATGGACCTGGACTTCTTATTCTCACCAAGACAGCACAGAAAGGGAAAAATGGACATCTTCTCTTCTTAAATATATGCCAGGCTGGATATCAGCCGGTGTCCAGTTAACCATGTGTTCTCCCAAGGATCCCTTCCAAGGGATATCTGCTGTCCAAGACTTGCTTTTGGGAGGTGCAAACTCTGCCAGAGAGGAGCTCAAGCTGTGAAGTTTGAAGAGCCTGGCTGTGTCTGAGCTTTGGGGCTGTGCTCAGGACCTCAGGAGTCAGATTTGCTCAGGAACAGGCTTTGACACAGAGGGTTCTGATCAGGAGGCCTCAGTGATGGATTTGGGCTTGAAAAAGGAACCATAATAAATTTACACCATTAATGCACAGAACAGGGTGTGTTTGTGAGGGAATGCTGGCTGGGGGTACATGCATTAAGGCACGATTTATGCTGGCTCCACAGAAGATTTATCCTCCTTTTATCCCATCGGAAGAGAAGTCTGGGAATTTCATCATGGTAGGAAAACAGCGAGGTGGAAAGATATCCTCACTTTAGGTGATCCAACCCTGGTCCAGCTCAGCAGCAGCTGGGAGCAGGTTACCACAGGCACAGTCCTGGTGCCAGGACTCAAACAGTTTCCATCTCCCCATAAAGGCCAGTCCACATTATCCAGCAGAGATGAACAGAATTTCCATTTGCCATGGTGGGCTCATTAGCTCCAGGTGAAATTTGTTCTCCTCACGGGCTAAATCCCTGAAGGGCACTTTGGGCCCATTCCTAGACTCATTAAAGCCAATGGCAGCAAAATTGAGTATTACTCTGGTAATACCTCCTGGTATTATTCTTAATTTAAACATTAATAGTTTAACTCTCTGTTGTTAATAATAATAATAATAATAATAATAATAATAATAATAATAATAACCCCTTGGAAAATTCAGCCCGAAATCCACTTCCTTGAGGAATTTCTCCTCTCCCATCAGGCATCCAGGCTGGTTTGTTATTGTTGGGTTGCTCTGGAGCGTTTTGGGTTGCACACACTGGTTTGTTATTGTTGGGTTGTCCTTCGGCGCTGGGCTGTGCACACCAACTAATTTGTTTTTGGAGTGTTGCTCCGAGCTCCACACTCCACTTTATTGCTGATGGGCTGCTCGCTGCGTCCCGGGCTGCTGTCCTTGTTTTATGATTATTATTGCTGAGCTCTTTTGTGAAGGCTCCTACCCACACAAATAGAAGGGCAGGAACTGTGGTGAATTTAATGCGATGTTTGGGGGATTAATCTATTTTGCTTCACTTTTTAAAAAGGGGCTAATTAAGGCTTTCAGGATTAGGAAACCCGCTTCTTACTTTAATATGGTTTAAAATACCGTTTCCTTCCCCACTTTCTTTTCTTCCCACATCCTTCTTTTGAAACATAACTTTTTTATAGGTATCCTATCTTCCATCTTAATGCTCCTGTTGGCTTCCCACTGGCCTTTCAGGAAAAACTTCTTTATGGAAGATTTCCTTTCAGGTTCAGTGCAAGAGCAAATACTCATGACCCTTGATCTTACTACTTACTTTCTTCTATAATGTCTTCATTTCATTTTGGTGCATATGTTCATAATCATCACGAAAATGGAAAGAAAAACAATTGGAAAATACTATTTGGACAAGAAACTGGCATATTTATATGATATAAACCAGAATTCTTCATTACTATCATTACTGAGCAGCGTAATTTTGAATAAAAATTTTTATTTCCCCTGTTCCACAAGCAGTGCCTCTGGTGATCTGGTAATGCTAATTTGGGGAAACTGAGGCCAGAAGTAGCTGTAAGAGGGACATTATGATATAAAGCAGCCAAGACCTCTGAAATTACCACTGTTTACTTCTTATTTGCCTTTGCCAAATGTCGTTCTCAATATTTAAAAATTAGTTTGAGTGGAGTAAGTGTATCATTCTTCAGCAAAAGTGAAATGAAAGAGCGACAAAGTGAATTGGACTGCTCTCCACAGCAGTGCTTATTTCACTCTTATATTAATGTGTTTAAAAGAGGAAAGAGAGGAATTCTGGAGTAATTAATGAAATATTCCTTGCATGACCCATCACAAAACCTCTCTCCCATGTGCATATCTGGGTTCGTGACTATGTCTGTTTTCAATTCAACTAAATGACTGTAAAACCCCAAATGTGAGCAGAAAGACACAAGGCTGGAGGAATGTCATTGCTAAATCCAGCTGCCTGCTCCCAAAGCTTCCCACAGCAGCCTCGTGGAGCTCCATCCTGAGCCCAGCCAGGGTTTGATCCCACATCCCCAGCTCCTCTGGGCACAGCTGTACAGCAGCCACGGGCAGGACAACGACCACAGGCATGAACATGGAAATGTCCTTGAGGTTTTTTTTGTGTGTTGTCCACCAAACCCCAGGGCTCCAACACCCATTCTCTGGCAGTTTCGAGAGGGAAGTGATTACTGGTTTGTTTTAAGAGAAGCCAGGGAAGGCCGAGCAGTTCAGCCCTCAAAGTCACTCAAAGGCAGTTGGGGAGAAGAGTGACCAGGACCAAACATTGGCTCTCTGGCTCAAAGAAGCTTTCCTGCTCCCACCAAAAACCACCCAGAGCCTTAAGAAGCACTTTCACCATCCTGTCAGAGAAAGGTTGTGCTCCTGCTGGGAAAGCAGAACAGTTGCATCACATCCCAGTGTCGTTCTGGGAAGAGAAATGCACTTTTAACACAAATTTCCAAACAGCACCAATCCCATGCTCTCTGTGGACTGCTCCTCAGAATGAAGATAGCTGTACCTTTTGATTTGCCGCACTCAAACCCATCTTGCTCAAAGTCTTTACTTTTCTTTTTGAAGGATTTCATTGTCTGAGGGATATTCAGGCCTGGCTGGGGGCAGTTTCCTTCAGCAGAGTGTCCCAGGGCAAAATGGATTTTGGGGCTTTGGGTCAAACCTTGCCCTCAGCTGAACCCTCCTCATCCTCAACGACTCCCCAAGCTGCCTGTGCATATCTGAGGGCAGAGCTTGGCCTGGGGGTGTGTTGTTTTGGTTATTTTGCCATTCAGGCACAGAACTGGATTTTTCCCCCCTCTGAAGGACAGGAGTTCAGTGCCACATCCCAGCCCGGTGGTAAACAAAGCCCGGAGAGTTTATCAGCAATGGCTTTTAACTGCTGGGCTGTGCTGGGATTCTCATGTTTTACAGCCGGGGTAAAGGATCTCTGATATGAGCACCCCGGGATTTATTGGTCCCACAAGGGCTCGGGGGTTTGCTGGCAGCGCAGTTCAGAGAGTCAGCAGAAGTCAAAGGTTATCTTTTGCCGGGTAGTATGGGATTTACCAGCTGACCCTCCCTCCGTCCTCTGGTTCATCTGCTAAAACCATTAACAAGCTTTCATTTACCTCCTGAACCGTTAGTGTCTTTTTAGCACCGAGATCGAGTTACTGACCTCGGCAGTGCCAATACACCTCGAGGATTTCAAGAGCCTGGGGGTATTTTCAGTGCTAAAAGGAGCAGCAGGAAGAAAGATGGATAGGTGGGTGCTCTGCCCAAAACGAATCCTAATGTTTTCCTTGCTTGTTAAAAGGAGGCCTCTCTTGTTTTTACATCACCGTCTCAAGAGGGGATTTTTTTGGAGAAAAGGTTTCACTCTTGCCATGCAATGGGGAAATAATGGGGGTAAAAATGGGATGTAAAAATGAATGAATGGCACTGAAAATGCTGAACTTGATGGTGCTCCCCTCACCAGGGAAGTGGGAAGATGCTGCTATTCCTACTGAGGAATGATGAGGAAATCATTTTGGTGTTCAGCCACACTGCTGGAGGACCCTTCACGTCTTTCCTGAGCTTTCTGAGGATCATCCCCTGGGTCTGTCAGAGTCTTTTCCTCACCCTGCCATGCTTGGAGGTGAACTGCAGGATTTTGGTGGAAAAATCAGTAGATGAGAGCTGCTGCTCCACCCTCCTGATGAGCTCCTCACCCCTCCAGCTCCTCCACAGGTCCCCTTGCTGAAGTAAATTTGTTTCCAGTTAAACTCATCTTGGAACGAGGCCACCCCTAAACGAACAATGAAATAATGGCAATCCTGCACCATGGGCTCTTCCCCTGCAGCCAAGAGCAGCGAGCAGAGGTCATTTAAGGCCTCCCAGTGGTGTCCCTTCCTCCTTTCTGCTGTCCCCTGCCCCATACATCAGTGATCTAATCACTGGTGAAACCCGAGGCAGGGGGCTCTGAAGTTCTCCCCTTACAAAACCGAGATTTATCGGAACATGAGAAGCCTGGCAAGGTTTTATGATATGCACGGCGCCATTCCTTGCCCTAAACCTATTTGTTACATTTATACTCCGGGACTTTTTATCATTCCTGACACCGCTCCATCTGTTCCTCACCATGCAGTAGCTGGGGGTCTTGTTTCACGGGACAGCAAGGATGAAATCTCTTCATCTCAATAATGGGTTACAGTAATTAAGTTGCTGTTTGAACACTTGGATTTTGATCTGCTTTTGGGATAAAGTCCCTGGACTTCTTTTTCCTTACCATCTTTCATAGAATTTCACACCCATATAGCTGCTACTCCACCAAGTATTGACTTTAAAATTTTATATATTTTCTTTTCAACAGGAACAATCTGAATATCACACTTCCATTCTTGTAAGAGTAAGGCAGGGAACAAATGTTCTCAGGCATTAATTACACCCAGATCATCTGATATCAGGATCCCGAAAGCAGATTTTTTAATATGTAATATAAAGTGCGAAAAGGGGGGGGGGAAGAGAAAAAAATCTCTTTGTTTTCACTTCAGTGTGAAGCCATTTGGAACCTGTTAGCCGAGCACAACAGTTCCAAGATGCTCTTGATTAATGGCAATTACAGTGATGCAGCAACCAACCCATTGACATGATCAGCACCGCCCTGCCAGCACTTTTAACGATCCACCCCTCTAAAAAGTTAAACTCGGCTGACGTTCCCTGGAATCCACCAGGAAATTGGAAGACGTTGGGGATGCTTTGAGCCCCGCCGCGGGCAGAGCCAAGATACTCCGCGCACGCTGTGTCACCGCCGGCAGAACCAGCCAGGGAGAGGTTCCTCCGTGTCACTCCTCAGATGACAATATCCAGATCCATGGAGGGAGGCTTGAGGATGGAGCTCTGGACACGAGGCGTCTGCTTTGTTAAATCTGGGTTGTTCAGCTCAGCTCCAGCCCGGTGGACCCTAAATGTTTTTTTGCTGAGCACATCTGTGCACAGCAATTGTCCTGCAAACGTCTCCCACCACTCGTCTGCGTCTGGCTGGAGCTGCCGCTCTTTGCAGGCCAAGTTTGCCTCTCACTGAAGCTCTCAGAGGGGTGGCAGAGACTTCCCAAGTCCTCTCAAGCCTTGGAGTCTTCCCAAGCTCCACCCAGAGCGGTTTGACTAGCAAAAGTTGTTTTATTAATTCGAGTTGGGTAAGTGCATGTCAGAAAACAAGGATTATGAACAATGCCTGTGTGAAATCTGAGTGTAAGCACAGGACCTGCCAGGTCCTCACCTGGAGTGGGCTTTGCTCGTGATGAGCATCAGCTCCCAAAAAATGTTCTCCTGCCTTCAGAGGGAATAGTTGTAACACAAAGGCAGGCTCCACCTGCCCGCGGACACAAATGCAAACACCCCTGCTGGGAGAAAACATGAGAAGTTAATAAAAGAAAGTTCTATCTTATTACTATGGAATTGAAAATTTTAACTCCTCACTCACTTTTAATAACGTGGCTCTGCGCTGGGCTTTAAAGTTTGGTTTAAAAACTACCATTTTCTGCCTTATTTAGACTCGGTGCCCCAGCAAGAGAGCTGGGAGGCACAACCATTTAGAGAAGTTCAAATAACTCAACCGGCCGTGACCTGAACTAAAACTAATAGTTTGTGTTTGTGATGGCTACGAGAGCGGCATCTGGCTTACATTTAAATAGAAGGATATTCAATAAAGCCTCAGCTTCTCCAAACTGCACAGAAGCAAAGATTAATTATTGCAACTAATGACATTTCGGCCATGCATGCACCCAAGGGAGAAAGGCAACTCCTTCCCCAAGAACCAATAACAGCAAAAAATCTTGCAGAAAGCCCCCACAAGGGAGAAACCCCCAGAATATATTGTTGTTCCTCATATTCTGCCCAGGCAGCCTAACCATGGAATTAAATATAATTTTGACCAACATACTCTTTTTTTTTTTTTCCCCTTGTTATCCTCCCAGAGGAGAACCCGGAGTTTCAAATGGGCTTTTAATAGCAACGCTCTGAGAATCCAGCCTCTGTGTCTTGCAGCGTCTTAGGGGGATCATGTTTCACATTTCACTCATTCCTCAGTGTGTTGGCACAGCCTAACACTGGCTTCAGACATTTGGTATTTGAAACAGAAAATCTTGGTGTTTCATTCCTTGCCTCACTTCTCCCTGTGTTTCTCCAGCATCATATAATATTGACAGCCCCTGCCTGGAAAGAAAGGCCAGGTTCTCTCGTTTATTCAGCTGCAGGCTTTAAAAATGGAGAATAGGGGTTTTGTTCAGGGGAAAGAGCAACTGCCAGTGAACTTTTTCCTCCTTTACATAAAAGTGGGATAGCACAATAAACAATGGTAAGAGAAGTGGGACCCGAGGTATGTATACTTACATGTCATATTTTTTAGCTGGCTGGTTTTTCAGTGCCCAGGTTTCAGGGTACAAATCTGCTCCCATTGGTGTGAGTATGTCCTCTCATATACTCTCAAACCTCAGCAGTGAGAGATCTGGCCATGGGCATGGCTCATGTTGTGGTGAGTCACGTACTGGAGCAGGCCAGTGACCACTCTGGTGTCTCCAGGGATTTCAGGAGCAAGAACATGCCCAGATTTGGGGGGAAAAAAGGAGAAAGAGAAGATACAGAAACCAGTCATCTTAAACACAAGTGGAAAAATTCAGTGGTAATGCCTATCTGAAAATTTTGTCCATGATTGCTTGTGGGGCATTATTCCTAGAATCAGGAACCACTGAAATCTTCTGGCTGTTCTCCCGTGTGGATCAATTTTGTAAGGAGAGTATGTGTAGGTTTGTCTCCTCTTCCATTCCAACTGAGGGACTTTTCCTGGGGCAACCACAGTGGGCATTTATGATTGGAAGTATTTTTAGGTAAATGTCTGCATGGTTTTATTCTTTAATACATCATTTCTTGAAGCAGTGCTTTGGTATCCAGAGACGGCTCCTGCACCAACACCCTTCATGTCTTTCCTGAGCTTTCTGGGCATCATCCCCAGGGTCTGTCAGAGTCTTTTCCTCACCCTGGCGTGATGGGCAAGAAATGGAATCACACTGTTCCCTTGCGGGTATGGAACTCAAATCATTGCTTTCCTTCACATGGGGGCCAGTCCAATCTTCTCCAATTCCTCTGTTTCACCCCCCTGTCCCGGCTGTTCCCCTCACCTCCAAACCCTCTGTAAGCCAGAATTGGATGAGCAGTCACCCACAGGGGCCACCTGTTGGGGACAGACCTTGGTAACCCCTGCTGTCCCACAGACAGGGCTTTGATGGGACTGTGAGTGTAGTGAGCAGGGTCACTCCTGTCCCTGTGTGACATCCCCCATCCAAAGGAGGGGCCAGGGGAGGGAGAAAAGGCCCAAGTGGAGGAAAGGGGTGGTGATGGAAAGTTTTTCTGAGAGTCACTGAAACAGCAAGAATAGGAATTAAATCTGGTGCCTTAAGTTTTATCTTTCATGTATTTCAGGTTCTGTGCTGCCCAGGGGTGCAGTTCTGAGCTCACATTCAGTGTCACTCAGCTCTGCACAGAGCCGGGACACAAAACAAATCCTTTTCCTGCTGCACACCAAGGACAACTTTCAGGCCAAAAGCACAAACAAGGCTGAAGGGAGAAACAAGAATGATGGGACTTCATAATCGGGGGCTGTAATTGGATAATTAAACCCCAATATAGACCAAAACTTATAAAAGTGTAAGACCTCATGACCAGTTAGCCATTTTTGGGACCATTCTATGTCCACCTTGGGTGTAGCCCTGGCCTGGCTCTTGTCCTGCTCAAGGCATATCCTAAAGGCCTGTCAATAAATATCTACTTTATTCTCTATCTCTGTCCAGTCTCTGTTCCAGGTCAGCACCAGAGAGCTGGATTTGTACCCCATCCTCTCAGGGAGGAGGGAGCCTGCTCACATCATCTCCCAGCCATCCCCACACACAATTAATGCTGTTTCCTTCTGCTTCTCCTCTTCCTTTGGGGAATTTTCCTCCTCCTTTTGGCCATGAGCACGGGAGGGATGTCAAAGGGAAAGGAAAGCAGCTTTTAGGTGGTTGCTGTGCCTGTTGTGAGGAAGGGAGAGCAAAGCCGAGCTCCAATGGGAGCTGTTTGCTCGTTGGGGTGTGATAGCCCTGGAGCTGTCATCAGGTCTGGGATTGTGGAAAAATATATCCAGGCACCTCTTATGGAAGTGGATCCATGACCCAACAGGCTGTGTTTAGCTCCTTCTGGCCACTGTGGGTGGGAATGCATCATTCTGGGCATAGCCAAAGGAACCCGAGTCTGTCCTGTAGAAGGAAGGACCTGACAGGGATGGAGAGGGGATAAATCCCTCATCCAGAACTTGGAGCTGTACCCAAGAAGGGGAAGAATTCCTGAACTAGAGGAATTAGGGGCTCATTTTCTTCACAGTGGGTCAATTTTTTCCCTTCAATGTTCAAAATACCGAAATGAGGGGATGGTGAATCCAAAGCTCTCTCTCTGCTGTGGATTGTTATTGACAGCCCTGAATTTGCTTTACATGGAGGCTTCAGAAAAAAGGAAATATCCTGGGGAGGTCCAAAATGCTCCTTTGTAACCACAGCAGGCTCCAGATGGGACCCTGAGATGTTCCTCTGGGGAGGTCTGGGTGCCCAAAGGGATCCAGCTCACGGTGCCTGTGGGGAGGAATGGTTTGGAAACCATACTTCAGTCTGCAGGTGAATAATTGCGTTTTCAAACACCCAACTGAGCATTTAATTTATGGCATATTATGGGAAGGTGGTGGAATTTTGTTGAGATTTCTTCCAGTTAAAAAATGCCTTTTAACCAAAAATTTGATCACTTTCCACTGCATTTGTGGGCGTGATTCTTTTTTCATAAAGTCTTATACCCAAAATACATCACCTTGGGGCTGCAAAGAAAAAGTCAGGCTTTGAAGGTTTTGCTTAAAACTGAATTCCTAAAATCCACAATGTTTTGACAAAACCATATTTTTTGTCAATAAGCTAAAATTATTTTGGGCAGCGTCCTTTCTAAAGAGAGTTGAAAGAATAATTTGGTATTAGGATACCATCATATAATAGATTGATTTTATGTGGTTTTTGCATTTAAATTTTGTGTTTGTATTTATTCTGTTTAATACTATTTAAAAATCACGTCACAATAAGATTTAAATAGCAAATTGTTCTTTTACTGAAAATATGGGTTAACATATAATATACCTATCCTAATGTCAAAAAATAAAGTATTTATGAGGTCCAGACTAATTAACTAGAGAAAAAAAAATTAAACTCTCATTGAGCATTGTCCAAAATTCTGTCTCTGGAGCACTTCCTTTCTTTGATCTGACATTTGGAAGCTGGAATGAAATGGAAGCTGTGATAAGCCCATCCCAAGGCAGGACGAGCACTCGGGTTCCACGGGCTGCTTTCTGGAGGTCTCTGTCTCAGATATGGATCACATTTCCTCCTGTTTACATGTAAGGAGGTTGTGAAGATTCTGCAATTTCAAGATACATCTGGTTCCCGCATCAAATTAAACAGCGACCCAAAGCCCGGGATCTGCCGGGGCAGATTTTCAAAATGTAGGAATGAACGTGTGTTTATACAGTATTTGCATTAATGCTTCCTAGGGTTTATTTTGAAAGTGAAGAAAGAACATTGCATGGTAGGCAACTTAACCCAAACAATATTGGTTTAAAGTTAGGGCTGTGCTCCTTGGAATATTTTTCCTAGTGTTTTGAAGTGTCCACTTGAAGAGGGAGCAGGGAGGAGGTGGGGGGGGGGGGGGGGGGGGAAGAGAAGGATTGTTCTGTCTTCTGCTCCGTGTTTGGCCTGGCTCAGTAGGGCTATTGCTGTTGCTCATCTGGTATGGATTAGTCCTTCTCTCTCACACTCTGTCAACTTGGGTGTTCTGCACGCAGGCTGTTCCTGCAGGGGGCTTGGGTTTGCTTTTTTTAACGGCAGGAAGTGCCCCGCTCAGACCACATGTGAAATTGTGTGGGAACACTTTGGGGGGGAGGGGGGGGGATGAAAGAAAGAGCCCCATCAAACATACCAAAAGTGTGGGTGGAGAGACAGGCAGCGTAAGGGGAGAGATACCAGCTGAGTAATTTCACCTCCTGGGCTGGTCCGGGCTGGGTACACGGTGGAAGTTTTGCTGCCTTGAGAGTGGCTGCTGCTGGTGACACGGATTTCCAACGTTTTATCATCTCGGGAGTTGTGAGGGATTACAGCTGCCGCTTAATTTGTTCTAAATTTCCTGCGAGCCTCGCCAGACGTGTACAGGAAATAGGCAGTAAATGTTTAATAGGTAATACCTGACTGGACAATTAACAGGTGCTGTCACACGGAAAAGCCGAGCCTGGCTCTGTGGGTGCACCTTGGGGACGTGGACATCCCCCCACCAGCACTGTGGTACCCGGCCTGAAGCCCCTCAAATCCCAAAATTCACCCGTGTTCCCACATCCAGACATGGGCTCGCAAAGATATTTTTTCTTTTCAGAGCACTCACTGATGATTTTGCTGTTTCCACGAATAAATGTCACCAAAGAAACTGATCCGGGCTGCAGCCCTTTTGTATTTATTTCGCACACAAATTCCACCCTTGTTTTTCACAGCCTGGAAGAGGCAAATCCAATGCTCATCAAGAGACAGAAAATTGTAACCTGGTTTTCCACGTCAGAATAAATTCCTGTCTGTGCTGTCACCTCAGCTCTACTAGGGACCAGCAGATACCTTCCCAAAAAATTGCAATGGGCAGGATATATTAAATGATCTTTCCCTTCTGGACTTTCTCAATTCCTGGCAATCAGCAGGTATGAGGTTTCCTGCTCTGGAGTCTGTATCTGGACTTTAATAGTCATTGATGGATGTTGTTTCTTCATTTTCAATTAATTTTTACTTCTGCTCTCCATAAAATTCCGTGGCCACGAGTTCTACAAGTTAATAGTGTGTTCTGTGAAAAGTGCTCAGACTTGGTTTAAATCTCAATATTAAATGTGACTTTAATTCTATGCTGTCTTTTTTTTTTCTCCTCAGTAGGTTATTTTAAAATAAATTTTCCATGGGATTGCCAACACTGTGGAAATCAGGTAGTGTCAATCAGACAGAGTTCCTGGGATTGGCTTCTCTGCCTTAACACGCCAATTAAAATTTAAAAATAGTTTTATTAACGTACAATTTCCATTTTTATATGATTAGTTCCATTACAATCTGTGATATTATAGCTTCTATTACACTTCAATTATTTTGCTGCAATTGCAGCAATCTTTTGCAATTTTTCGTTTATCAGCAGATAAAATATTAGGGAATAAGCCCTTTTCAACCTTCAGCCTTCCTTACCAGTTACAAGCCTGCAATTAAGCTCTGATTGTCCCGAATAATTGTATTTCCAATTAAGGCAGAATTAGGCTAATAGAAACGCTATTATTACCCACAGAGCAATATTGCTTTAATACGTTTGGCCAACACAAATCAAACCTCTCCTTTGGAATTCGCCTTTTTTATGAAGTTCAAGTCCAATCGAGTTCAAAAGCTCCTCCCGCAAAGCCTCGCTGTCCCCTAATAGTGCATGACTAATGTCTTACACTTGGCTTTCCTATAAATTGCTCTCTTTACTGAGCAATTTCGGTGTCAATACTCAGACATCCTTATCAGCACTTGATGTTCGTGTAAACCAGCTCTCGTTAATGACTACAAGGATGGGGAGGAGGCAGGGGGGGAAAAAAGTAACATTGCCCAGACCTCGAGGCTCCTGCTCCATCTGAACTTTGAAGCCCAGCTGTTAATAGCGGCGTTGACTACTTACATAAAAATGTGCAGTAAACTGCGCTGACATTGTCTGATTTCCAGGGGTTGCTTTAAACCATCACAAAGGGCTGGAGCTCCCACCCTTTCCTCGTCTCTGTCACTCAGGGTGATTAACGCTGCTCCCAGAGATACCCAGGCAGTTGTCCCAGCCTGAAAAAAAAAAAAAAAAGTAAACATTTTTACAGTTGGGAGCAAGAAAAATTTCAAACAAGTTCCCTTTTGCCTGAAAAAAAAAAAAAAAAAAAAAAGGGGGATACCCAGCTGCTGTTTATTATCTCTCTGTTTACATCACACATGTGCATGTGGAGGACAAAGTAGTTCAATAAATTACTCCTCCACCATCGGCTTGGGCCAGTCCAGGCTGCCAGGAACAAAAGCATTTAATGGTTTGTTGAATGTCTCTGAGTGCTCCTACGGTCGTTTTAAATTCTCACCGAGTTGTTGATCTGATTTCATCTGCTTTAAACTTTGTTTAAGGCTCAGAATGTTTTGGGTTTTTTTCTTATTGCGTGCAGTGAAATAAATGATAGCCGGGCTCTACTATTGAAGCAGTTAATAGGGGTGGTGATTACACTGGGCTGTCTGACATGGGGATGAGGATTCTCCTTGGAATTCCCTACAGCTTCCATGAGATTTGGTAAAATTCCTAACTCCTCATTTTTGCACTCAGCAATTTACCCAGTATCTCCATTCCTGGGTTTCTTTTATCAGAAGAAATATTTTAAAAACTAATAGTAATGACAATAAGTAACACTGCCTGAGTGGTTGTGCACACATGCTCACACCCACTTGGCCACCTCTCCAGCTTTGAAAATGGTTGGAAATTCCTCACATTTTTTTATGCTTTAAGTCCCTGTTCAGACGTGATCTTGGCTGTTCTCCTGCACACAACCTGCAGATGGGCACTGGGATTTCTGCGGGGGCCAGAGGAGTGTGACTGCCCCTCCCAAGGCCTTCCTACACCATCCCCGCTGCCCCTGCTCGCCTTTCAACACTGAGCATCCATTTCGAGCACAAATCTACACAACAATGAAATAAAAGAAATATTTAGTAATATATAGAAATGAATAGAAATAAATAGAAATATAAAGAAATAAAACCTCAACATCTGTAATCCCCAACCTCTCTCTTCCCAGTTCTTGCACTTTCCAGTGGAGCAGTTCCCAAATAAATCTGGTACCTGCCTACAGGTGGGACACCACACACATTTTCCTCCGTGGTACCCCTTGCACAGAAACATCAGTGAGAAGATCTGGGTTTAACAGAGGCACTTCTGAGCTTTTTTTTTTATTTTTGCCTGGATGATTCCAGAGTTCCCTTTGCAGCAGAGCCTCCTTAGAGCTCTGTAAATAAAGATTTGTAGTGGAACTTCTCAAATCAAATCAGCTTCACCACCACAGGAGCTGCTGCACAGCCTGGGCTGTGCAAAGCCAAGGTGCTCTGGGATCAGTTACCACAAATCCACATCCAAGCCCTACATCTTATCATACACCAAAAATCCTTCCAGAGAGTTCATGTGGAATTAGCATCAACAATCCACCTCCTTTCCACTTGTTGTCATCCCAGTAAAAAGCTGGGAAGTTCTCTTGATGGTCTCTCAGAAACAGAGACTGCCAAGTCTGGGATATATTTGTAAATACACTTCAAGACACCACCAGAAAATTCTCTTTAGGAACTTAAAACGCAGTATATCATTGCAGAAAGCAGCTCAGATGAGTTTAAATCTGTGGTATTTGCAACCACTCTGGTTTACTGCTGCTGGGAGTGTTTCAGGAACACGCATCTCCAGAAGACTTTGTGGAATAAAGATGAAAAAGCCACAATTTGGACCCTGCTGCCTCGACAGCATCATCTCAGTGCAATGCTGGCACAAAAAAGGTGTCCAGCCTGCCTTGTTCTGACACAGGCAGAGAAAGAACAGTCAGAGGGCAGAAAACCCCAACAACCTGCAGGTTTGTTTAGGTTTCCAAAAGAGAGCAGCGGTTCATCTTTGTGCCACTCTGAAATCTGCGCTTCCCTTTCTCGGGATGCGTTTGGACATTGTGTAAGTGTCGCACCCCAAGGAATCATCAGCCGTGGAAGCAACGAGGAGCAGGAATTTCCCGCAGACAGCTCGTTCTGGTGCAATTTTCCAGCCCAGGTTTCTTACCTTAAGAAATGTGGGTGTTTTTATAAGCCTCAGGAAGCAGATGAACCCTGGGAGGATCCTCTGACGGAAGCCCAAGGTTTTTTAGGCTCTGCAGCGACCACGTTACACTGAAGCTGCACCAAGCCCGAAGTTACACAGTAGTTGTAGTCACTCAAATGAAGACACTGACTTGCTTGATTCGTTTTTGGCTAAGAGCAATCCCTTGCACATTCCTACCTTTCACCCCTTCTTCATTAAGTGGAAAATCCAAAGTTTCCTTTAATCAGGTTTGAGCTTGGGCTGATGTGATGTTTACTGACGGAGACAGTGGTTTTTCAAAGACTGTCGGGAACATCTGGCCTCGTGGCTTGGCGGGGAGCCCAGCAAATTGCCAATCCCAAGTTCACAGGCAGCTCTGGGGCTTTCATCCCTGTGACGAGCAAGCCCTGAGGGCATGGGAGGTGCTGCTGCTCCTCCCTGCTCCGTCCTGCTGCTCTGCTACCTGCCTGCTCCACAGTGCTCTCCTAGAGGAGAGGAGCATCCTCATCCTCATCCTCCATCCTCCATCCGAGCCCACCCCAGCTCGACCACACTCACTCTGCCCCTGTCATCTTCCTGCTCAGATTCTGCCACTCCTAGGGGAGCAGAATTGGGACAGAGCAGGGCAGGGACAACACCCAGCATGTCGCTGTGTTCTGCCCAGCAGGTCCCACCCTGCCAGGCTCTCCATCTGCTGCTTCCGCCCTCTCAGAGAGTTCCCCGAGGCTCCCAGGGAGGCTGTGCCTTGCCCAGGGTTGAAGCCGGGTCTCCAAACTCCCTGAGGAGCAGCCTGAGCAGGAGCCCAGGCTGACATTTTGTCAGTAAAACCAGCCTGGCCAGCACAGCTGCTGCAGATGTTCTGCAGGCGGAAAACATTTGCACCCACTGCCATTTACAGCCCCATGCACGGTTTAAAAGTCAAATCTGTGATGCTTTGCTGGTGTGAATCACTTCTACTCCAGCAAGTAGATCCATCCACTCCAGAAAACAGGGAAATAAGGCTTCAGATGCAAACTAAGGTTGAATCTCACTGTGAGGAACGTTGAGTGTCATGACCTGGGTCTTTCTGGTTCAGATTGCATCCTCTTTATTGGGTTGTTGGCCAGAGCACAAAATTTTAACCAAAGAATGAGCAGATCTCTTTATTCTCTATATGTGGCACTACAACATCCCTTGCTTAGGGAAGAAATAGTGCCTGTCTACACACAAGTGAAAATGTCTGAAGGTGGAGGCTTGTGGGGCTTTCAGTGCATGGAAAATGGATGTGGAGAGGGCCATGGTCAAACAAAATGTTTGTTTGTCAGAAAGCAAAACGTCGCAAGGCCCTTTAGGGATTAACATCAAGTTGTCTTGAAATGGTTTGTGAGGTGAGGGAGATGAGCAGCCAAGGGGAAAAAAAATGTTTCCCAAAATCCAGTGACCAATCACCGAGAGAACAGCGCGTCTCTGCCCTGACCTCCCCTGAGCTCTGAACTCTGCTGGCACTGTCCAGCCCCATTCCCTGAGAAACACCAGGCTGAGGGAGAAAGTCATCTTTGTTCCATGCAATATTTACATTGGAGAAGGGAAAGCCTTTTGTATATTGTCACTGACCTTTGGAGGGAGGGGGGGGTGCGATTGTAATCAGGTTTCAGGATCACAATTTTCACAGCTGCACATAATAATTTGATTCAGGTATTTGATTCACGGGCTGAGGCTGAAAACTCCTCTAGAACCAACAACTGCTCTGCTTTCCCACAGGCTCTGCTCAGAGATACCCTCGACCTGGGCATGGACCATGCATGGAAACATTTTGTGCTAAACACTGGAAGAAAAGGAAAAGGAATAAAGAAGTTCCATAAAAATGGCTGTGCCTGGTGATCTTTTGTGTCTGATGATTTTTTTTTGTTTTAATTTTTTCTTTTCTCTTCCAAACAGTCGCAAATGAAAAGGAAGAGCTAATAGGAGTTTGGCTCCATCTCCTCTTCCTGAGACAGAGTGGGGTCTACAGAATTTCCTGCTCCTGGGCAGCTATCTTAGAAAGGCTTAAAAAACACAGCCGGGTCCAAGAAAAATCAAAGGGCCACGGCTGAAAAGGGATACAGAATTTCCAGATCCTAGGGTGGGAGCCGCATTGATGTGGCAAAGGCCGTGGCGGTGGAAAAAGGAAGCAGGTTCAGTGTAAGATTTCACGTGGATGGCCTTTGGTGCCTCAGCAGCTCGACGGGGACTGGGGGTGGAGAGGGGGCCTGCGTGGGGGACAGGAAGGATTCAGACTCCTCATTTCCTCTGCAGCAAAACATGGGCACTTGCTTCTCTTAACAGTGCCTTACACGGCAAAAGTGTGTAGTTGCAAAAATTTCAAGCTTAAAAATTTTGTCCCTCTGGTGTTGAAACTTTGGAGTTATTAATAAGCAGCCTGCTCTGGCTGTAGGACCCCCCACAAATGCCACTCTGTCCTAGTTCAAAGGGTCAAAATAAGGCAAGGGGTTTCAGAGGAAATCTTTTATTCCCCAAAAGATTACAGCTGCCTGTCCTGGCTGGAAAACTCTTTATCCACCCTTTTATGTATTTTTGTATTTACCTATTTTCACACCTGCAGTAGGTGTGTTCAATTGTGTGGCTGCAACTGCTTCAGGATGGATTTTTAAAAACAAAATCTCAGAATAGAAATTCACCCTTTTCTGCAAGCCAATCTCATGCCACACCAACACCGTGTTAGGGGGTCTGAATGACCTCAGAAAAAAAAAGAGCAGAGAAGTGACTAAAGCAGACACAAGGTCTGCAGTCACAGAAACCTCTCAAGGATTTTCATGTTCTTGGATGTAAATTGTCACAACAGGGCTGCAAATCCCCAGGAACTCCAAATCCTGCCACATCACCCACCTCCAGCCTTTCCCCATAAAAATTCAGGGGTTTGGTTTTTTGGGGGTTATTTGGTTTTGGTTTTTTTGGGGGGTTGTTTTTGTTTTTTTTTTTTTCCATTAAATATGTGTCTGAAGTAGCATTCCTTGGTTTGGAAATAAATCCTGTGGAAATGCTGCAAACCGAGGAGTCAGTGGGAGGTGGAGGGGTCAGGTGGTCAGCAGAGATGTGCAGCAAAGCCCCTGACCTCTGAGCACCTAGTTTGCCATTTACATCATTGCCTTCCCACGTTTTAGGCATCAGGGATAATCTGGAATGCGCTCCTCCTGTCCTCAGAGACAGATGGCAGCGAGGAAGCAGGTTGGAAGAAAGGAATAATAAATATCCCAAGGTGAGTAAATGTCTTGGCTCTGGGCAGCTGCGCCTGTGGTTTTTCTCAGGGTGCACAAATGTCCCTGCCTTTACTGGGCTAGTTCCTAGACCCACTAAACTTTTTTATGACGTGTTTCCTGCACTGTCTGGCCAAGGGTCAGGGATGTTAAGTCCTGGGGGAAATCTGGAGCTGAGAGCACTGCGTGATCGGGGGGGTGATAAGGCAGATGGGCGGGCTGGGCTGGGGATGGGAAGGCAGAGTTCAGTCTGCAGGACAGAAAGGGCTGTGCAAAGTCCCTTTGTTAGCAAAAAGGGGTATTTATCCCGATTTTTGGGCGACTCAGAAGATAGTTTACCCCCCACTGCCACAGTGGATGGTGGCTGAGCAGCAGCTGGAGATAAAACACAACTCGTTTGAGGAGCCAGGAGCTCTGTGGGCATCACAAACTGCCTTCCACCACTGGGGAGGGGAGAGGTTTACCCCATGGGAGGTGTCTGGGGGCAGGTCCCGGGTTTGGGGACAGCTCTGTGCTGTGGCTTTTGCCATGTGATGGCTTTTGCCAGTGGTGCTGCAGAGACATCCATCAGGTGGAAATGGATGGAACAGGGCAGCCAGCTCCCTGCTCCCATCCATCCCCTCCCTGGCAGGAGGCACAGGCCTTGTTCAGAATTCATGTTTCCACCGTCTGAAGAGCACTATCTACAGGGAGAATTTTGGGGGAAACTTCTCTGCCCTTCATTTGTTTTCTGGGGTAAAGTTTGCCTCCCAAAGTGGACGACCACCACAGGTGGAAGAAGGGTGATTCCACAGAGCAGTGCTTTGCAAGAGTTTAGGAAAAATGGAAGAAAAAAATCATCAAAGCCAGAGAACACTCCACGGAGTTGACATGGGAGGCTGAAATGAGATAGGCAGTTTGTAATTACTTACACTGGGACGTGGCCAGGACATGGAGGTTAACATCACGGCCTCACAAGGACTGCAGAGGCAGCTGAGGATCTCTCTGAGCTCAGGAGACACGCAGGGAACTCCCCTGAAACCTCCTGGCTTGGGCCATCACGTCCAAATCCTGTGAGCCACGGCCGGGAGGGGCAGGATCTGATCCGTGTTCAGTGACTTGCCAGAACCAAATAAACAAACAGGGCAGCTCCTGCTGCTCAGCCCAGGGCTCTGGGGCTCCTGCCATGGAACTGTCACTCCTCCTGACAGTGAGCATCTGCCTGGGATGGTTCACCTTCAGAAACGAGAGCGTGGCAGGGACACAGGAGTGCAAAGGCAAAAGCAGCTGCAGCCCACAAACATCCCACGGCACAGCAAAGGGAAGGGAGAGCTTTAGAATCTTCTCCCAGACAGGAGATAATCGAGATTTTTATTTTTTTTAATAAATTCATTTCAAGAAGCATCTCTGAGGTCATCCCACCTGCGAGGCAGGCTGGACGCACAAGGCACTGGGTATCTCCCTGCCAGCACTGGATTTTATGGCAGCTCTTAATTTGACCCTAACCAGACTCAGAGGCAGTAATCCTGGAATGTTTTCCTCCAGAAAGGCCGTACCTCAGGTTTTTCTTGGAACTCGCTTCCATTGAGAATTTAGAGGCAAAACCTGGATTTTTATTTCCTGCTAAAAGCTCAGGTGTTTGAGCCACGGGCTAAAATGCCAGCGGTTCACCTTCTTGCTTTCATTTAAGCGGCTGCAGCCTCACAGGAGGAGAGCACACAAAAAGCTGAGGAAAGCGAAGGTGCCAAATGGACCAAGGACATTCCTTCTGCCCATTAAACCCCGTGAAGGGAGAGGGAGAGGAAAAAAAAGGAGGTTTTGGCAGAAGACCTTTTGCACATGTTCAGAGATGCACAGATGAGCTCCCGACCAGTCAAAATAGGAAATACCACCCTTTAAAGCTGGATGTGGAGAGGTCTGAGGAGCTCTGTGAATCCGTGCCACCGAGCGCTCGGCGGGACGGAAAAACCATTCCTACAGCGAATCCCTGGAGATTTCTGGGAAAATTGGCTCACCCAGTGATTTCTGCTCGATTCTTGAGGTGACTTGGTCTCAAGCCTGGCAAGGACTTCAACCTGCTCACTTAATCTGGCTGCAGAAAGCGCCGTACTGCAAAGGGCTGAGATGCTGTTTAGGTCATTTAGCTTCACTTTTTCTTCCCCCCTCCTTGTTGCAAGCTGAGCCAGCCCTTTTTGCTCACTTGAAAAGCTTCCTCTTCAAAGGCCCTGTGGAGAAAAGTCTTATTTCTTCCCTCCCTGCCCAAGTGAGAGATTTTGAAGCAATCTCAAAGATATCTTGTCCAACAAAATTACCCTCCACAAATCTGACCCTGACAGAGCTGAGGCAAAGTGTGATTTTTAACCTCAAGCACTAAAACATGTCAGGAGAGTCGTACTTGAGGCGGAAAAAACCTTGAGGTGGCTGAAATTTATGGATAAGAGACGTTAAAAGTTTTAAATTCCAGATGTGTGAAGCTCCAGCCATTTGGTGAACGATCTTGGAATTTTGGGTTGTTTCTCAAGCAGGGGTTTCAGCCTCAGAAATCTACTCAGAATGTGACCCAGCTCTTTAATTGTTGGTAATTTATGCAAATATTTTGTTTCTGTCCTAGGATATGGGATGTTTGCTGCTTCTTAAAAGTCACGGAAGGGGCAAATCAAGGAGCATCCATGTATTTCTACCAGAGAATCCCCTATAAAATATCACTCAGCTTTTTAATTTATTGAGGAAACACGGAGATGATGTGTTGCAGAAAAAGTTTTTTTTACATTTGAGCCTCTTTAACCTCTGGGATTGTTTTAGGCTAAATATGAGGGAAAAGGAATTCACTTGGACAATATTGATTTCTGCCTTAATGCCTGCTTCAAATATTTAGCTTGATTCTAGTTCCCAGGAATCTTTGTAGGATCAGAGTCTTGAACAGCAGAAATATGTGTTGTAAATTAAAATTCTCCCATACTGTGGGAAAAGGAAATCAGGGAATCTAATAATACAGGAATGGTTTGTATCTAGGTGGGGTATATTAATAAACTAAAGAGTGTAAAGGAGATTTAGGTAGACAAAAGAAAAAAAGTAATTTAAGGGATGATTTTTTCACCCTTTAATCTTGGGAGCAGAAATATCCTTCTGCTGGGACTTGTGCCATTTTCCAGACCTGTCACGGGAGTAATTTTGGGACAGCTAAAGGCAGCCAGACTTTGTCTCCTTGACTGTCTCTGGCTGTGTCTGTTGCAGAAAATATTTTGCTTTTAGGTGATGCTTTTCCACAGCTGGTTGCTCAGAGCAGCCTGAGCTGGCACAGCCACATCCAACTTCCTTTGCCACCTGGAAATGAGGGAGGTGGAATTTTTCAGAGGAAGCAGGGATGGCAGAAATGCTTTGGGATGAAAACACATGGGCCAAACCAAAAAAAAGTGAGTCCCTGCTCTCTGCCATTCTCAGCCTGGGAACGGGAATGACAAATTAGAGGCATGAAAAGAAGCGGGAATGTGACAGCAAGGGAGGGGAACGGGGTGCCATGGATGGCTTAATAACAGCCTGTACTGATGGACAAATTGCTCCTCTGGACTGTTTGGCTCCTTGTGTCAGCAGGAGGATGCTTGGACCCTTGTCAAGGAAAGCTGAAGGATGGCTCCCAGTTGGACCATGCAAATAATCAGCTGGCCCCAGCCTGCAGCACTGGGCCATGGACCTGGCAGAGCCCTAAAGGCCCTCGGCTCTCTGGGGCCCTATCAGTGGGAAAACCAAAAGGATGTGAGGGAAAGGGTCAGGCGGACTTCAAAGGAGACATGGACTTGGTTTGAAATTTAACCCCTTTGGAGTTTAAATTTCTTCCAGGTCTCCACATGGCCAAGTGGCCCTGTTTGCTCCCAAGCAGCCCCCGGGACTGTCCAGCAGGAGCTGCAAACACCCCGGTATCAAATATGGGGGTTCCTGGATTTCTCTCCTTGGTGGTCTTCAATGAGATATCCCAAAATTTGCTTCCATGACCCAAAAGCTGCTCCCAAGGAATATTGCTCTGGGGCTGTGGGAATCTGACCATCACACTGTGGGGTTTCTGTGCAGGCAGCTCCTACTCCGGCAGCTCATTTATATCCAGCATAAGATAAGCTGTCATTATTAAACATCCCGTGACTTTAATAAATAAGGTTTCCC
Source organism: Chamaea fasciata (assembly GCF_029207755.1). Lineage (NCBI taxonomy): Eukaryota > Metazoa > Chordata > Aves > Passeriformes > Sylviidae > Chamaea > Chamaea fasciata. Next base: position 14,256,821 of record NW_027094097.1, read on the forward strand.
GAAGGAACCTGTGATATTTCAGCAACAAAAATCTGTCTTTCCTCAGGGTCAGGCATGAAATACAGCGTTGACCATGACCTGGTGTAATTCCTCCTAGTGGCTCTTGCTGGATCTTCTGTGCTCCTGATCCTTTAATGCAGCAGTTGAGGCTGCTCTGCCTCCACTTTCTCCTTCTCCAGCCTGTCCCAGGACATTTTGACCCAAAGTGCATTAGGTGTAATACATGAGGATAAAAAGGGAAGCATTTGAAAATCACAAGTGGGGAAAACCGGGATTGCCCTGACCATTTCTGTGGCATTAATTAAGATCCTCGGATGCCTTGGAGAGACACGGAAGGGAATTCTCCCAGTCTGAGATGAGCAAACCCTGTGTCTATGGAAACTTGGGAGTAGTAAGCCAACCAAAACTTCAGAGTCTGATTAAAAAGGAAAATAAAAACAAAGAAGGAAAACCAGTGGGTTTTCTTAAATGTGTTTACACACACACACATGCAATTGGTTCTTTGTAACTGCTAATGAAAACAGGATCCACAGGCAGAGCTGGGCTTTTTAGTCATAAATCCATGTACAGTAGCCCTGTAATCCACGATTTCATGCTCAGGATAAAGGTGAGTCACACACAGTTTAAAATCCTGGGAGAGGCAGCACGAGGGACAAGCTGCAAACCAAAAAATTACATTTAATTCTGATTTTGTTCCTATGTCTCAAGCAGTCAGATTTCTCTCACTTCATAAGTCAGGCACATGATTTTGTGGCTGTAGAGCACACAGACACCCTGACACTGACTGAACTGTTCACAGAGGGTTTTTCCCTTCCCTCGTCCTTGTGAATGTGACACCAAACCAGTTTGGTTCACAAGTGGAAGGAGATTGTCTTTAAAAAAATGGCATTTTGGCAAAGCTACTTTTGAGGCTGTCATCTGATCTGAAGCCTCAGAAAATTAAAACTTTTGACCTTCTTTCAGTGGAGAACCTCAACTGCAAAGATCAGAAGTTCAACATGGGGCTCCACGTTTGAATATTTGCCCAACGCTCAGCGCCGTGAAACACGCAACGCCTTCCGCTGAGCTCAGCCTCAACTGTCAGAGCCATCCAGGGCTGAAATCCCCTCCAGCCTCACCCACTGGGGACCAGTTCCCTTTGATCATCAGGGGTAAATAATCCCGGTGTGTCAGTGCTACAATTAACCCACTGTGTCCAATTCCCAGGTGACACAAATCTCTCCCGGCGCTGCTTCGGCAGCTTCACCTCCAGCTCTTTCAACTGTCGACTTAAAGCCTTGGTGCAATCGTGCAGTCAAGGGAAAAAAAAAAAAAATCAGAGAGGTGAAGTTATTCCCTCCCAAAGCTTTTTGCTGTGTTTTATACTCCCCCAATAAGTGAATGGACCCGTATTTTTATTGACCACTACTTTATCGCTGAGGAGCATTGGCCAAAAGCAGCCCAGGACCCAGCAGGATTTATCTGATGTCCAGCAGATGATGGATATTTCCTCCCAGGGTGGGTTATTTATTTGTCTGGAGCTGTTGGCACGCAGGAGTTTCTGACTCTTACAGGTAATTTTGAGAAGCGTGGCTTAGCAGGAATATGAAAGAAAGGAACATAACAGGGCTTGGTGAACACACACAGCCCAGAGCAAAAGGGGCACCTCCTGCTTTTAAATGCTCGTTGTGTCTTTGGTGGAGGAGCCTGAATGAAATCATTTATATGAACTGCAATATCTGGCTGACTCCACTGATCTCGATAATCAAACGCAAGAGATTTGGAGGGGAGGAGGGAAGGGGGTTGAGGGAAAGTGTGTATAATTAAAACCTTGTTCCAATCCTGCTTTGATGCTTTTGCCAGGACAGGTTGGACTAGTCAAAAGCCTCAAACATTTTAGGTAGGTTTTTGTTTTGCTTTTTTGATTTGCCTTTTTTTTTTTTCCATTCTGTCAGTGGCTGCAAAGCAGCAAAGTGGTTATTACCCTTATAAGGTATCAAGGTAAATATTTCGGATCCCCTGTGACTTTCAGTCTCTCCCGACTCCGTTTATTTGTTCTTGTCAGTGGACAGTGAAGTTTTGTTTGTGGAAACCAGTTGGGGCAAAGAGTGACAGCGCTGTGATTTATTTTCTGCCAGCCACCACTTCCCCCGAGCTCCTTCCCCTGCTGGGCCCCGGGCTGGGGTGGGGGACACTGCCAGCACCTCGGGGACACAGCTGTGGGGTGACCCTGCACAAACCCCGGCAGCTCCAGGGCTTTTCCTTCTCTCTTTTGTCCCAGCTGTCTCAGGGCCCTGCTGCTGACCAGTGCAAAGGAGTGACACCAACTCACCTGGTCCTTGTGGTGCCAGGTTGGATCCAGTTTTTCCAAATAATGGGACGGGACTGCCAGGAGTCATTCCTCGAGTTTTATTGCAACATCAGCCTCAGTGCAGGGTGAGACAATTGAAAGATGGCAACAGCTCATGTCCTGCCAACAGCAGCTGAAATTCTGTGTTACAAGGCCTTTGAAAATTTTCCAACCAATAGCAAATTGTTACAGACTTATCTGTAAGGTTTAAGACAGGTTTATGTGCATAAACCAATCATTAAAACTACATGTACACCTTACATCTAAAAATGTGTGCCTGCTTTATAGTTCTTGCTCTTCAGGAACTTTTTACACTCTTCTATAAACAAAGCACAGAGCCTCATTATTAATCTCCTCTATTGTCTTGCTTGACATATTTGCTTGACATATTTTTCTGCTTGCTAAGGCCTACCTCTACACAGCACAGAAACAAGCTCCAGGGCTGGCAACTTCACCTCTTCCCTGGGCAGCCTGTTCCAATGCTTGATAACCCTTTCCATAAAGATTTTTTTCCCTAATACCCAACCTAAACCTCCTCTGACACAAACTTGAGGCCATTTCCTCTCATCCTATCAAAAATGGCATCCTCTTGTCCTTGAAAACATGATTTCATGATCCAAAGCTCCGTTGCCAGCTGGAATCTCTTCATCTTGAAGGGACTGGGAGCAGTTGAGGCAGTGAAGGCTCAAAACGGCTCTTTGGGGTGTTATTTTGGAGAGGATGTCCTGAAAGTCTGGAATGGGTGTTGAAAGTGGAGCAGACCCCTTTGCAAAAAAAAATCAGTTTTCTTTTACAAAAGCTTTTGTTTAAAATACAGGAGGTGTCTGATGGAACAGACTTAAGGAAATTGGTCTGTTTAGCTTATTAAAAAGATCAAACAGAGGCTTGATTACAACACATTAAGTATTTTCACCAAGGAGAAAATAACATCTATTAAAGGTCTCTTTAATCCAGCCAGGAGAGGACAGCTGAGCTGCAACGGAGGGGAGAGAAAGCCAAATAAATCAAAGCTGGAAATGAAGCATTCCATGTAATTCGTGTTCCCTTTGTGGGGAAGAACAAGGTTGGATAACAGTGACAACAAACAAGAGCCACGGCCAAGGGTGTGTGATGGAAGTGATCTCAGGGAGAGCCTTTCTGGGTGATGTGGTTTGTCAGGGCCAGGGAGTGCGGGGAAAATCACACTTGGCTCTTCTTTCTTCATAAATTCCTTCTCCTCCTTTCATATTTTCTGATTTCCAGGAAATGTGCTGGTGACTCCATGTCCTCTTGTGTTGCCTGTTCTTCCTTCATCTATTTATCTCAGTGCATCCTTGGCATAAACAACAAAACCCACATCAGTAAGACGGGAAGAAGCTTAAGGTTCAAAATTTTTTCGATTGAAAAACACAAATGAATTATACTTAACAGCACATTCTGAAGGCTGAGATCTATAATTTAGCCTGACATTTTAAGTGTACATCACTTGAATTGCTGCCAGCTTTCTAGAATGATTAGGTGACTTGAAAGAGGCAAATATTTTTTCATATGATTCCACTGAATTGGAGACACTGGTGCTGAAAAGACTTCAATAATCCTGGCTGTATTTATTTCCTAAAGCCTCACTCATCATTGTCAAAATGTTATCAGCTATCCCCAGCTTTCTCTCCAGCCCAGAATATAATTCCAATTATTAAAAAAAAAAAAAAAAAAAAAAAGAAAAAGAAAAAAGAAAAAAAAATCCCTTTCTGGAAATTAATCTTCTGTAGAACTCTTCTATTTTTCATGTAAGACTTAATCAATTACTAAAAGGAATGTATCCATTAAATGGAATGGATCTGTTGCACTTCAGCAAAACTCCTCTTGTGTGTTGGAGGAGGCTGTGGCTCGGGAATTCAGGATGCTTTCTGGGAAGCTGGGAGCACATGGTCCATGGGAATCTGCAGGAACATTGGGATTTGGGGGCACAGGATGCAAATTCACCACTGAGGATTGCATCAGAAGGAGTATCGGGGGGTGGGGTGGGGGAGGGGCCGAGCGGCCCACTCCTGATTTCTTCTCCAAATTGAAACTGGAAGTGAAGAATTTGGTGGCAAAAAAACACCTGAAAATCTCCAGGAAGATGGATTTATCTCACCTGGCCCCACAGCAGCAGGGGAACTCGGTGCCTACAAAAGCTGCAGTGGGTTTGTGCTCTGCTGTACCCTTCCAGGACCTTGCCCTCTGTCATTTGTCACAGCTGGGAATCAGGCTGTGCTCCCTTGGGGGAAAAAAAAAAAAAAAAAGAAAAAAAAAAGAAAAAAAAAAAACCAAACAAACAAACAAACAAACAAAAAAAAAAAAACCAAAAATCCCAGAAAAAGAGCATTTTGTGCCCTGGGAGAAGGAGCCAGCAAAGGAACCTCGTCTTCAAGGCTGACCCTTCAGGGAAATGCTTTAGGCAGAGCCCAAACTCTCTTGTTCTGGAAAAAGTGTTTATTTAGTGATTTATACAGCATAACTGCAGGGAGATAAATCCACACCTTTCCATGAGGCTCCTGGGAAGTCAAAGTTTTGTCCTCAACTCTGATGGGACTGAATTATTTTCCCCTAAAATTATCCAGAGGAGAAGGAAAAGTTCAAGGCATCAGAACACATTCGGGCCTTTAGGATTTTAGTGCTGGGTGAGTGTTTGTAGCTGTTGTTTGATTGTCACCTAAAAGGAGATTGTTGGTGCTGCAGTGCCTTGGATTGTTGAAGCCTGACAGAATTAAGATGCCTTTGAGACAGACAGGAAAATCCCAGGTTTGCTGATATCTGCGTGGCATCAAGGTCAGGTTTCCACATCTCACGTGCTGAACTCTCAGTGACTTTCTGCACCGTGTCCTCCTGCAGCTGAACTTCCCCTGCCTGCCATGGGAAAAGGTGGGGAAGGAGTCAGGGGCACCGAGGCCTCCAGTGAGCACGTTTATACCTCAGGGGGGGTTTAAGGAGTTCCTGCTGTTTTTATAAAGAGTTTTTCAACCTGCTTTGAACTACCTTCAAACAATAAAGCTCCCTCTTCAGCAGTTTGGTTTAATGGAGAGATTTACTGTATTTCCATTCTCCTGCTGCAAAGTGGTAATGAAGCCAAGTTCAGTGTCAAAGAGAAGGTCCATTTAGGAGAATTAAAGGTTTAATATCATTCATCCCACCTGGATTGCTTTGCAGGTTAGTCCTTCGTGGGCCACAGCTTCATACAAGCAGGGTCCATTTTTATTAAAACGTGCCAATGACAAAATTAATTTTGCTGAAGTTAAAGTTTCTAAATAAAACTTGGAGAATTTAACTCCTCATCATTGTTGTCCATCACCTGCCTTTGAAGGGCAACTCAATCCTGGTGGTGCTGGGTTTGTGCCTGGCCCCCGTGAGGATCACGATCCTCCTCCACTGACACCAGAGACACGACCAAGGCTTCAGCTCCTCCTGGTAAAAGATGAAAATCAATGGATGCACATGCTCATTTTTAATCCTGTGAGCTCTTCACCAGTGCAGCTTCTGAAGTGCTTCATATTAAATATGTGAGTAAGGTTTTTTGGGAGAGAAGGTCGGCGGCAAAGAACAACTCTCCAACTCTTCTCCACGTTCCCTCCTTGAGGAATCCGTCCAGTTGCCGTTTGCTTTCTGTGCTTTCCCTCCCAACGGTTTGCACTAGAAATGACCCATTTTATGGGCTGCCATTTTCCACTTTGAGCCCTTTAATCCCACACATAATGCTGGATAAGGAATTTTCAGCTCTCAGAAACCTCTGCAACAGCAGCACTGAGAGTGTAGCCTTTCAAAAACCTCCCTCGCCTGCTCGGTGCTGAAGGAAATAAGTAAAACAAGCCTGAAATTGGGTTTGATAATTTTTTGACAAGTTTTAACTAAGCACAGTGACAGGGAGCCCTGCAAGAGAAATTTTAGAAGCCCAGGAACCAAGGCATAATAAGCTGTCAGAGAAAAGATCAAGTAGCATTCCCCAATCCATCTACCCAACATCAACGTTCCAGCTAACAGTAGACAGTGTTAGCCAGATTCTTGCCCTTTTTTATCTATGAAAAGCTACATTTATCAAAATAAGCAAAAAAATGCGAGGTATGGAATGCAGTTCATTGGAGGGCAGGGCTTTATTGGTTGATTGGTAAATTGAAACACATGGAAAAGTGCTACATGTAGGAACACACTGCTGACTGTATTACTCCTTTTTTTATTGGGTAATCTCTAATCAGAACCAGCTGGTAATAAAGGACGGAGTTCATGGGAACCCACCCTTTGTTGAAAGCGAAGTTGGTGTCAATACCAGAAACACATGAGCACAAAGAAAACAGATGTAATTGGCTTCTGGAGGTCAGGTTATGTAAAGACCCCGGTGAGCAGAGGTGAGGGTTTGGCTGCAGAGAATGACAGGCTAAAATAGCCATTATTTCTGTGTCTGGGGAGGGGGTGGCAGTCACGGGGACATGGCTTGGATGGGAAATGGGGCTTCGTGGTCCCCGGAAATCAGGGTGCTGCACCCGAAACAGGCACTTAGTAAATCAGGGAGCAATCGATCTTTAGGGAAGGAAAGCTGCAGCTTTGTCTTCACTCACAGGCAAAAACCTGGTCTGAGAATTAATAGTATTAATTAACTTCAGGTAGCAAAATCATAAAATCACAGAATGGTTTGGGTTGGGAAGGACAATAAACTCATCTCATTCCACCCTCTGCCTTGGGCAAGGACACCTTCCACTATCCCAGGGTGCTCCAAGGATCATCCAACCTCACCCTGAATACTTAAAAAAATTATATCAATGAAACCCACATTCACCCACAGCTATTTATGATGTCCTGGAGGAACAGGCTGCAGGTTTCAGGTTAAACAGATGCTTTGATAATTTCTGGCACAATAAATAGCATCCATTTCTTCATTCAGAGCATAAAATCATCTTTAAACTAATTATAAATAAATTACAGAGGAGATTTTCCCTTTTCTTTCTCTGAGGGCAGCAGCACACTTTACAGAAAAAAATAATATAGGTTAGAAAATTAAAGAATCAAAATGAAAATATCCTGGGTGTCATCAACACAGATTTTAATGGGGCATTGAAACCTAGCTCTAACTCCCTTGCATGGAAAGAATCCTTTAGGAAGAAGCTGAAGGGAAGGGATCTGCTCCTCCATTTGAATTTCTCCATTCTTCCTATAACAAAACACAAAAGATTTGTATGAGCAATGTGGGCAAGAAGTGAATTTTCAGATAAACCCTTTTTTTCAGCATCGTTAGCCAAAAAATACCTCGGCCTGAGGATTTCCTGGGGGGAATTCAGCAGTGACAACTCAAAACCCAAGAGTTGTATGTGACATTTGAGCAGTCCTGTGGTGGCAGCTCTGCCCCATGGCTGGCTCCATGTAATCCTCAAATCGGGGCTCTGTTGTGAATATTTGAGGCTTGGAGTTCAAACTTCATTTTCTTCAAACATTCTCAAGTCAAACACACTCTTTCCTGCCTGCAGGATTCCTCACTGGAATACCACTTGCAAAAAAAAATCCAGGAGAGACCCAGGTGAAATCCAGCTCTGGTCAGCAATCCTGGCCTCCATTCGCATCAGAAAAGCTGCAACAATGTTCTTACTTTTGGTTTAATTCAATGTCTGAAAAACCCAGGTTCTCCAAAAACATTTCATGGAACAAAGAACCATGTCAGACTGGAAAAAACCCATCTCAGCCTCCTGAGATCTTCCCACCCAGCAGAGGAAAGAGGAGCTGGGTTGCTCCAAGCATTTTGAGATGAGGTCTCTCCAAGGTGTACCAAGTGAGTAAGGTACAGAGAAGGTTCCTGGGCAAAGCATGGCCAAAAAAATGGGAAGGAATTTTTGAATTATTTGCTCTGGGCCTCTATGCTGCCATATTTTTGTAACACCTGGAATGAGGGACAGATACTCTATAAACTGTATTTGAAAGGTTTTCATTCTCGCAGCAAGGACATAAAGGGAGATTTTTTAAAAAAAATTTTAAACTATTTGCTGTTGTTATTTTAAAGTCAGCTTAATGCCTTAATGCCTTTCAAGAAGCAGCGGTTCCCAAAAAAATGAAAGGGCTGGGAAAGAATTATTAACACAAAATTCAATAACATCCCCCTGGTTTCTCTGAGGTATTGCCTGAGTGACTGCAGCATTTACAAAAGGGATTCTAATCTGAAATGAATTTGCAGCTAATTCAACCTGTAGGCTAGTGACTCTGGGATTTCCTAGATAATACAATCCAGACAGTAATGTTGATGGATGTTAAAGACTTGCCTGTGTAACTGTTGTAAAGCTCTGTCATAAGAACAAATGAGGCATTATTGCTTTAACAAAAGTAATCCCAGTGCTCCAGTAAATTCTGCTCTCCTTCAATATCCCCATTATTAGTTACAGTGACTTAGTGATGTGTCTTCCCTCAAAGACACAACAAACACTTCACTCCAGGATTTTCAGGGCAAAAAAATGACTTCAGGATTTTCAGTCCCTGGAAATAACTTTTTTAAATTAAAAAAAAAAATTATTAATACAGAGTAAATACAATGTCACAGCTTTTCTTATCTACATGGATGGGCTGGAAGAAACGTGGCCAGTGAGGAATGACTGGTACCAGGGTCGGGGGGGGACAAAAGCAGACGGTGATTTTTCATTACTCCAAATTTTGCTCCTGACTCAGCCCTGTGAGGCAGGTCAGGAGGGCTGGGAGGGGAAAAACCAGCCTCAAACAGCTAAAGGAATATTTTGTGTTTGGAGGAGGCTGAGTAAAAATGGTTTAGTGGTTGCATATTTTCCTAAAGGCTTCTATTGAAGCCACAGATATTTGGCTAACCTGGAGTAGACTCTTTACTACTTTCACCCCAGAACTAATGTGTTTTATGGGTTTTGATTCCTGGACCAAGCCTCACTTCCAACATCCAGGTTTCCATCCTTCTCTTTGCTCTCCACTGAAATGCTCAGCCTGTCTTTTTCTCTCCTAGGCAGCCACACTCTCAGGCATTAGCAGATATTTCACCCCGTGCCCATAAGCTATTTTTCTATCCAGTGCTTTAGTCATCCTCTCACATATTTTATCATTTACTCATCTTTTGCAGAGAGGAGTCCTTCAGAAAAAAAACTGGTGCCAAGCCAAAATAACTCTTGACTTTGGTGGCAGGGAAATATTGACCAATGGTGGGGGGAAAAAAAAAATGTTAAATTTGCACACATTTTACCTGTCAAGTCCTGCTGTGGTGTTACTGTTAAAACTCTGCTTGTAATGTCTGAGACCCTCTTCTGCTGATAACTCCAGCATTAAAAATGGCATTTTTCATGTCTGGTGGTCTTTCTGTCCCTGATACTTTCCAGGTTTCCTTCTTTCCTTCCTAGCAAATAGCTGATGGACTCGAGCTTTCTGAGCAGCTACTCCTTCAACCTCGGGGGTTTTTGTTCGCTTGTGCTTTTCCTAATGTGACCACTTTAGATCCAGAGCATTAAAAAGGGATAATCCAACCCCATTTTTCCAGGGGAGAATTCTCCTGCTATCAGCCACTTGCCATGGGGATTGCTCGTGGGGCTTTGCAGCTTTAATCCAGGCCTGGGACAGGTCTGGTTTGTGCTGTGAACAACCACCCTGGTGCTCTGCTGGTGCTCAGCGGATTCAGCTGGGGCCACGGCTGGACCTTAAGCAGTTCTGCACGTGTCAGGCTGCAGCAAGAGCCAGCAGTCAGTGGTGGGACCAGTTCCCCTCCCCGCATCAGGGATTGCTTGGCTGAGCAACGGGAACGTGGCCTGTACTGTGAGCAAGGCTGGGCCTCAGAAAATAATGATAATATTAATAATAATAATAATAAGGATGATGATGAAGTTGGACTATCCAGGAAAAATCACACTTATTAGGAGTTTGCCTCAAACCTGCCTCGGAGACAAAGGTTAATGAGGAGAGGACAGGGAGGGGACGGGCACCTGATGGTCCATGATTAATTTGACAAATGTCTCTCTGGCTGCTGCCCAGTTCCTTGTGGAGATACAGCCCTTGGATGCATTCACAATGACCTACTTTTCACTGCTGGCCAGCGTTTTGCTGCTTCGTTGTTATTGTTGGACTTTGCTGCTGCTTTTGGTTCTGTTGCACATGAGCTGAGTGGCCTTGTTGTGCTCAGCACAGGACTTCTCTGAGCACTCTCGTGCCCACAGTGACAGCAAAGCTCTGAAATCCAGAGGATCTGTCCTCTGAAGCTCTCAAAAAGGTTTAAAAACTCTGGGGTTTATTATTTTCCCAGTGCTGTGCCTGGTGCAGGGCTCCCAGGATTTCCTCTGACACCTGTCTGCTCCCAACGCAGGACAGGGCATGGTTTGATGTTCATCGTCACTAAAATAAGGCAGAAGGTGAAAGATGATGATACTGATGCCTTGGAAAGGCTGACCTGAAACAGAGACTGGACAGAGCCAGAGAATGAAGTAGACATTTATTGAAAGGCCTTTAGGGTACACCTTGGGCAGGACAAGAGCCTGACCAGGGCTGCACACAAGGTGGACCCAAGATGGTCAAAAAATGGACAAACAGTCACGAGGTCTCACACTTTTATCAGTTTTGGTCCATTTGCATATTGGGGTTTAATTGTCCAGTTACAGCTTCAGGTTGTGAGGTCTCATCCTTCTTGTTCCTCCCTTCACTCCACCATTGTTTGTACTTTTGGGCCTGAAAACTTGTAACAGCTGTCCTTGGTGTGCAGCAGGAAAAGGATTTTTCTCCCTGCTGTGTGAAGAGCTGAGTGACACTGAATGTGAGGCTCAGAACTGCACCCCTGGGCAGCACAGAACCTGAAAAACATGGAAGCTCGAACTTAAGGCATCAATACCCTGTGAAAGACCCCAAGGAACCTGCCTGGGCATGTGCTTTAATGAATGACTGACACTCTGGCCACAAGCTTGGCCTCCTCACTCATTTCTGGAAGTTTCCAAGGCCAGGTTGGATGGGGCTTGGAGCAACTTGGGAGAGTGGGAGGTATCCCTGCCAATTTTTTTGTATCCTGGGGTTTGATGCGTGCTGAAAGCAGGTAAAAGGTTTGTCTGTACAGCTAAACATGACTACAAACACTTATCAAACAGATAATGGGATAGCTTGGAGTGAGCTAGCAAGGAGCAGAGTGTTCATTTAATATGTTACAGACGAATCTGTTAAGCCAGAAGAAGCTTCAGGTAACAAAAGCATTAAAGGAACATGGAGAAATTGCAAAAAAGTCCCCTAGAACTGATAAACAGAAAAATAAATATATTAATGCTGATTTTCCTACTGGACGTGCCAATTCTGATTTTTTAGGGGAATAGGTCATCGTTTCTCCCCTGTTAAATGCAAACATGAAGGAAAGGCAGAGGTCTGTGGGTGTCTCTTTATTAGCCCAGCAATGCTGATGGCTATTTAGTCATGTTTGAAACTAAAATATTATTTTCTTCGAAAGCTGCTTTTGCCAAACGCAAAGTGAGCTGACATCTGCTTGGCTGGAGCTGGGGTCACATATGAAGTGGTGCCTAAACTGAACAAATATTTCCAATAGAGAGAGAAAAAAAAAAAAAAAAGAAAGGAAAAGAAACGAAAATCATTAACCTTTTGTCATTAGCATGAGCTGTTCTTTGAGCTGCTCAGCAGTTTGAATTAGTGCACCTGCCAAAATAAGCACCAAGTGTTGTTACCCTCTTAGGGACAGCCCTGTTCCATAAATCACAGCCTTTCAATGACAGCTAAATGTGGTTTATATCATATAGAGAGCCTGTGTTTATGAATGTGAGATAAAAGGGGTTTAAGCAGTGCAAACACTGAGACTACTGTGTGCAGCCTGTCTCCCTTTCACAATTCTTCTCCTTCTCCTTTCCTGGCATTTCTTCTGCCCATGCGCACGGCTCCCTCCCGGTTCTCTGCCAGTTGTGTCCACAGTTGGTTTTCCTCCCAATCCTTCCTGTCCTGATGTGCAGAACCAACTGCAAAATCCCTGCGAGTGTCCAGCTGGAAGGAAGGGGGATTTTGAGAAGTCAATTATATTTGTTTGTGGTTTATGGCCAGCTAAAGAGACAAACGTATGGCCTAAGTCATACAAGAACATGTATTTTTGCAGTTAATTCCTGTACTATTCACAACTTGCAGAAGTCCAGCATTAGGATAAATTCCCCCATTTTCAGTGCTTGAGTTCTTAATTCTTCGCTCCATGTCCACAGACAGCATTTCTGTGGTGCTTCAGTATCACAAGGGAAATGGCAAAAAAAGAGATGCACTTCTGTGTGATGACTTTTCTGACAAGAAAGCAAATGTTACTGAATACACAAGTTTCCCAATTGCATGAAAACTCTGCCACCTCCCACGTTGATGAAATGTACATTCCTGATGTTCTGAATCAGCAAAGTTCCAAACACCCTGGCATGTCTCAGGTGCCTGGTTTTTCCCCCAGCTATTCCAAAGCATCTTATAAATAGAGCATGTTACAAAAACCATATAACCTGAAAAACATACAAGCTGCAAAGCTGAAGGAAGGTAGATTCAAATTCAATATTCAGAAGGAATTCTTCTGAATATTCCATTTAATGACGGTGGGCAGGCCCTGGCACAGGGTGCCCAGAGAAGCTGTGGCTGCCCCTGGATCCCTGGAATGTCCAAGGCCAGGTTGGATGGAGTTTGGAGCAACCTGGGATAGTGGAAGGTGTCCCTGTGCATGGCAGGGGTGGATGAGATGAAGTTTAAGGTCCTTCCAACCCAAACCATTCCATGATTCTATGAAATTATTGTTTAAACCATCGCCAGTCACTCTCAGCTAAGGTAGTGACAACAAACCCTAAAAAGAAAACAAAAGGTCTGTGGGTTATCCAGGCAACTCCTGGTCCAGAGCAACCACTGACTCATTATTTAGCAAGAGTCTCCATGTAAATAGATGAGAACACTGTAATTTTCACTTGTACTCCAGTGCTATATTCTAACGGCGGTAATTTATCCTAACTGATTTTAAATCCCTTGGACAAGAACCACGAGAACTTGCACAGAGAAACCACTTGCTGGCCATGGCAGGAAACAATCTTCATGCATGTCTCCCTGAACTCACTCCAGAGCAATATATTGAGCTGAAATGGTGGAATTATTCATTTTTACTGCAGTAAAGGTGGATGGAGAGGAAAAAAAAAGTCAGATAGGAGGCAGAGATGAAATTAATATTAAAGACCAGTAGAAGAGTGGGGATAAATATAGAAGAGGTGCATTTCTCTGTTAGAGGTTTAGAGTGTGAATCTGGTTAAATCCTAGGCCAGGAAATCCCATCCTCGTGGAGTTTTGCCATTGGAATCAGGGAAGTTCAGCTGCATCTCTCATTAGCACAACCCCGACTTTGGGATGCTCGGTGGCAAGGATTCCAGAGGGATTCCACACCTTGGCTGGAAGGACACCATCCTCCAGGAGGGCAGGAACACAGCCAGGAGAATTTAACCAGCTACAGTTTAATGTGCTCCTTTCAGGTGGAATAAAATAAAATCTGGTAAGTGGGGGGCAGCCTTTTCTCCTGGGAAACCTGGGATGGGACAAAGGGAAAAGGCCTCAAGATGCACCAGGGGAAGTTCAAGTTGGATATTAGGAAAAGTTTCTTTGTTTAGTGTTTAAGCACTGGAACAGGCTCTTCAGGGAAATGGTGGAGTCACCATCCCTGGAAGTGTTCAAACAAGAAGAAGATGTGGCATTTCATGATACAATTTATTGGGCAAGGTGGTACTTTCTCAAAGGTTGGACTTGTCACTATTGGAGATCTTTTCCAGTGCTTTTCTTGATGGTTTTGGAGGTCTTTTTCCAGCTTTAAATATTCAGTGATTCTGTGAGCTGGTGTGAAAATCCACAGGAATGTCATAGGGACGACAGGTTTCCTCTTCACTGCTGGGAATCGCAGGCACTGCTGGGTGCCATCCTTCTCCTGGGAAATGTGTCAGGGGCATGGTGCCTTCGGGAAAATGGGCCCAGATGCCAATTCCTACCAGAAATTTGCCACCTAGCTGAGCTGTCTCAACAGCAGTGGCTTTTCTACACCTTGCAGTTGTCCCTAATTTCGTCTCATGAGCTCGGTGTTTCCGTGTGGCTTGGGAAAGTTGTGATCCCGCCCTGCCCCAGGAGATCTGCATCCCATTGGGAAGCAAGGAAGTGCCTGAGCCCTCCTAGGGGAGCTCTTTGCCACCTCAGCTGTTAATTCCTAGAAACTCTATTGTCGGGATCGCCCTGAGAGCTCTGTGGATCTTGGAGAGGCTTAGAGCCGTTTTCTGCTGCAGCCCCTTGGAACGGGCTCCGTGTTCCTGCAATCTCCATTACAACACAATAACAGGAAACGTTTCGGTGGCCTCTGCAGTACTTGGCATATAATTTCACTTTAATGCTCATATTGTTCGAGCATTAATAAAACTGGGAACTGTGATATAATTAAATCCATTCTTCCCCACAGAGAAGTGACTGTCTGAGTTAGTGGCAAGAACAGCAGACTCACAAGTCGCCTGGAGAGGAGGGAGCGTTCACTTGCCAAGGCACAGCGGACACGTGCTCGGGTTTACATCTCTCCGAAGGAAAAGAGCTCCAGTTGAGAGCTGGAGACCTCTGGTACCTCAGGATCCAGAGCTGCCAGACTTTATTGCTTGAGCTCTAAGATTATCCCATTAGGCCCGAGGATAAACTGTCCTCACTCTATGCAGGCCAAACCCCTCGTGGGGTGAGAGACAGGACATCTGACAGTGCCACGGCTCATCTGAGCCAGCTGGGCTAAAATCTGAAATGGGAATTTCCACTGGAGGGGCAGGACTGGGGAGGTGGCCGCCTGGGATTCTCTGTGCAGCACTGGACTGGGCATTCTGAGGCTCATTGCCTCCCCCTGCACCAGGGATGTTCTCACCTGCAGCTGCTCCAGGTGTGCACGCACATTCCAGGCTCCCATCCAGCCTCCAGCTAAGCTCATTCTCTTTCCTTTCCCTTTTTTTTTTTTAAAAAAAAATATATATATATATATATATATATATATATATATATATATATATATATATATATATATATATATCAAATTTTCCCCCTCTCTTCCACACAGGGAAAATACAAATTCTGGATCCAGTATCAGTTTAAATAAATTTTCACCAAGAGATGTCGCACTGATCACAACCTCCTCCGTTGACTTTTTGGTAGATTCGGGGTTTCATGCTGAAGTTCTGGTGAAAAAACGACCCAGATTAATTCAAGTTTACTGTTGATTTCTCCTCCCTGGGATTTCAGGATGCACCCATTTCACAGGATGTCATCCCAAATCTTTCCTTAGAGTGCCAACATCTGCCTTGGTCAGCTGTTGATCCAGTCAGGAGCTAAATTAATTTCTGGTTTAAGCAGGGCAGATATTTTAGGTCATCATGGATGAGGAGTTGGATTTTTTTTTTTTTTGATGGCAGCCAGTTGGAAACCTGCAGAACAGCACAGAGTGTATTTTCAAAAAGTCTAAGGGATCAAAAATAAAGAAGTTTGTCCTGTTCTTGACGGGGATTCCAAGAGGAATCCGGGTGTTCCTCCCGCCTTGGCTGTGAACTGCGTGGGGCGCGAGGTTACAGGATTGGAGGTGGGGGGAAAGATCAGAGGTTGAGGAGCTCGGATTTCTCCTCGACACGACCTCACCTCGGTGGCAACTGGATTCTCATGATGTGCTGCTGTGTTCTCACAAGGAGGAGCCTCCCACGGCCACAGAAGGGTGTCTGAGCCCGGCGGCGCCTTTGAAAGGTCCCCCTGCCTGGCAGTTACAAGATACTGTACTTAAAATGTCAAATCGGGCAATCTGTTCTGAAAGGAAAATTACCTACAGCAATCACGGCCCTCGGTTTCCCCGGCTCTCTCTCCTGGAGCACAGGCAAAATGATGAAAATTGTTTGGCCACCCAGAGCCTTAATGCTGGAGTGCCAGGTCAAGGAAAGCCCCAGCAATTAGCCTGCTGTGCTAATGACATGCCTGTTTGATATAGGAGCTGAATAGCACCCTGATTGCCCATAATATGATTATGCACATTTTGGGTTGCTAAAAAAAAAAAAAAAAAAAGAAATTAAAAAAAAAATTGATGCCTTGGAAAAATAGAATCTCATTCCTCTGGTATTTCTGAAGGGCTTCTGTTTCCTGAAAAGCCAAGGGCAGCTTTCAGCTCCTTAGGTTTCCACGAGTGTGTGTTATTAGATTCACTCCCTGACCTGCCTTTAATGAGGAGAAGATGTCATGGTCGGGAAAGATATTAAAATACAGTAGCATGAAAAGCTTGTCCCATCACAAAGCTGTCATAATTCAAGGGGTCTGTTTCTCTTCATGCATCATTAGAAAGAAAAAATAAAGGAGGTGAAAGAAGATTGCTCCAGTTTGGATATCATTGACAATCCAGTTACTGAATATACAAGTTCAATTCTGGTGATCAGAAAACATTCTCTTTCCTCACCCTTTTTTTTTTTTTAATTTTTTTTTCTTTTAAAAGTCAAATTTTGAGCTGATCTGTCATTTCTGAAAAGTTTTTTCTTCTTTCTGGTTGGGAATAAAATGGATGGTGTTGGACAGGGCAGGAGCAGGATTAGACTGAAACTGTCTGGATGTTCAACACTCTAAGGAAAATCCCTGCAGAGTCACCAATCTGCCATGCTGGGCAATGAGATTTACCACCTAATGAAACAAAAATAAACAGGAAAAAAAAAAGTTTATTCCCATGGACACACAGGTTACTGGGAGGATGTGTCCAAAAGACACCCAAACACTCGTGGCCAGAAGTTTGCTTGTTGGTGATAAATTGAATTAATGTCCCAGGTAAAGCAGCCCAAAAATCTGAGCACAAACGTCCCGAGACACCCAACACTTCTGCAGGATGTGGGGACGAAGAAAGCAGTGACACAGCTGAGGCTGGAGCAGCACAAATGTGAGATGAAAAAGAATATCCCAGATCGAATTAAATATTTGGGTTGGGAGGAGATCAGGCTTCTTTTAATGCGGAGGTGTTTGAATATCCCAGCCCGTGGGACCAGCCTGAGGCAGAACTTGAAGAATTCGGGACAAAAAAACCAAAACCAAACCAGGATGACCTGCCCCCAGCGCCCACTCTGGGAACACCTTGGGGGCCTCCAGCTTGGGTCATTCCAGATTTTTTCCCGTTTTTTTTCCCCATTCTGTCCCCGACAATCTAATCTCAGGCAGGACTATTTATTGACATTGAAAAATAAAAAAATAAAAGCAAATGCTCTCTTTGGAGGGAGGAAGGGAAATCTCGAGGTGATTCGTGCCGTGGGCCGGGGGACAATGGATGCTTGTGTCTCAGGAACGCCCCAGCGGGATTTCAAACGAGACTTTTTGGATTCCCAAGGAGAGGAGTGGGAGCTTGGGAAAGCTCCTGACTGTCTTCATGCATATTCAGGATTTCTCTTTGTTTTCTGATGAAGGGATAGGCTCACTCCTTAGGCTTGTGAATGGAACCTTGACACCAGCCCTGGACACTTCTTTTTTTTAAAATTAGGCAAGCCTTGAGTGACTTGAATTTGGACCCGGTTCTGACTGGCTAGCCTTGGTTTAAAAGGGGGTTTAACCTAAAAAGAAGTGGAAATCTTGTATAAATTTGCTTCTGCTCCTTGAAAGTTTTTTTTCATCCAAAACCTGTTCTTTCCTTCCATTCCTCCCTTCATTTCTGCTGCTCCGGGGGTTTATCAGGAGAGTTTGTCAGAAGAAGGGGGAAGAAAACTTTTTTTAAAGCATTTTGCACTGGGCTTAGAGCTGATAGTGAGATGTTTGGGTTACCTTTGGATTTGGCTGCTGCTGCACCCCTGCTTTCCCTGGGATTTTGGGATGCTGTGCCAGCTCCATGGGATGAGAATTTGTGCCTCTGCCCCAGCTCTGGATGAAAGCAATCCCTCATGTCCCGTCCAGCCCAGCAAGGTTCACCACTCCATCAGCACCAAATCCCCAGAAAAGGCTTCCCGAACCACGCCAGCACCGAGGGAGGACCAAAGCAGAGGCAAAGGAGGATCAGTCAAATCTCAAGATTAACTTTAACAAGGAGAATGAGCAGGAAAAGTTAATCAAAAGCACACCAGGTCCTTGGCATTGCTGATCTTCTCTGTGGTGAGGTGCAGAAATGACCAGAAACTGCTTTTCTCTGTTTTTTATAAGGTTTTGTACTAAAACATGGTCACTCTTAATCACAAGAAAAATCTGCTGCTCTCTAATTTTACAACCACGACATTTCAAATGTTGTTTTCCCATTTTTAATACTGTAGAGGGAAAAGAAAACAAACATAAAGATGTAGAAATACAATTAATTCACACTTGCATCAGTTCTCTGTTCTCACTACTTGAAAGAGCTTTAAATATTCACTGAATTTTACATATTACATTTTCCTAATCTATTCACACAAATGGACAATATAAAAAAATAATATATATATATGCATGATTTTACTATTCCCATTCCCCCCTTTAAACCTACAGTCCATCATTAGTGAGTTACAGAAGGATAAATTGAAATTCAGGCTGGCAAAATTGAACTGAAAAGTCTCAGCTACAATTTGTCTAAAGCAACATGTTTTATAATTATTTTGTCCATCCCTACTAATGACTTTCTGACTCTTTCCATCCCCTTTGGGTACCCAAGGGATATTCAGCATTATCTGTGCACATCAATAATTTTTATGGGACATGTGTTTTCACTTTGTAGCAGACTTTTTTCATTGCTTAAAAAGTAGCAAATAAAGCTCTAATAAAAATTGATGCTTGTGTCCCTTCAACACCAGGTATAGGTTTTCCAGCCAGCCATAAGATTTCATGTTGCAATCCAGATTGCTGCTGTTCCTGGTTCTCCACGCAGCCAGGAAAATAAAATCAGGCTGTTGAGGCTTTGGAAGGGAAAAGCAAATCAGCCAACAAATATTTGGAGAAGAGTAATTTGGGGAATATTAGATAAACGTTCTTTCCTTACTTTAGCGCAGGAAAATTATCTCTACTTCCAGGTTTTTTAATATCCCTAATATTATTTCTGCATCTTCTGGGTCTCTGGTTTTTGCTGAGTCATCTGCCATTTGAGACTTTTCCTATGCCTCTAACTCACACATCCTTTATTCTCTTGGAATCTATTTTGGAGCCCTCAGCTTGCCCCGTGGGATTCATTTAGATTTTTTAAAAACACTCAGGCTCACATGAAACCTCTTAGTCAATATTTAATTTAGACTCTCAGATGCAGAGACCCTCAAACCATCCTGATTTCCAAATGAAGGGGGAAATATGGACACGGAAAAGGTTTTGCTGCTGCAAGGAGCCAGGAGGCTCTGCCTTGCAGGAAAAAGTGCAGGGCAACACATCTCTGGATTCCTCCAGCTTTCACTGTCACTCTTATCCATCCCAAAACCTGCAAAATCTGCCAGCTAAAGCTGGAACACCTCAGCCATCCCCCTGCATTGTTCTGCAGGATGCAACCTGTGACTTGTCCTGCTGCTTTATCCTTCCCTAAGCCATAAATCCTCCCCAAAACGTCCCCAAATCCAGAGCCACTTCTCTAGGAGAGCAAAAATTTAAATCAATGCCATACTGGGATGAAATCAATCCCACACTGGGATTTAAATCAATCCCTGGGCTGGGATTGATTCGCAGAATGAGGGGTATCAGATGGCACGAGCCACTCCAGTGTCCACGGGGTGCCCTGGAGCTGGATTAGGAGGCTGAGGATCTCCGTGATGTCCAGGGAATGTCACCTCCTTCCTTGGGCCAAAATCTCCCAGCATTTGCACCCCAGGAGTCTTTGTGATCCCCAGAGGGTGCTACACCACTCACGGCCCCAAAGGAAAGGGCTCCTCGTGCATTTGGACCCTGTCTCCTCCTTTTCCTCAGAGGTATTTGGGGGTTGGGGATGGCTTTTGGGATGGTTTTTGGGGATGTTCTGCAGCTGCTGATCGCCGTGCGTTTTCCCCATGTCTCTGACAACGTTTGGCTTGCCTGAAACTGTTCACTTGGAGGTTATTTAGGCTCATGTCTTTGTGGAGAGCTCGGAAATGAATTCCTGTTTAATGTGAGGGACACACCTAAAGCTCCGCTCGGTGCCCAGCAGACGCTCCCCGGGGAGCTTTGATCCACACCACGCTCTGTCCCTCCAGTTCTCTCACCTTTTAATCCCATCCATCCCCATAAAACCACCAGCCCAAGCCGCTGCCCCAGCCAGGGCTCTGACAGAGCTGGAAGTTGTAATGGAGACACAGATCAACACCTCTTGATCTACTCCCGATCTGCCCCAGGGGTTCTGGCAGGGACACAGCCAGGGGAAAGCCCAGGAGGGACAGGACGTTGCAGCAATACCTGTCTGCCCTGCTGGAACAGCAGAGTCCTAGCCCTGCAGGAGCCTGCAGCTCGCCCTAAAGGCCTGGAGTAAACTCATTTACCACCGGGGCTCCCCTTCATCGCAACTTAGCAGCTTTTTATGGATTTGTGTTGGAGCCGAGTTCAAGTGCTCCAAAAGCAGTGATGTCCTGCCAGTGATTTAACTGGAACCTCAGACAAAAATGTTCCTTTCGCTCTCAGCTCCAGCCTCTGGACCAGGGACGTGTTTCTTTTCAACAGAAACACCTTTTTCCACACCCCCCCCCCCAATCAAAATATCCCCGGAGAAAAAGCAGACAAACCTGCTGTGAGTGCTTTACGTTTAATGCTCCGTGGTTTTTTGCAAGCCTGGGAGAGTGAGATGGGCAGACTTCACTCTGAGCAGGACCTGGCACCAAGGAAATTTTGCAGCTCTTTAAAATGGGACCAAGAAATTCACACCAAAGGCCGCACTTACTGGAAACCAGTCCCCGAGGGGCAGAATCCTGGTGGTTCCTGCTGAGTTTTTACAAGCCAGGTGTGCTGGCAAGAACCCTGCAGCGGTCCTGTGAGGCAGGTAGCCTGACAGCTTCTCTCCATCACGTCTTTGCAGGTTCATGGAGCATCTCCAGACCCGAGGAATTTGGCTCCAGCCATCCTGGTCCTCTCTGGTGGTTTCAGACTTTGAATAGGGCACGGAACATCCTGCCTTGTCCGTCATTCCTTGCTCCTCTGAATTGGGACAGCAGGAAAAGCGTCAGGTGCTGCGGGTAACACTAATCAGAAGGGTGATTTGTGTGGCCAGAGCAGAAAAGAAAAGGTTTCTGAGTGAATACAAAAGACATCGCTTTTTGGGAAACAGAGGGGAAACAAAGGAGTGCAAAGAGGCAAAGCCCAAAGCAAAACATGACCAGAAGGTCTGGGATGGGGATAAAGAGCTGGAGGCAGCAAGGGGCAGGAGTGACCCCCACAGCTCCCTCCATCACAGCCCCATCCTGGCTCATCAACCCCTCATGTCCTGCCGTGGGAGGTGCTGAGCCCCCCCAGCACACCAGAACACCCAACAAAAACTCAGCACCATAAAACATGCCCGGTTTGGGGTTTTTTTCCTATTGCCTAAGCATAAAAAACCCTTTAAAAATAATAAAAAACCAAAAACCACCACCATTTGGGGTTTATGCTCTTTCCACTCCCTCCTAACAAAGAGCTGTTTCTTTCCCGTTTTTCAGGGGGGTGTCGGGAAACTTTTGGGGTTTGCAGGTCTGAGCAAGGGCGAGCATCTCCTCTCTTCCTGCCGCTGACAAGGGCAGCAGTGATCTGATGGAGTGTACATGCTCTAAGTGGGGCTTCTTCATTGGGAAACACTTGCCAGAGCTCCATAAATGGGACTCCTTCTTTCCTGACCCTTTACCCTACTTCAAATGAGCTTTTAAACCCTTTGGAAAACATGCGGTTTTGCTTTCAACTGCATTAACGCTCATAATGTGTTATTTTGGCTCTCCCCTGGACATTCAGGTTGAAGGCCCAGATTTGGGAGATTTTTCGGCTGGCGATGTTGACAAGCAAGCCCTACTCAGGGGCTATCAGGCACCCAAGTCAGCTCCTTTTCAAAAGCTCTGTTAGCTCAGCTGTATTTTTCTTTGTACACCCAAATCCTCCTGGCCGTGACACGAGGCTCGGCGCTCCACACGCTCTAAACGGTTCCTGCATAAAGCCCTGAGTGTCCACACGGAACGGTGTCGAGGCTCACCTGGGCTTTACAAGGCACTAAAGAAAAACACTGGTGGCATCTTGCCCTGCTGGCAGCCCTCCAAAAATCCCCCAGCTCTGTCCCCGAGCCAGCAGGGACAAAAGGCGGTGTGTGCCGGAGCTCGGCGGGCGCTGCCCGCCTTCCCCAGCCTCGGTATTTATTCAGCTTTGTGCCACAAGAATTTGAATTTTAAACGAGGAATTCTGCAGCTGGAGGGAGCCCAGAATAAGAAGGGGGGGGGGGGAAGGGCAGGAAGTTTTTGTGCTGTGCAGGGGCGTTGGGATGGTTTCCTGCCGCAGATCCCCCGTGCAGGAGCTCGGCGAGCGGCCTGGTTGCAGATATCCTGTGAACAGGGATATTTTCCATTCCCAGTTAGCGCCTGGCTCAGTCTGGGCTGTCCTAGTGGATTTCAAATCCACGGGCACGGATTCATAGAATCATTTGGGTTGGAAAAGACCTTTAAGGTCATTGAGTCCAACCCTCAACCCAACACTGCGAAGTCTACCACAAACCTACGTCCACAGAAAATAAAAAAAGATAAACCCCCCATTAAACTCCAAAAAATCACCAGTTGCAGCTAAAATTATATTTTTTAAATTCTGTCTCACTATTTAGAACCAGTTGGTTTTGGGCATCTGATTCCTTAACACACACAGAAACATTTGCTAATAAATAATTTCTGATGGATTTAAAGTTATACAATGTAGTTCAGCCACCTGATTTCATGTTTTGTTCATAATGATTTCATTCACAAAAACCTTTAATCACTGATTTGTGGCAGATAAGTTGCTTCACTGTAAAGCATTAGAAAATCATTTTGTGGTAAATACTTTTTGACCTGAATTAACTAAACAATGTTTTGGGGAGGGAGTGCTGAGCATATTCACCCCACACTGGAAAAAAATAAAACAGTTCCAGTGGTAAAATTACAGCCTCGTCTCCCTTGGTTCCTGTCACAAAGAGCAGAGGGATTTTAGTTCCTCCAAAACTGGCTCTGAGCAGCCCAGCTCTCGCCCATGGTCTGGATGTGGGGTATTTTTGTTGAGTTATTTTATCCGCTCCGGTGAGGGATCTCCCATTCCTCTTTGCTAATTTCCACTCCCACCAACAGGGTGAATCTGATTTCCCAGCCGTCCTTCCTCTGGGCATCCCAGGGAAGCCACAAAGCAACACCAATTGAAAGAAATGTAGCAAAGAACAAGGTGATATCAAGTGTCTTTAGGTGACAACTTAAATCCAAGCTGTAGGTGATGGCCTGGCCCATAAGAAAGTCACTTTCCTCAAAAATACCAATATTTTATCCACAAAGAAATGGAAAAGGGGGAGGAAAAGCCCTTGCCAGACCACATTTAGGGAGAAGCATCCCAGCACATAAATGTTTTTGGGTACGTGACCAGCTCTTTAAAAAGTTTTGGTGGATTTCTCTTCAGGAAAGCTTTTCATTAAAGTCGTATTTATTTTTTTGGGCTTAAGTAATAACGTAAAGCTCTCCTACTTCTTCTAACACACTATTAACAGCATAATTAATTCTCAGCAACAGGAAACAGAAACCTTTCTTCTTCACTTCATCATCTCGGAGTCAGACCTTCAGTCTTCTTCCAGGGTCCCTATCAAACAGATGGCTTTTATACTCATAAACATGTTGAGCTCAATTTTCCTCCTGCTGAGTGAAAGACTCAAACAAACCCAACTTCCCTACTACTGCTAGGAAATTCCAAACATCTAGAAATACTTTTACAGATGTTCCTTGGCAAGTGGCTCCTTGAAATGTGTGTGGTTCGAAAAAAGCCAAGCCCAAAGCAATGAATTTCACTGAGGAAAATTGCTGATTAAAATAAAAATGGGGAGGGGAAGAGAAAGAAGGGAATGATAGAAAATAAGAGAAGAAGCAGACTTTCAGCTGGATAACCCAGTTTGGGAGGCCTGGGATGAAGCATTTTTTTAAATTTCTATTTATTTGCAGAATGGAACCTTTCAAGATAAACTGGGTTGACTTTTTAATGAACAGTGTCCAAATTTCGAGACAGCCTTGGCAAATTTCTCTCTTCAGGGATGGGAGCTGGTGGTTCAACTGCACTTGGAGCCCGAGCCAGGCCAAGTTTTGGCGGGTAAGACTAATTTTAGAGGGTGAAATTTCAGGGATGCAAATCCAGGCAAGATGGAATCCTCACAGATACAAGCAGCCCCAGTTGTTTGCTGCTTTTGAGCAGCAAAAATCGACCTCCTCAATTCAGGGTCCCGCTGCTGTCATGCTGCTCTCATTCCCATTTACGAGACATTTATCCTGTTAAATCCTAATCCCTGCGCACAGCTAACGCTGATCCACGAGTGAACAACTCTGCTCAATGCTGGGACAATAACCCAGATGTTTCACCTAGTAAATACACAAGATGTTTTGCTGCCTGCCAAGCCTTGCCTTGGCAGGCAGAACCTTTGTT
Source organism: Chamaea fasciata (assembly GCF_029207755.1). Classification (NCBI taxonomy): domain Eukaryota; kingdom Metazoa; phylum Chordata; class Aves; order Passeriformes; family Sylviidae; genus Chamaea; species Chamaea fasciata. Next base: position 14,281,632 of record NW_027094097.1, read on the forward strand.
CTCTCACTGATGAATTCAGAGGAGTTTCCAGGGCGATTCAGCAATGGAGGGAATGGACAAGGAGCGGGGAGAATTGAAGAAAGTCAGACTCAGATCCACACAATCCTACACTGGCTGGGAAATCAGCAAGCAGAGCAGGGTACATTTTTAAAGGTATTTTCTGAAGGTGGAGTGGCATCCAGGGCAAGACTCCGCTGCAGTGAAATGCCACAGCGCCAACCCTCAACTATTGGCTCCATGAGTAAAATATATTTAATGAGGTTTGGAAATCTGGGATGCCACCACTTCTCCCCTCTCTTTTTCCAAGCATTAACCCTCCCCACAATTTTTTTTTTTTTTTCTTATAATGGCTCTCTGGTTTGGTGGGTTTTCCAGCATTCTGCATTTTTCCTCTCCCCGAGTTCGTGTTCGTTACACACGAAATCGTCTCCAGGCCCCTGGGAAAAACCTCATAAAAATTCAGGAATTATATCATCTCCATGCTGTTTTTAAGGAAAAAAACAATCTGGTTTTTTTGGAAAGGCTCTAGTGAGCATTAGCAGCACTCTCTCTCCTCCACGCTCTGTGTGTGTCTGGTTACCTTCCCCTGAGCCAAAACAGCTTCATTAAATCTCGTTTAAGCGCTGGCTGCGGTCAACTCTTGTGACTCCAACCCGAGCTGGAGCCGAAAATCCACAACCTCTATGCACAAAGCTCATCTCGTTGGGGCCAATATTATTTTCATCTTCCTGAACATCATTGTCTGCTCCGTGCAACCAATTAGAGACACTGTTAGTTTTGGAAAAGGCTCAGCAGAGTGTGTGCGGATCAGACAAACGCGGGACTTCAAATGGGCAGGCGTGTTTTTTGGCTAATATTGGCTGATAAGGCAGCATTATCTGCACCTTTTTCCCCAAGCTGGCTCTTGCCCTGCTTGAAATAATTCTGTTTTACAAGCTGGATGTCAACAGTACCTGTTTGTGGAAGGTGACACCGGCTCCCCCCCTGCCGCTGGTGTTATCAAGGAGGAAGCACTAAGTGGGCGTGTGAGTATTTTTAAAGTACACTGCAAAAATAAAATAACAAGGGGGGCCCCTGATTTATCCCTCTGCTACCAAAGTAACGAGCCTGCCACCTACAAATGTGCTGCTCCTCTGGACTCGCTTTTGGAAGAAATCCTTGTTTCTCCTCGCAGGAGAAATTATTGAGAGCACCTTGGAAATTAAATTATTTGTTTTCCTCGTGTTTGCTGGCTGGATTTCCAACTACAAATTTTGGGGGGTTTGGGGTTTTTTTTGTTTGCCTGTTATGACAAGTGCTGCTGGTCCTGTTTTATAGTATGGGAGAAAGAAATTACCATTTTCATCTCATTCTGGCCCTCCTCAATCCAGTCACTGGATGTCAGAACCAGTGAGAAATCAAGAACTTCTTGAAAGTGTCTGCACAAGAACCATAATTTCCATATACAAACCGTCATTTCCACATTAAAATTCCCATATTGAAAGCCTTAATTGAGGGTTTTTTTAACTACAATCTCACGCACACACACAGGGCTATGTAGAGGCAGGAATTAATCAATCCCAGTTTTTAAAGCACGGGGTTTTCACGGCTGATAATCAACATTTCAGGGCCGATAATCAACATTTCATAGCACCTTTCAAAGTGATTTTTAGAGCTGCAAAAACAATTTCTGTCCCTGCCTAAAGCAAAACAGGCAAAACCCCAGGGGCGGATGTGCCCAGCAGATGCTCCCAGGTGCTGTGACACATCTGGTTGAAATGTCCCCGCTTCAGGACCCCAAAACCCTTACAAAGAAATTTCTTTCTCTGATATTCATTCCTAACTGCGACAACAGCTCCAAACAATTCCCAAAAGGGTGTAGCTGCCCTTGGAAAATCCAGGGTTTCAGTTTTCCCGTGCTGTGTGCAGTATGTGGAGGTAAATTTGGGATTGGGGTGCTTTTAGGGCATTGCAGATCCTGGAAGCAATGAGAGAACACAGGGAGAGAGAGGAGAAAATTTGCATTTTGGAGTGAAACTTCAGGATGAAAAGGTGGGGATATTGTTTAAGCAGTGGTAGGATTTGTCTCACACTCAGGTAATCTTCTAAACCTCCATATAAAATGAATTCATTACTACTGGGAAAATTACTGTCCAAGAAAACTGTTCCAATAATCAATTCCAAGCTTGCCCAAGTCTAGGATAAACAAACCAGGAGCTCCTTGATGTATCGGTGATGCCTTCATCTTAGCCCCAAAGAATAAAATCAGTTTGACCACACTTTTGCCAAAACAAAAAATGAATTTATTTGCATTTTTTTGCTTCCTGAAAGACCGTGATACCAAACATGTTACATTTGGCATATCTGATGTTCAAACACATCCAGCTTCCTATACCCTCAGATTTTTTATTTGCGTTAAGTGAGGGACTAACAGCACAGAGTCATTTTTTTATTTTATAATCCAAATGTTTTCCTTGTATCCACTGAGAACAGAGTCCATACATGAGCAGAACCCCATCCCATCAGGGATTTCTGCTCGTTTCCCTACCAGAGTGTCCAAATATGCTTTTCTAGAGAAAACCATGTGCCTGTGAGGTTTGCTGTGGTCAGACAGCAGCAGCCTCTTGCTCTGTGCTTAATGAGCTAATAAAGACAAGCGATGAAGAGACCTGGTACCAGAACCAGCCCAGATGTCCCAAAATTATTCCTCCTCCAGTTCCCTTTCACCACAAGGCTGGGTTATAACCCAGCCCACCCTGGCCCAGATGAGGTTTCCCATGGACCACAGTGGGATTCAGGTCAGGCTCACAGTAGCTGAAAGCAAGCAATTACATTGAGAGGGAGGAAAGGAAGGAAAAACAGCTCAGCAGCCCAAGCTAGGCCAAATTCTGGAGATGCACCAGGGAAAAATCGTCCCGTGCTTGCTTTTCTAAGGAAATGAACATGCAGCACAGAGACACTGAATTCGTTTCAGAATGATTTAAAATCGGCGTTCTGAGGGGGTGTGTGCACGTGGAAAAGCAGGTCTGAGACATAAATATATTCCTTTTGTTGACAGTGGAAGAAACACTGTTTCCTTTGGTCCCAGTGAAGAGCAAACAGTTGCTCTGATAGTCTTGGCAAATGAAAAGCTTTATTTTTATCAGACAGAGGTGGAAACCCTGCGCAGCCACTGCCAAGGAGTTGCACACTACGTGACATGTCCCGTTTAGTCCCACTGCTCCCAGCGAGGAATCCTCTCAGCACATCTGTTTCACTGAGGGGTTTCTCCTCACTCCCCTCCCCTTCTGGGTGGGAATATCCAGGACAGTCTTCCTTGGCTTGCACAGAGAAAAGGTTTCTTACAAAAGTGAAGACATTTTTAAGCAGTCGCCATGATCAGGGTCAGCACGTTGCCAGCTGTATCCTGTGCTACGCTGGACGGCAAAGCGACAGGACAAAGGACAATTATTTGAGATATCTGGTGCAGGTGGCAGCTGAGGGTGAGGATGGTCAGGCACCTCCTGCTCTTCATTTCCGTCTGAAAGAAAGGCCTACCCATCTCCTGACTCATTTGGACCAGAGCAAGGCCTCCGGAAAAGACAAACCCTGCAAGGCAGCGTTCCCAATGTGGGAACGCTCCCAGCACTGCAGTTAACTCGTGCAGAGCCAGGCTCCTCTCTCCAGGGAGATCAATGCACTTCATGTCCAGGACCCAGCTGGAATCAGCTGAATAATCTCAGCTGGGCTCAAAACAGAGTTGGAAGGACTGAGGGGAGTTGTCAATCCCAGGTTTATCCACCAAAAGAGCAAGAAATCCCCACCCCACATTTGTGTAACAGCGGAGATCGGCTCTGTCATAAATACAGGATCACTGCTGCACAGTTACAGGCCTCTGCTCTTCCCTGATTTTTCCAGGAAAGGAAATCTTGCCTTCCTGCTTCATTCTACATTTTCCTAATTTAACTTTGATCCAGGGAGCAGTGTTTTAAAACACCTGCCTTCCCTGTTTTGCAATGAAACCCAAGGAAAACTCCGGGGATGGCTGCAGTCTGCCACTGCGGGGTTTGTCTGGGCTTTCTGAGCTCTTTCTTTCCTTTTTTCCATTCCCCAACAGCTGGCTCTTAGCAGGCTGGCTGGTGCTTAAAGCGTCTGATATGATGTGAGAAAGCAAAATAATCACCTGCCAAGGATTTCATCTTCATAAAAGGCAAGGTGTAAGATCAAGTTTCAGAACGTGTGGGAGTCGGGCGCGCGCCGTGACACCGCCGTGAACCCCGAGGAACCAACTTCTGTTAACTCTGAAAACACAACATCCATCTCCAGACCCTGCTTTTGGCAGTGCTGGGCCCTTCTGTGGGGATAACTCGAGAGAGAATGGAAAAAGGAGAAAGGGATCTTCAAAAAACCTGCTGCTGTCCACCAACCATCTCCACCAGAGCTGCTTTTCCATAATAATATTTGGGAATCACTTCTCCTTTGCAGCTCAGCCAAAACTGTTGGATTCACACTCGGTTAGCCAGGGAGAATTTGCCCATGCACACGGATGATGGAAAATGGAGAATAAGGGCTTTCTTCTCAGTGCAAACATCAAGGGAGTGGGTTTTTCCTGGGAAGAAAATTGTTTGGAGGCAGTTTAAACCTTAGTAAAAAGCTGGCAGGGCAGCTGTCAGGATAAAACTCTTCTATTAGCTAGGATGGGCTTGTGTTGCAGTTTTGGAGAACTGAAGTTGTTGATTTACTTTTCATCTTTAATTAGGGGGTTTTTTTGCCTCATTCAACTAAAGAAAGATAAAAAAGATTTAAGGATGTCTGTTGCTAAGACAGTGATTTTTCTGGCCGAATAAATATTTATATTGTTGCATATTATTTTTACTGGTTCATGGATGGATGGATGGATGGATGGATGGATGGGTGGATATAACTTTTCTGTTTTTACAGAAAAACTGAATCTCTTCTTTTGTTGATTTTCATTTCCACCTCTGCAAAATAAAAGCCAAAACAGGTAGCGAAGGATGTAACTCTGATTTAGTGGCCCCCAAGTATAATTTTTCACCCCTGGATTCTAAAGCTCTTTCCGAAAGAGAAATTCACCCCTTTTGCCGATGGGGAAACAGATTCCTGACTTTTGGAAAGCCAAAACACCGGGATTGACCCAGACCACTTTCAGGAGTGGCTGTGAGGAAGAATCTTTGGCCCACAGGGTCCATCTGCCTCGGGCACATTCCATCAGCAGCAATTATTCTAGCCTTTTCCCCCAAAAAGCTGCCTAGAACTGTCCTTCCCTGAAGGAAAATTGTCCTAAACCAAATTCAAACCCAGCTCTGAAAACTCTCTAAATAACAATCAAGTGCAATGTATTTGATCAAGCAAATCAGTGCAGGAATTTCCCTTTCTGCTCCAAATTTTGACCAAATTTTGACCATGACTTCCAAAAACTCTCTCAGCTGCATTAATTTATGTCTTTCTGAAGATTTTTTTTTTCTCATAAAGGTTTGGTCCTGACATCTCCTAGAGCCCTTTTTATCGTTGGTCTCACAGGAATGTGCTCCTGGTGGATTTTGTAGCAACTGTGATGGGCTTGGTTAAAAGACAAGAAATTTGCTGCTTGTATTTCAGATTTTTGTGCCCGGGAACTTGGCTGATTTAAGCTCTATCACATCCATTAGATCTATTCTAGGTCTATTATTTGGACTAATAACTGATATTAAGGAATTACCTCCTCCTATAGATTTTACATGTCCCTTTACACAGCAGATAAAAACATTTCAGTGTGTGTTCAGCTACGAAATTGATCTTACTAATTAGTGAGTAATTACACGTATATGTGTCCGGGCATTAAATCTGTAAAAAATCGGATTTGGGGAATTTTTTTTGGCTCAGTCATTGCTGGGTGTGAGTGGGAATGGATCCACAGGGAGGCAGGATCAGCTAATTGAGCTTCTCCCCCTCCCCTCGATTTTCCTGTCTCGCCTCCTGTTTTGTGTGTGTTTCCAAACGAGTACACGATAATTACTTCATTAGGAAACTATTAGAAGGGAACAAGAGAAGATGAGTCACTCGCTTTTTTGTCCCCGCTTTTATCTGATGGTGAGAAGCGGAGGAATTTTAAAAATCTTTTCTAGGTCACCGATCCTTCCAAGTGCTCGTGCCCATCTTCCCTCCTCCCTTCCCCCTCCTCGGCTCCAAGTGATTTTGCAGAGCCCGGTGTGGATGCAGGAATCTCCCCGCAAGGAGCCTTTTCCGCTAGAAAAGCATTTATTTCTTTCCTTTTCATATTTTGTTCTCTCTAGATAAGGAAAACCAGCTCATCACTACGTTGTTTTGGGGTTTTTTTGGGGTTTGGTTTGGTTTGGTTTGGTTTTTCTCCTCTTATAGCAACAATTTCTTGTGAATCACCTTTTGTGGCTCTCAAACTTTGGCTCAGAAGTTCCCTCACACTGACAGAACTGGATGGAAATATTTAAAGACAAGGAGAAACACTTCAAACTGAAAAAAAAAAAAAAAGCTTTTAAAAACCCCTGTGTTGCACAATACTCCTCCACCCACATTTAGGTCCTCACTAATAATATAATTTAAAAATCGCTTAATATATTCAGAATCCTTTCCTTTTTTCCATGGGATGTCTTCACTCTATCACTTCAACCACCGTGTCAAGAATATGACAAAGAGGAGCCTCCAAATCCATATTTAAGCAGTAAAATAAACGATGTGGTTCCCAGAAGAGCTGAGCATCTGCAGTCATGAGCAGGGATGAGGATTCCAGTCCGATTTAAAATGGAAGCCTTGATATTTATTGCATCAGAAATGTATTTATCCTCTTCTGGAAAGGAGATCTGGCACATTTTTGGAGAAAGTTCCCTCAAAGAATGGGAACTGAGTCCCTTGCTGGCTATTTAATCACAGTATCAGCTTGCCTTGCTGTTTTCCAAGTCATTTTATCATTGACTTGCCAAAACATGTGAGGTCTCCTTGCCCCAACTGCCACTCGGATTAAAAGTGATTGACAAGGGATGCAATTAAGGTCTGATCCAGAATTCACTAGGCTTAAATCCTTCTGGTAAGAAAACACTTGGATTCCACAAAAAAAAAAAAAAAAAAAAAAAAAAAAAAAAAAAAAAAAAAAAAAACCTCCCTGGAATAACCCTCAGGAGTTAATATTTGAATATTCCAGGAGTATTGCAACAAGAGACAGAAACCCAATGAAAAGTGACTCTGAGCAGTGGCTGGTTCCAGCTCCTTGAAACAACAACAACAACAAAACCATGAGGCTTGGAGATCAGAATCTCCTGGTGCGATTTGCATATTGATACAGAGCAGATGTTTCAGGAACAAATGCTGCTGCATCTGCTGATGGATTGGCTTCAGCTGCCTGCAGAGGAGTTCAGTGGGGGTAGAGTGTCACATTTGTCATTCTCATCGACTTCATAAGTCCTCTGTTGACCCAACTGTACCTGAATAATTTTTTTTTTTTTCCCCTTCAGTAAATTAGAGAGGGAAGCCTGCAGAGAAGATGTGGGGAAAGAGGGATTTTTCCCAAATCACAGGAGAGGTTGGCTGAGGCTGGAGGGATGAGTTTTGGCTCTTTGTTTTCACACTGTTCTGCTCAGCCTTTTTCCCCCCTGTCTTGGATAAAAGGCAGAAAACGAAAAAAAGTGGTCAAAATATTGGTCCTGTCATTCAGTAGTGTCATTGTTTTATTTTCATGTCGGATTATCCTGATGTGGGCCCTCCCAGCATTTCTGGAGGAGTTACGTGAACACCCTCAGGAGCTTTGATGTTTGATGATGGATATTAAACCTTGAGCCTCAGGAGTATCTTGCTCCAGAGTAAAATCTGGGCAGTGAAACAAACAGTGATGGTTTGAATGACAAATTTCTCAGGGGCTTTTTGAGAAGGAAAAGCCAAGGTCTTGGAAAAGCCAGGTGGACTGGGTGAAGTTCCTTCTAAATAACCACAAGCAAACCGAAGTGTCCCAAAGAAGTGAGGTCACCGTGTGTTTGCAGCTCCTCTCAAGCACTGCAGCTCAGCTAAAGCAAAAAGACTGAGGGCTGTGCAAAAAAAAAAAAAATAAATAAAGGGTGGAAATTCAGAGGCAAAAAGATTCCAGCTCTGGTCCTCAAAAGAAAGAATCCCCTTCGAGGTGCAGCACCATAAACGTGCTGTACAAACAACCCCCAGAATCCCGCATTAGAGAAAACCAAATAATAGGTGCCTAAGGAAATAGCTGGGATTTAGGGGGCTTAAACCCGGGCCCTGCTGTGATACAATAGCCTTATTAAGCATGATATTTTATATAGGATCCGGAGGGTTGGAAGGGTTTGCGGCGTGTTTGGGTAAGGATCAGGGGGATTTCGGGAGCTGTGACCTCATCCTGCGTTCGATGCTATCAGAGGGGCTGCGGGGTTTGGCCAAGGGGAAGGCAGAGCCCAGAGCAGCTCTGCAAGCTCAGTGTTTACCAGCCTGGAGCCAGCTATAATTGTGTTTTTTGGGGGTTTTTTTGTGGGGGAAGTTCAAGGCCACCCAAAGAGCATTTCACAGGGCTCACCAAACCCATAAATGCTGGAGTTAGGAAAGGCCACAAACCGGAGCTGCACGCCAAGGCTTGGCTGCCTGGCTCCCTTGGACTTTAAAGCAAATTGTGTGGCTGAAACCTCCTGCACCTCTTGGAAAGCTTTGGGCTTCACCTACCCACTGAAGCCAAAGCATCTGGAAGAGGGGAAAAGGTCTCCTGTGGCCAGCAGTGACAATTTTCCTCAGAATAATTAGGTTTTGTTAGCTATGAAAGCTCTTGCATTATCGCAGAATCACACAATCATGGAATGGTTTGGGTTGGGGGGGAATTTAAAGTCCACACAGTTCCACTAGAACTAGAATTTAAAGTCCACACCTTCCACTCGACCAGGTTGCTCAAACTCTTTGGATTCCGGATGTTTTCCTTGTGGGAAGGGATGGCTGGGGCAGGAGGGAGCAGGAAGGTCCCATTGCACATCAGGATGGTCCGATTGCACATTTGCTTGCTCTGTTGGCATCCAGCTACACAAACCTGCATCCAAAATGCATGGTAGGAAGTGGGAAAGAAATGTGGAAGCACTTACAGCAGTGACTCAGCCGTGGGGATTTTTATAAAGCTGTAATTTTGTGTTGCAGCAAAAGGAAGAAGCCCCAAACTTGGGGAGCGCCACAAAACGGGCAAAATTCAAATTCTGCCTTTGGGTCCAGTTAAATCAGATTGCAAAAGATGTTTTCCATGGAAGTTTGGGATTCTCAGCTGATGGGAGATTACATGTGGTAAATTGTGCTTGCGTTGATTCTGCCTCAGAAATTGCACGTTGGGATGTGGCACTGTGCGGGTTTGGGCTGGCCTGCAAAGTTCTCTCTCACCATCCATATGAACACAGTCTCCGGATTAAATCAGACTTGCCTAGAGGCTCAATCCAGAATCAATTTCCAACACTCGTGATGCTGGGACAGGACTCTGGAGCCATGGATACAGATCCCTTGGGGATATCTTAATTTTTTTCTGTGTAAGAACTTCCTATCACCATTAATTCTACATAACTCTGCTATCAAACAGGTTAAATGAGACTTTTGAGAGAAAAAAAAAATCAGACTTTTCAGAGTGTGAGATACATCTGGTCCCTGGGCAGAACTTTGGGGGTGTTATCTCTGGGATCTCTCTTTATTTGAATATACTCAAGGAATTGTGCTCGTGGGTATAAATCAGCATATCTATTTAAATCAAGAACTTAACAACAATTTACCTGTTTGGGAATTCAAGGCGCAAAAATAAAGTCCCAAACTGCCTTTAAGAATTTAAATACATGGAAGTTTGCTGAGGTATAAATCAGTATACCAATTTAAATCAAGAACTTAACAACAATTTACGTGTTTGGGAATTCAAGGCGCTGAAATAAAGTCCTAAACCATCTTAAAGAATTTAAATACACGGAGGTTTGCTGAGGACAATCAATGATTTTGATGTCCATTGGCTCAGGCTGCAACAGCACGGATAATCAGAACATTAATAAAATGTTCTTTCTGCCTGAAAATTGAATTAGCCGAGTCTGATACATTTTATATCCCTTGATGACCCGGCATGGCCGGAGCAAAGCAGGAATATAAAAGCCATCTGACGTACTTTGTCTTCGGCTGTTTTGGGAAGCTCCTCAGCTGACGTGGGAAGCAAATGTTCCACAGTCTCATGGGGTCTTCCTCGGGGCTGACTGGTTTATGGCTGGGGGAGAAAAAAAAAAAATAATCCTCAGCTGGTTTCAGTAGCTATTTGTTACCAGCTTAAAGATCAGGTTCTTCAAGGTAAACCGAAAATGACAATCGGAAAATAAACATGAGCCACTCGGTGTGTGTCCTCTGTTGGGCTGAAATGTGACCCGTGCGGGGAGAGGTTAAAGGGTTAAATTGTGCCTCGCTCATTACGGGCCAGGGAAAAAAAAAAAAAAAAAAAAAAAAAAAAAAAAAAAAGGAAAAAACCTCTGGGTAAACTCAGAGGGGTGAGGCAGCTCTGAAAGCCCTCGGTGCTGCTCGGTGAGGCTCGGCGGTGACATGTGATACCCACTTTCTCGGAGTGTCATGGTTATCAACCGCTCAGGATTATGAGAACTGACGTCAAAAAGTGTCGAGCAGCCGCCCTCTCCCCGCTCTGGTTGTCACTCTGAGCTCAGAAGAAAAGCATCGGGGATGTTTACACATGGCAAAGTTATTAAGGGAGCTCGCAGAGGGGTTTAAAAGGCTGCAGTCTCACCTGGAAGATGGCTGGGCTTGATCTTAGCCCTTTCCTTCTGGCTGGAATACCTTCCTCATAAAAACCGAAATGGGCCCCAGAGAACATTTATGTTCCCCAGCCTCATCCCTCCCTCTGATTTAAACCAGCTCCCAGTAAGAGATTTAAGACCACCCTGAATAGAGCTGCTTGTCAGGCTGCTCATTTGGGGTCAGAAAGCAGCAAAGCATTTCAGCATGTGCCCAGAGTTTGGGCACCTGCTCCATCCTGTTTTCTACTGACTCTGAGATGCTCCCAGCTGACAAAATTAAAGCACTTCCCTACGACTTACATTTAGATTTTTTTTTTTTTCCAAGAGTCTTAACATGGATTCCTGACAGTAGCTGAGATGTTCATTTCTTAGATTCTTAGCTACAGGTTTTGGGGAGAAAAAGGTTCCTCTCACAGCACATGTTGTTTTTCTTCTTCAGCAGAAAAAAAAAAAAAACCTTGCTTTGAATTAGTAAAGAGAAATCAAATATGGAAGGATAGCACACAGTGGTGCTGATAACACCCAAGTCACCCCTGCTAATGGATATCCAGAGCCAAAGTATTGATTCCTGGTCCCAAATGGGGCATTTTGAGGAAGTTCTTGAATTATCTGCAAAATATCTGCCTGCTGTGGTCATTTTTTCTCTGTGATGCTGGAGATCCCCCTCTTCTTCCATCTGTGCTTTAGAGGCCTTACCTTTCCTGACAAGCACCCCAAAATGTGAGAATTCAACAAGTCGAAATGACAAGTGCTGGTGCTTCCAAAATAATCCATTGGACCAGAAATAATATTTTCCAGCTCTCAGGGCCTCTCCAAAACTGCACTTTTTGGTGACCAATTTATTTGCCAATAAAATATTGCCTTGCTCGGCTCATTAACTAAAAGTGATCAAATTCAGGGATGAATATATGGTTAACGTTCCACACATGAGCCTTGACTCCTTCTCAAGGAGAAGCCACTGGATCTTGGAAAATATCTTCAAGCTGTCAGCATTTAGCAGGGAACAAGTTCACAAAGGCTTGAATAAATGGTGCTGTGCTTCTCTACCTTTCTGATGAGTGGCAAAATGGAGATTTCCAGAGGTAACAAAACAGGCATCCATGGTGCAATTCCACTATTTCATATGGTGTTGACCCTTTTTCACATTGCCTGACACTTTGCATCCTCATTTTCCCTTTGGGAATGCAGTGCTGATGTGGGCGAGCTCCAAGGGTGATCACAGCAAATTTGGTGTTTGTATTATTCCTTCACTCCTTACCTTAGCAAGGTGAGGGACCACGTTCATGCCTTTCTTTATTTGCCCTGTTCTGTTTACCAGCCAACCATGAATTTATTTAAAACCATTTCAGGTTTATCCCTATCTTTCCAACACATAAAAGAGCAACCAGGAAATTTGTCCTGTTCAGAACCAGGTGATTCAGCCTCAAGCTGTGACTTTGTCACTAACTTACAAATCAGTGTAACTCAGCAGCTGCTGAGTTTATTTTCCCCTCATTCTGGCCCTGTGTACAATGGGGTTAATTTTCTTGGTTGTGGGTCTATTTAAGGAGCACACATTGTAAGGGCTCCTTCTCAAAGGGAGTTTTTTGCTATTTTAAGTCTAAGGGTTGTGTTCCAAAGCCTTGATGTCTCCCTGCAAACACTGCGGCGGCCAATTGCTTGTCACAGCCTAAGCTGCTTTATCAGCAGCATGATCAATGGTCTCACCACAACCAAAGGCAGGACCATTTCTCCTGCAGCACTCTGGAGTTTTCCTCTGCTACTGCCCCATGTGGATAAACCACTGAAGGGAAAGGAGCAGCCCCAACACTCTCCATCAGCACATTAAATTACTCACATCCCACAAAACTCCTCTGAAAGATGCATCCCAGTATTTCTCCAGAGCTTTCCTTTGAGTGTTTGGAAGATCTTTGCCCCGTGGTGAATGAGAATGAAGCAACCTGGTATCTGGAGAATCAAAAGGAGTGATTAGACAACAGCAATACATCCTGGGAATCATCCAGTACGCTCATTACTGGGAACTTTTTTTTCCAGGGAGGAGGTGTATAAATAAAAAAAGGGTTTTGAAGTGGAGGAGGAGGTTTCTCTGTGGCAATATAAAAATGAAGTGTGGTAGCGTGACCTTTTCAGAATGCATTTAAACTTCCCCTGGCCCCCCTGGGCTATCCCATATCTGTGTGGTTCACATTACCCTGCTCCCAGAAACGTTTGCTCTGGGACAGGAGGGCGTTGTTATCCCCCCTCTCTCCATGGTGACTCCTTCCAGGGGTCCAGCCAAGCTCCTTCCCAATCCTGCCATACTGTCCCCTTGCCCAACTGTTTATAATATTCTGTTTTCCTTCTCCAGGTCGGAGGGGCTTGTATATTTAAATTTCTCACGCCTGTTAAAGCTTGGGCAGGTCCCGTTACAAAGTCAATACCCAGGAATGGAAAACATCTTCCAAAGTTTCAGGCAAATTCTGGCCAAATTTAGCGGGCGGTGTCCGACTTTGCTCCCTGTCCACAAACTCCATGCTAATAAGAAAGGGTTTGCTACATCTGGATCCTGCCTGGGCCGTGATTGCAGATAAGTTTTGACCGGGAGAGGGGCTGGGGGTTGGTTTGGGGTTGCACATTTTCCCCTCTCACCTCTGACACGGCCAGCACACGATAACGAGGGGACGGAGCTCCCCGAGGGACGGCGCTCGGGGTCACCATGGATTAAACGTTCTCAGGGCACGGCTCCTTCCCAAGGCAGGAGCAGGGAAGAGCTCAGAGAGCCAGAGCCTTGCTGATTGAGGGCCTTGGAGGATTTTCCAATCCCATCTCGCAGAGCTACTTGCTGTACAACCACCCAAAGTGTGCTCTGACAGAGGCTGGGGTTTGCTATTTAAAGAGGAAGGCTGAGGGATGTTTGTTTCACTTTGTCCTCTCACTCAAGCTGGATTTTTTTTTTTTTTGCTAATGTTTTAGGAATGTTTCCTTATCAGGATTATAAAAAATAAATACGGCTAGCACTTTGGCAGTCAAAAAGAACAATATAGATTAGAGAATGATTTAGTGCCCTTATTTCACTAACCGACCCAGATTGCCTGATCTCAGGAGCAATTATCCATGTGAGTAATTCTCCTGCATGAAGATCTTTGTTGAAAGCAGTGCAAGTGTTTGTGCAAGCTGAGTTACACAGCTGCAGATTCAGGCCTCAATTTCCTCCTGTTGAATTTGAGAACAGATTGTTTCCTTTATAGCTTCTTTTCCGAGTGAAAAACAATTCTCTTCAGAGGGTGAAGTTAAGTGGAAGTGCTGCATTTGGATGAATATTCTCTGTATCCCTTAACTAAATGTTAATAGAAGGAATTTGTTACATGTAGCTTCTCTCCAGACTGTGCTTATCAGTAATCCTCAGTAGATTTCTGACTCACATGTGGCTCTTCTTGACCATTTTCATCAGCTTTGACAGCTTCATAGTTCCATTAAAACCAAAAGGTTTTAACAAGCTCTCACCAGTCATTTATGGGGTGATACCACCAAAGGTTGGTAGCCTAAAAAATGTAGAAAAGCGTGAAAAAAACTTGCAAAACAAACTTGAAATCTGCACAAAGCTCCAAACGAACAGATGAAAACTGCATCATTAACAAATCAATTAAACAAATCACCAAAAGCTCAATGTTTACCTATGGAATATGGGAAATTTCTGCTAAAGCCACCAGAGACATCATTATTGCTACTGATATAAATCAAATTATGGATATGGGAGTGATAGACAGGCAAACAAGCCCTGGGTTTAAATATGTGGATTCTGGTGGTTTTCCCCCCAGAATTTGTGAATAAAGCCACAGTAGCTACTCCAAAATATGCCCTCTGACACTGGAATATGCTTTAAACTGTGATTCAGGGTGTCATGGCATAAGCCTCATGTTTCAGAAAGGTTTCCACAGACTTAGGCTCGTTATTCCAAGACAATTTATTAACACGTCCAGGCGTGAGTGCTTCAGGCAAAGCAGAACAAGAAGCATGACCCTGCTCACTAACAATATCCACACTTGGAAACCAAGCTGATGATTTCAGCGCAGCCCTTCCACGCAGAATTCTGGGAGACTTCAGCCTAAAGAAAGAAAAACAACTCTAAAAAGTCACCTCCCAATAAAAGGAGGTTAGGCAGGATTATTCTAAGGTCCCACCTGACTTGGAAATGTATAAATGCATGTATGTGCTCGGATAATTTTAGAACTTTTGTGAAGCCGAAAGGCACATTTTCAGATAAGTGCTGGGAACACTTGGCAAGCCCATCTGAAACATGCTGTAAGATTTTTGGACATGGAGTGTATTTATAAAGCACAAAAAAATACATTCTATCTCTTGTTTTGTCTCAGCGTTAATGGTCAGCTACACTGAGAATGTTCAGAAGAAACTCCAGCCACGTTTTGGAGGATAAGGCTGGGAGCTGCACGTTCACCTCGCCGCGGGACAACTTTTTACTCCGGTTACTTTAAATTTTCCCTGGTTGGAAGCAAGGAGAATCACCTGAGAAGTGACAGCAGCAGCTCCTATTTGGACAGCAAAGCTCTGTTTCAAAACCTCCTCTGTCCCACCGTGGCAGAGTAATACAGATGCCTTTGGGGCTCTCCAGCGTTTTCACAGAGAGCCCATTAACTTGGATCCAAATCTATGCTTGGCCAGACATTTCAAGTCCACAGAGAAAAGATCTGAAAAGCTTTATCTGAGCCTGATAACCATCACAGCTAAAGTATGGCTTGGCTCCTGATTTACATCATTGCAGAGGAAAGGAGAACTGTCCAGTTGTGCTGATAAAGTTCTAGCAAAGTGAAACCAAATAAATCTCAGCGATGCCATCGGCTTTGTTTGTTTGCTCGCTCGCTTGTTGTCCGATGACATCAGCCCAGTGCCCGGTTTATCTTCATTTTAACTTGAACTGGATCCTTGTCAGCCTTTGCCAGAGCTGTGCCAAAGGCACGTAGCAAAACCACATCAAATTCATCCAGCTTGATGTTTGCTTTGTAAACGCTCTAAAATGGGCTTGACTCCGTCCCAGAGGATCATTAAAGTTCCTGAACTTTCTGGGGCAAGCGCGACCAAGTTCAAAGCAAATCTGGGCTTGATTTATGGTTCTGATCGGAGACCAAGGAAAAGTCAAATTTACAGTCGGAGTTTTTATGTTGAGTTTCTCGTGCAGCCTCAGCCTGAGACTTGAAGGGAAGCTCAGGGGGTTGGAAGGGCAGGAACACTGAACCCATTGCTGGTACAAGGCTCAGCTGGCGAGGGCTGGCACAGCCCGAGGAGCTCCTGGGCAGCTCACGCAGCCTGGGGGCTTTGCTCTGGTGCCAAACGAAGCAGTTTTGCTGCTAGGAGCATTTAAAAGACGAATAAAGTGACACTGGAATACAGCTAAATAGTTTATTCGGAGATAAGCTGGGGTATTTCGTAGGAGTTGGGCTGGTAGAACATCAGCTCCCACCACTCAGAGCGTTTTGAAGCATTCCAAGCTGAGGCAAGGAGCACTAATTACTCTCAGGATCACAGGGATGAGAAAGCTGAGCCTGGTAGAAAGGGTAGGAACAATTCTGCAGAGTTTGGGAGCGTTTTGGGAACACCATGTCACCGTTTTGGGGCGCAGATGCCAAAAGCAGAGGGCTTAGGGGAAGTAGGTGTTGTGCCCTTGTCACTTTTTATGGATGAAGGTCTGGGAGAACAATGCTCCAGCAGGAGCCACTGGGAGGGGAGCCAAGTGGAAATATCCCATCACAGCCAGTGTTTGCTGCGAGGGCTGAGGCCTCAGTGCCTTGCCATGACTTCACTGACACAAAGCACCTGGAACAAAAGAACAATGCATCCAGGCTTGGAAGAGTTCTCCTTGTTTGAATGCATAATAGCGCTTATTGGACAATGAACTCCTTGTAAGATCATGGAAAAACCATTGTGGAAGGTCTGGAATACCTTTTTGCTGCCAACCCTGGCCCAGATCGTTGCAGATTTTATTTCAAAGTGTTCCGGAGGGTTTGAATGTTCGGTTTATTTCCGCAGGAATCACCCCAGTGTCAGTGATTTTCTGTTTATCCCCATCCTCGCTTTGCTCCATACATCCTGATACGAGTTAATTCCAAGACGATGAGCTGGAATCAGTGTTTTTCTTGGAAAAAAAAAAAAATGTTCCAAGTCACCAGCATTCCCCT
Organism: Chamaea fasciata; assembly: GCF_029207755.1. NCBI lineage: Eukaryota > Metazoa > Chordata > Aves > Passeriformes > Sylviidae > Chamaea > Chamaea fasciata. The sequence goes on from NW_027094097.1 coordinate 14,298,532, forward strand.
TGCCACGAGTACAGTTGTGGAGCACAATGGGAAAGTCTGTTTGAAGGAACTGGATTGTCTCAGGGGAAAGACACCCACGGCTCCAGCCCAGGAGTGAACTCACCCTCAGGAGTCCAGGATTGCTCAGCATCCCCGCACAGGGATGGGTTGTCGCAGCCTACAAAGAGCCATTGTATGAAACCACCCAAGTCATCCTGGGTCGGGAGAAATGGGGTGAAAAAAGGCCCTGACACACACCAGGCTTCGAGCTCAGTCCTCACTTTCAGAGCTCTTGGATTTGTTTGGACAGCACAGCAAAATACAAGAAGGTGGTTTCCAAGTTGTGGCTTAATGGAGACCTCAGTCTAGGGTTGGTTTTAACCTGGTTTTTCTTTCCCTTCCTTTAAAAAAATTCCTTCCAAGAGTGGCATAAAATGTGAAGAAGTGGGTGACTTGTCAAAAACCTTCCTATCCAGGAAAGGGACACTCACTGTTCCAGGAGAGTCACAGCTCAGATGCAGATGGGCCCCCATAGCCCCACATCAACACTTCCCTGGTGTTGTTACAGCAGGAGAGGTGAGCTTGACCCATTGCACAGGAGCAAAAAGGAAACAATTCCCTTTGGGTTTATTTTCTCCAGGAAATCCAGTCACTGGTGCAGGATTTCAGAGCTGCTGTAGGTGTGCATCAGTTTCATCGGCTCCCAGCACTTTAATCGAGCTGCCAAATCTCCCGTAATTCCCCCAGACTTCTGCCATCCACCACAACTCAATGTGTGGAAGAAGGAACAGGAGCAAAGGGAGGCACACACCAAAGCCTTGCAGGTGCCAGATGTGGATCAGTGCCCAGCTGTTGTTATCAGAACAGATATTGTGCCTGCTGACAGTAAACCTGCAAGGATTGGGCTTTTCAACACCTGTTGTTAGCAGGAGGTGTGACCTGGTTTGGATGCTGAGGGGGAAGAAATTGCAGTCTCCAGACAGACAAATTCAGGACTTTTGCTATCAGCCGTGGTGCAAGTGCGGAACGTTCTGCCTGTGCCGCGTGGGGAAGGAAAATGAAATATTGGACATTTAAGCATTGTGTCACTGGAGTTCCGTTAAATGAGTTGGACTGTGTGCACATCCAAACAAAAAACCTGCTAATGCTCTTTGACTCGAGCAAATCCTGGCTTTTTTCTTTAATGCCTTGGGGATTTCAATCCCCTTTCTGAGGGAGCTGGCCACACCTTCAGAGAGCTGGACACCAGCAGTGGCACAGCAGGACCCTCACAGAGTCCCAGGTGCGGGAGAGACAGATCCAGCCCAGGTGACAGCAAGGACAGGTTTGGCCACAGCCAGCTGTGTAAACAGAGGGCCCTCCTGTCCTGGATCCAGCTGTGTCTTTCCCAGATGTGACTGTGACCTTTTGCTCCTCACCACCCACCACGTGGAGGCTGCTGTCCATTTCCCAGCCAATGCTCAGCAAGCCACCAGAGCTCTCCAAGCCATCCATTTTTAAATAATCTCCTTTCATACCTGACCTGGGTTTGGGACAGCCCACAAGTCCAGTTTTATCAGGAGAGAGATACAAGAGGGGAGGAAATTTGCAAAACCCCTCATTTTTTGCAGAATGAGGCGAAGGCTCCAGCTGCACTCATCTATTCTCACACTGCTCCACCTCGAACCTCACACATGAACTCAACAAAACCAGCAAAATGGGTCTTTTGCAGAATTAAACCTCATATCTAAACCTGAAACATTCATTTTGCACTGAGCTGAGTGGTTGGTTAATTCTCAGTCTCCAAATATAATAGAAATCACCCGAGATATTTGGCAAGAGTCGTGGCTTGATTAATATTTTTGGCATTTTTAGAGGGACTCTTAAATAATAGAAGTGGCATCTGAATGGAAATTGAAACAGGCCAGTGAGAGGAACAGTGCTTTTAAGGCTTTGGAGAATTAGCAAAAGCCTTCAAAATGTCAGAAGATGTTAAAAATTCAAAACCAGTTGAGGTCTTATTTTTAAAACCATGTCCAAATTGATTTGTCCTTCATTTTTCCCTCTAGCTCTGCCATTCTGAGTTAGGGAGGCAGTAAAATTCCAAGTGATCCCACAACCCACAGCTCCTGCCTCCGTCTCCACACAGCTCAGAGCAGGTCAGGTATGTTCCTCCCAGCGCTGTTTATGATGCTTGACATTGTTACATCATCATTAAAAACCTCCTCACTGATGTGAAAAACACGTTTTGGAGCTTTCTAGGCCATTTATTTTGTCAGCTCTGTGGGTATAGGGTGGACTGTCCTCCCTCCCAGGCAATGCTGGTGTAACTGGATCCAAAGAAAATTCTTCAAACTTTATTGGCCACGGAAAACTTAAGTCAATTGGTTAAAAGAAAAGTGTTTATTATGTTTACCCTGGCATCCTAACCATGCAGAATTATTAATCATTGAGATCCAGATACGTAGAGTTTGCTTTTTTTTTCCTTAAGCAAAGCTTTGCCAATTCATTAAACATCATCAAGCTGAAATAAGCCTCAGCGAGAATGTTTTTACCTTTTCTTTTAAAGTTATTTTCTGTTATCATGCTGCACTTGCTGAGCTCCATACTCACCACTTTATTCCTGAGGACTGAAACACTTCTTCCTCTTGTCCTGGATAATTTCTGGGGGGTCCTAAAGATCCACCAATTCCCATTGATCTCATCTTGAGCTGAACCCAGCCAAAGCCACGGAAAAGTACAGATTTTTCTCCTTTGTCCTCCTTTTATAAAGTAAATCAAGACCAACGCAGTCCCTCCATTCACAGGGCACATTAAAGGAAATAAATTCCCAGATTCAACACCAATGAATCATCCTGGTTTCACTGGATCTCCGTGCTCTGCTGAAATGTTTTCTCTCGAGAGCAATCTCAGAGGTTTTGGAGGGAAAGAGGCTCTCTGAACCTCCCCAGCAATGGGAGCCTGGTTGCACTTCCAGCCCTGGCACAGGTTCCCTCAGGCAGGATGGTTCAGTGCATTACAGGGCTGGTAACAGGAGATTGGCACCATTCCTCCAGCTCTGTTTGAATAGTGACAATATAACTGCTGAAACAATATTTTGGTTCCACTGACGTACGTAAGAACGCTCCAGCCAGGGCTGCCAGGAGCTCTGTTTCCCTCCTTTCCCAGCTGATAGCTCTGAGGAAGAGCTGAGATCCCAGTGTGGCTCCTTTTCTGTCTCCTGCAGGTTTTCCTTCATCAGGGACCATCCTCTGGCAATCCCTCAAAGAGGTCCCCGTGGAACGTGTGAGCAGGAACAGAGGAATTACAGTACGTGTCATATAAACTGAATTAATAACAGCCTGATCCATGTGGGAGCTCTGTCCCTGGTGATGTGTTCACTCTGCTGTGGGATAGGAAGGTGCTCCAGAGGGTCTCAAAAAACAGCACACAAGTAATGGGAAAAGTTCAGTCAAAAGACTGAAAAAAATCATTGAACCTGCCTAATGATGTCGCAGTTTTGGCTTTGGGCTCCCTTCTCTGATATTTCAGGGCACATCAGGATTTCACACTGAAATTCAAACATCTTGGGTAACATTGGCTTTAGACAAATGGTGATCCTGTACAAGGTACAAAAAAGAGCAAGGTTTCCTCTCCTCTCTGAATGCAAACATGAGAAATTCATCTTCCCAAAAATACGTCCCCCACAGTGGTGGCCAACAATGGCACCTCCACGTTGACATAACCCATCTTGAGAGCGCCCAGTAAGGACATAATTCAGTGCTATATTATAAAACCCACAAAAAAAAAAAAAACCTTAAACCATGACCTCTCCTTCCTCCCTCCCCTCCTTTTTTCCCTGAGGGGGAGGCCGTAGGGCTGGAGCTGGGAATTAGAAAGCAACATGGGTGGTGACCCCCTGGTGCCGGGACTGTCATGAGGAATAATCCATATGTCGCGTCTGCGCATGTTGGGAGGTCCCAACCCTGAACACCACAACTGTTCTCCAGCCTGCACAGCTCAGCGTGCCCAGGAGAACTGTTCAGGAAGAAAGAAACGCCTGGGAAGCACAGCCAAAAGGGGCTGCCCCCGTTGGTTTGTTTTCAAATGCAAAGCCAGCCAGGCCACCGTGCTGCTGTGGCACCAAGGCCAGGTTTGTCACCTCCTGAGGAGCTCTCACAAACACCCACAGCAGCTGTGCTGTAACAAAATTCATTGTTCTACCAGCTGGGAGCCACCAGCAAATGCCCTCAGGCTCTGCCACCAACTGGTGAATCCCTTTCCCAGATAACTGGTGGGCCAAGAGAAAACCAGGCTTGGAATAATTTCCTTGGTGGAAGGATGTGGAGCACTGGGAATGGGCTCCCAGTGCCTGGGGCAGGAGCTGGGCTCCTCCAGCAGCCGGTGTGGACCAGGCAGCTGTTTGGGATCTCACAGGACAGACATGAGCAGGTATCTCCCCCCTCTTTCCACCATCCATCACCGAGCTTCACTGGCGACTCGCATTTTTGTCCTCTAATTAAAGCTTCTGTCAGGTACTTTTAAATTATAGCCCCGATTAGGGACCTCAGATCCAAATTCAGCAGGCTTTGGGACCTGCCATTTTATTTAATTACTGGCAGTAAATTATTTTGACACCCTCAATTAACAATGTCCATCACCTCGGCCCGGCGACGATGAGTGCGAGGAATTTGCCATTTGATCTGTTTTGTCTGCAGGAAAGGGTGAAAAGTGGACAAAAAAATTCCACCTCTGCACAAACCCAGTGAGAAATTCAGTGGGCTCCACCACACAGATTAGAAAATATCAATGATTTCCTTTAGTCTATTAATATTGGGTTCCTAAAGCTAAGGGTGTGTTTTGAATTAATAAAGCCATCGCTGCACAATCAGATGTGGAGCTGGTCGCTGGTGGAAGGAGAGGATGGCCCTGCCTGGGTGTGATGATCAAACCACTCGTTTAGAACAAGGGTTGCTCCCTGAGCAGCTCATTTAGGTGTTAAATATTTATCCATCTACAACAGCCAGGTTCCCGTTTCATCCACCCATTCCCAGCCCTGGATGGTGCCTGAAGTTCCCCGTCTGGGGAGGAGTTCCTCTGGGAACATCCCAGAGGACACTGAGTGTGCATCCTCCTGTGAACTTGGTGCTTTGCTGTTTCACTGGGCAGAGAGATATTAAACTCCAGCATTCTCCCTCACTTTAACAGCCTTGGGGGTGTTGATGATGGGGCTAATTAGCCATGTTCTCTAATTTATTAAAATCATAAATATTTCACTTCAAGGCTTTCTTGGGGCAGGGGGGAGGAAGAAGAAGGGAGTGGGAAGGTTAAAGGGAGACAACTGCATGAAATTCTTTGGCTGATTAAATGTTCCATAAGATGCAGCAATATTTTACCTCTCTTAAGTGATTCGGCGGCACATCAGACTTGGCACCTCCTTGTTCGCCCTGTTTGTTTTTAATTATGGCCATTATTTTATTTACCACAGATAACATTAGGGCCTGGTATGGTTGGCTGGAAAAGCCAAAGAGCACAAAATCATTTCGGTGTCAGAAGCTTAAATAAAGGCCAAAGGAGCAGCAAAGCCATTTAAAAAAAAAAAAAAAAAAAAAAAAAAAAAAAAAAAAAGATGGAGTTAGGAAGATGTAATGTGTTTGTCTACTGTGGAACTCTAGAAGAATTTTTAATACAGTATGTACAGAGACTTTTGGGGGTTTTGGGAAGTAATCTGATATCCAAACCTTGCTTCTAACGAATGGATTTGCATATTTGCTGCCTGAAATAGATCTTAAAATTATAGCCTCAAAAACTTCATATTTCTCTCGTAAAATTCACGTTGTGGCCATTGCAGATTTCAAGGACAGCAAAGGAGCCCGAACTCTGATATGGAAGAAAAATTATTTTCCATCCCTCGCCTCAACTGCTTAAACTTTCAGAGATAAAATTAGACTGTGACTGTGGTCCTTGTCTTCCTGTGGAGGTTCCATGCCCGTGGTCATGTGGAGGTTGTAGATTCTTCATGGGAAACCGCAAACGTGGGGCACTCTGCCCGTGAGCAGCTGCCTGGGATGCTGTGGTGGGTGATTTGGAGCTGCCAGGAGTTTCCCTGAGCTGCCTCAGTTTCCCTGTGCACGGTGCGGTCGGATCCTTATCTCCTGGCTTGGCCCGGGAGAAAAGGGAGAATTTGGGAAAGACGAAGCTCGTGGGGCTCAGGTACCGCAGCGCCTTTTATCAGCTGCAGGAGCCTGCAGCCACTGTAAATCATAAAGGAGGAGGATGAGAGGAGGAACTGGTCCTGGAATGTGAGAGGTGAGATAAAATAAACGGAAAACACCAGGCCTGAAATCCCGGCTCATTCCAGCCCCTGCTGAAGCCGGTGATGCGATTTCCCTCAGCAGCAGCAGCAGCAGCAGCAGGAGATAAAGGGGCAGACAAAACGATGCTCAGAATACCTGGGATTACCTGTCCTCCTCTTCCCCCTTCCAAACATCCCCCTCCCCGCATCCCCGGCGTGGGAGATGCCGGAGATACGCGGCCCTTTGTCGGGGGATGCCGGGGCAGATGCAATCTGTTCCTCATTGTCCCGTAATAGCTCGATTATCCGCGGGTGAAAATGCCGAGTGGTTGTGCCCAACGAACCGTGAAATTGCCACTGCTCCGAGGAACCATTCATCAGCAGCCCCCGAGAGACGGCCGGGGCTCGGTGGGAGACGCGGGGCAGGTATTCATCCAAAACCGGGATGCTGGAATGCTCCGGGGATGCTCCCGCGCCTGAACTTTTCAAGGAAGAAGTGAACCCTGGAAGACGATGCACAGGGAGGCTTTCCTGGGGAATTGTGAGATAAATGCCTGAAGGGCCTGAGGAACGCATTAGGAGCGTTGCTGGAGGGACATGGCTGAGGGGTTTTGGGTTTATTTTTATTTTTTTGCTTCCCCTTCAGCAGGGAGGAAATTTGGGTAAAACCATTAAGCTTCCATTCCGCTGGGCTCAGGCCGTGAATTTTGTGTCAAACTCACGGTTAAAATGTGAGCGAGCAACCCCGAGAGCTGCACGAGGAATCCGGACACGGACGGGCCTCCCTGGGGTGAATTCCTCTTTTAATCACCCTGGCCCCAAGCTTAGGAACTAATTTATAACCTAAATCTAATTCCTCCTTGGAAAGTGCTGCCCAAATCTCTTTCTGCCAGGAGTTCCCACAGAGCCCAGCTGAGGATGGGATCCTTCCCCACTTCGCCAGGCTGTGATGACCGAGCCACCCCGCTGGGTCAGGTATTCATCCCAAAATCCTCAAGCTTATCTAAAAGTTTTTGCCATCACCATCAGAAGGGAAGCAGAAGCTCAGTTTCGCTCTGCAGGAGCAGTTCCAGGAGCTCCGACACGGGCATGCATACGGTCTTATCGAATAAATGAATATATTTGCACCTCAAAAGATAAGAAGGCCGATTTCAGCTGAATTTAGCTTAAAAGTACAAACCCATCCCGAGCCAACCGAGTTTCCCACTGTTGGTGCAAGGGCTGGTGCTTTGCCTGGTGCTTATCAGCTGAGCCAGCCCAGCAGGAGCTTGGGGAGCTGGATAAATCGGGAGAGCTGAAATTTGTGGGGGCAAAAAGACTCTGCAAATAAATAGGGAGAGAGAGGGGTTTGTGAGCTCCTCCCTTCCTGCTCCAATCCAGGAGTTTCGAAACTTGATACAGGGAATCCTACGGGGCCTTAGAGGAAAGGAATTTACTCCCACCCATCCTGGGTTCAGCCTAACTCCTCATTTTTTTGTTGTTGTTGTTGTTATTTGAGCCTTCAGTCTGGAAAAGTGTCTGCAGATTTTCTGCCCAGAGCTTCATCCCACCCTAACCCCGTGCTCCTCTGTCCCTCTGCCACCTGTGACACAGGGGCTCCTGACCCCAGAGCATCCCTGCACTGCCCCACACGTGGAGACAGAAAATCTGCCACGGGCAGGGATTCCCTCCTGCGTTTTATAAATACCACGGGCACAGGGGATCCTCTGCAAAGGGCCTTTCTGCTGGGAAATCACCAAAAACTGCCCGTTTAATACATTTTCTCCACACCGTGTTATTTATTAAAACGAAGTCCCCAGGTATGGGAATGGCTTTTCCTTAACAGGGAATTGTGAATAGCTGGGACACTGCTTTGAATCTTGCTGTTTATCCAAAGCACAGGGCTGTGCTGTCCCATGAAATGAGTGGCCACTGCCAGATCTCTGGCTGGATCCTAACAGCCCCTTCTGATGAGTGTTTTATTAACTGGAGAAATGATGAGATGTTATGGTAATTCCAAATCCTGCGACAGTTTGTTGAATAAATCAGATTTTACAAGGCTTGGCGCCCATTTATCCAGTTTCCATCGTCCAAATTGTCGTGGGGCGGATTTTTACCAAGGGAGAAGTGTAAGATAAATGCCTTAATTGCTCTCTAGCTTTTCACCGTGTTACATTTGTGCTGGAGCCTGCTGCTGCGTGATGAGGAAGTGTTGTGGCCTCTGAATATAAGAATACTGTCCTCTGTTGATCGGAAAGGAAACAACTGCTGCTCATACAGCAGAAAACACTGACCAAAAAAAAAAAAAAAAAAAAAAAAAAAAAAGAAAAAGAAAAAAAATCCCACTGAGAAAATCAACCTGGCTCTCATAATTCCCTTTCATGGCTATTCACAGCCTGGGATACCTTTGGAAGTCTGTGTACACAGGGACTTGGGGGCTCTTAGGTGATTCATAAATCACACATCACACCTACTTGTGTGTTTTGGCAAAAATAGTGATACATGGGATTGATGCTGAGCTCTCCAGTTATTAATAGTTCAGACTTCAGCAGGCAGAAAAAGAAATGTCTCGCTCCCTAAAAATGGTGCTGGGAAAAGGGGTGAAAAGAGAGGTGAGATGAGTCAAAAGGAGCAAATAAAGTGCATTTTTGAAAAATTCAGGGTCAGATGACACAGGGCTTGGCCACAGCCTTCATTATACGCAGCATCTCTCGGCTCTTCCCTCTGTGCATCCCCCCCCACCAGTCCAAACAGCTCCCTCTCCCCTTGATGAGAAAAAAAAAAAAAAAAGCGCCCAAAATCAGATTAATTTGCCGGGCAAAGAGGCGTGAGCAGCTGAGTCAATAGTTGGGTGTTATCCCTGGAGCTGTCCTGGGAAGCAGCGCGGCTCCAGGAGGAGGAGGAGGAGGAGGAAGCCCCGCTCACCCCAGCAGGGATGCTCGGATGAGCTGGGGGCTCCTCGAAGCAGCAGCCGGGATAGGGACAGCGCTGTGAGATGCTCTCTAATTAGCGCCCGTTAATTAGCGGTGTAAACCCGACACACACCCCCAGGCTCAGCGCCGGCAGGATAATGTTGTTTTAAAAAGGACAGTGTTTAACTCCGCGGCAAATTGTCGTGGCCACGCCGGAGGGGATCGCTGCTGGGCTGACCCTGGGGCCACTCCGGCTGATTCCCGACCCTTTCCCGGGGCCATTCCAGCCGATTCCTGTCCCTCTTTCCAGAGCCACTCTGGCTGATTCCTGTCCCTTTTTCCAGGGCCACTCCGGCTGATTCCTGTCCCTTTTTCCAGAGGCATTCAAGCCGATTCCTGTCGCTTTTCCCAGGGCCATTCCAGCTAACTCCCGTCCCTTTTCCCGGGGCCATTCCAGCCGATTCCTGTCTCTTTTCCCGGGGCCATTCCAGGCGATGCCTGTCCCTTTTTTCCAGCCCTCTGCCGATGATGCTCCGGCACGGGCTGCTCGCCCCGCGGGGAGCAGAGCCCAGCCGGAGCCAGGAGGGGAATTCGGCTGGATCCCAGCTCCTGACCCCGGTGGGAGCAGGAGGAGAGGTGTGTGTGCACCGGGACCATGGATGAAGTCGCTGCGGGGTTCAGGCCGGAGAAACACACACGTGGTCCTCTCCGCCCTCTCCAAATTTCAGCTGGAGGAGTGCAGAGGCTACACCTATTTACATTAACGGCAGGGGCGTCCTCTCGGGGTGTTTCTCAGCACTCACCCGCGAGGATGTTGTTGTCAGAGCCGCGGTGCAGCTGAATTATTGCCTAAATCCTCAAAAAAGAGGGGGCAAGCTGAGATTATTTTTTTTAAAGGGAACGCCGAGTTTCGGGATGTTCTCCTCCCTCACCTGGCGTTACGGCGTCGCGTTTTGTTCTGCAAACGCCAAAGAGAGGCGTCGAGTTGGAAAGTGAAACCAGATAAAAGCTGGGGTTCTGGTCACAGCCAAGAGCTGCAGTTTTATGGTGCAGGACTCGCTAATTAAATCATGCCAATTAAGCACACAGCACCTCTGAGGCTCAGCAGCTCCAGGATTCAGAGACTTTTGTGCCTCAGGATTTTGGGGTTGAGCCTTGAAAAGTTCAGTTTTCAGGCACTGCCAGGTATGAACACGCTGAGGGTGGTTTTTAACTTCATTTGCATGGCCCTGAAAATGATTAAACACCCCAGGAAGTGTCCCAGGCCAGGTTGGATGGGGCTTGGAGCAACCCTGGACAGTGGAAGGTGTCCCTTGCCCATGGCAGGGGATGAGATGAGCTTTAAGGCCGCTTCCATCCCAACCCATTCCATGATTTTGTGATCACTCACAATTTCCTTGGCTGTTTTCCTCGCCGTTTTAGGCTCAGGCTGGACTTGTCACAGCTCTTCCCACAAGTTTTACCTGGATGTGACAGGGAAGGCAATGACACCATCACTTAGAGCTCTCTCAAGTCAAACCTCACTCTAAATTAGTCACTTGAAAGCGACGGGCTGAGCACTCAGCTGGCAAGAACCTCTGGGACAAAAATTTTCCATGTGCTATTTTTGCTACGAAATGGGTCCGACAGCGAAGACTGGGACAGGATTTTGTAGCAAAAAAGGAGGTACAGATGCCAACTGTCCCTATTTAGGAAGGATAGTTTCTCCTTTTTTAAAAAAGAAAAAAGCAAAATATCTCTTATTTTTCCATTCTGTCCTTCTGTGAAAGCTCTCACGGTCCAAAATATGTCAATGGACTTTAAAGGTGTTGTTGCTATTTCACTCTCCTGAAAGTGCCTTTTTATAGTTTCCAAAATGCCATGGAAAGCCTGGAAGAGGGTAAAAATAAAGGGTGTGCTTTCTAGCATAGGAATTACAAATAAAACAGGGATGTCACTGAGCTGGGAGCGGATCTTGCTGTGATGCTGCACAAACCTCCCAGAAATCCCGGGCTCCAAGTCCTTAAATCAACTGGCCATTAAATAAATCGAAGCCAAGTGACTCAGACAGGCACAAAAATCCCAGCAAACCCATGAAAACTGGAAGTGTCGAGGTCAGAGAGCCCCCAGGGTCCCATGTGGGACCAGCCAAGCTCCTCCACGCAGACGTTGGAGAGAATTTCCCACAAAGGCTCGTGTCTGAGGAGAAACCACTTCAGTTTCTCTTTTGGTTCCATTTCCCTGCATCAGCTCTGGGATCTCTGTCTCCCTGACCCCAAAGCATGGGAGAATCTTTCCATCCCCTCCTACCATGCAAGGAAATGACTGTTTTACCAGCGAAAAGCAACTTTTCCAGTTTGCTGGAAACGCTGTTTTGGGTGTCCACCCACTGCAATGTGAAACCTGAGCTGTTTTGACTGGACACCGAGTCCCCAGGGCTGGTGTTCTGATGAAGTGCAATCTCTGAGGGGGGGGAAAAAAAAAAAAAAAAAAAAAAAAAAAAAAAAAAAAAAAAAAAAACCACCAAACAAAGTATTCCTGATGCAAACACTCTCACTGGTGACTACGAAATCCCTCGTCTGTGGAAATCCCATGGCTGCTGGAAAAGTGCAGCTCCCACAGGACTCGCTGCCAAGAAAGTCCTTTTTAAGGGATGATGGTGGAAAACTAAAGTGAGGCCGGAGCAGATTTATCTCCGACGTCAAAGGAACGGTCCTGTCAGACTTGGGGTTGATTTTCCCAGTGCTGCTCCATCTGTGGCTGCTCTGGGACAAACTGGGAATAGTGGCAGGAACGGGAAGTGGGGAATTTAGCTCAGTTAGTGATGTGTGAAAATGTGTTAGAGATTGGAGTTCCAGTGATCCGGGGGGAAAGAGGGGAAGGGAAGGGGAAGGGAAGGGAAGGGAAGGGAAGGGAAGGGAAGGGAAGGGAAGGGAAGGGAAGGGAAGGGAAGGGAAGGGAAGGGAAGGGAAGGGAAGGGAAGGGAAGGGAAGGGAAGGGAAGGGAAGGGAAGGGAAGGGAAGGGAAGGGAAGGGAAGGGAAGGGAAGGGAAGGGAAGGGAAGGGAAGGGAAGGGAAGGGAAGGGAAGGGAAGGGAAGGGAAGGGAAGGGAAGGGAAGGGAAGGGAAGGGAAGGGAAGGGAAGGGAAGGGAAGGGAAGGGAAGGGAAGGGAAGGGAAGGGAAGGGAAGGGAAGGGAAGGGAAGGGAAGGGGACAAAGGAAAAAAAAGGGGAGGGGGGAATGAGGAAAAAAGGGGAAAAGGGAAAAAAAAGGGGGGAAAGGGGGAAAAAAAAAAAGGAAAAAAGGGAAAAGGGATTTTTGCAATCCTCTGTAGGAACTTCTGGCAGCAGCCCCACCTCTCCTGAGGTCCCAGCTCAGTTCCCATCAGCAGTACTGCCAGCTGGAAGGATGCAGCCCCATTTCCAAGGAGTGTCTGTGGATCCAGACTCATTCCACAACCCCCAGAAATAGCTGGAAGGCCGAGGCAGGCCGAGTGCAGACAACATCCACCTTCCTGTCCACGGCATTCCTGCCTGCTCAGCTCCAGGGAACCTCCCGAAATCCTCGTTTCTTCCTTGCCTCCATGCAGATTGGGAGAAATCCTTTCCTTCCCCTCAACAGTAGCGTAAAGAAAAAAGCAAATAATAAAAAAAAAACTTTGTGCTTATTCCTAGGAGCCGAGCCAGCTCCAGCTCCTTTGGCACCACGGAATCCCAGGGGAGAGCGAGGTCTGTGAATCATGTGCAGTCATTTTAAGGAACTGTGTCATGGGATAGACCCAAATCCGAGGCAGCTCCATCGACTTCCACAGACGTTTCTACCCCAGATTACAGAGGGAGTGAAAGTCCCCCGGGAATGTGTCCCAGTATTGCTTTTAATGGCGCTCTCTGGGGCTGGGAACTGCTCCTGCCCCCGGGGATTTCTCACTGCGACCCAAAATTATGGAAAGTTTCTGCCCAGTAGTGCTGGGATAAACTTCGGGAATCATTCCCTGATTTATTTGTTCTTGGTGGGTTTTTTGGGGTTTTTTTTCCCCCATTTCATGACAACAGGTCACCCCACAGGGCTGGTTGGAAGTTGCAAAATTCCCATAAATCACGGAAACATTTTGCTTCTTCTGTCTCTTTCTCCCTGCCCTTTTTCTCTGCATTCCTCTACAATAAACAGAGCCAAATGGATTTTTTTTTCTTTTAATCTGCAGGGAAAAATGACCAATTTTGCTTGCAGGCTGAGAACTCTTGCCAGCTTTCAGCTGGAATGGATTTCCACCACTTTCCTTAACTCCCAAACAAGAACTCTTCCCTTTCCTCAGTGACCTTCTAAGAATAACGATGATAAATTAAAAAAAAAAAAATCAGAATCCAAACAGGCATTTTTAAAAACTTGCATAAACACTCTTTTAAAAAAATTCAATATTTGCTAAAATCAAGATTATTTTTGCATGGCAAAAAGCAGAGAGGCTGCAGAGCTGATAGGATGCAAACACTGAAAGAGTCACCCCAGAGCTTCAGGGGTTTGAAATCCAGGTCTTTTTATTTCTGCTGCTGTCCTAGACACTCTTGCAAGAGCTGCAATTTGAGTCAAATATTTCCATACATTAGAGCAGGTCTCCTGTGACCCTCGGGCTTGGGACCAGTTGGATTTTCATTCAGACTGGTGAGTTCACAGCTCACTGGATAGTTCTGAATGCACAAGCCGGGAATCGCTGCCAAACTCGCTGCACTCCAAGGGGCTCCTGGGTTATCGTTCTGCTGGAGGTGGGAGGCAGGAAAAAAAACAGGGTTTTTTGCCTTCCCCCAGCATGGAGGCCAGGCAGGGGGAGAGCTGCAGCCCCTGGAAAAACGGGAAGGGACAAAAAACCACAGCCCTGGAAAAATGGGAAGGGACAAGAATCACAGTCCTGGAAAAACGGGAAGGAACAAAAACACAGTCCTGGAAAAACGGGAAGGGACAAAAAACACAGCCCTGGAAAAACCGGAAGGGACAAAGGTCCAGGCTGTGCTGGAATTCTCACAGGACTCTGGTTGTAGCTGGTGACCCTGCTGATGGCAATGGGAACAGCTTTGGCACCACTGAGGATCCCAGGAAATTTTCCCAGTTTTATGGGATGGATCTGATCCCTTTGGAGATGTGGAACATTTACAGCAGCAGGCCCAGGGCAGAGAGGGGGACAGGCACAAACAGCAATAAAGCACCCAGCAAAGTGTGGTTTATGTATCTCTGTAAAATCTCTTTGTGTTTGCTGGGAAAACCCCACAGACGTCACTTCTCCTGGCTTTTGTGAGACCCATTTTACGATTCAGCAAGATGACATGGAAAAAGGACTGAGGATTCATCCCAAAGCTGCAGCAAGTCAGTGGCAGGGATGGAAAGAAAATCCCCAGGACCCGATTCTAGCCCCTCCTCTCCCCATTAGGCTGCCTGTTTTTTCATTGCACAAAATGTTTGGTTAAGTGTTCTGAGTCTGCCTGCCAGTTAAATCCTAGGAAATCTGGGGTTTTCACGTTTGATGGAGTGAAATGCACCGAGGGATAATCAAAGCTTTATGTCCCAGCCTTAGAGAAAAGCGTTTCACAACGCTCAGAAAACCTTATTACTTTCCTAAGCGGGGGGATGCCTAATGACACACATATGCTGATTCCCTTCCTGCAGCTAAAAGTGAGGGTGGAAGTGCAGGGAGAGGGATCCAGAGGTGGGGATCCAGCCAGGGGAGGCTTCCAGCGCTGTTAATTGTAGGATACACGTCTAAACTCAGGCAGTGGAACCACAAAATCTCAAAACAATCTCGTTTTTATCAGAACCCGATGCCAAAGCACTTGTGACAGGGTCAGCACCTGGCACTAAAGATCCCTGTCGGCAGGTGGATGGACGGTCCTGGGGTTTATTGTGGGATCAGGGCGAGGAAAATATCAAATTGGGTGAGGATAAAGGGCCACTCGCTGCTGTGGGAAGGAAGAAGTGGAAAAATTCCCAGAGTACTGCTTGCCTCTACCTAAATCCATCCCATTCCTCTTAGGAATAGCAGTGACACCTGTAGCAGCCTGTCCTCACAGCTTTCAGAACATCGATTAAGTAAAAAGGAAGCTGAAAGCTTTCAATTTGCCTTTCGATGTTTTCCTTTTATTAGTATTACTCCGATATCCTTAAAAGCAGATATTGGGGCGGAGAAACTTTATGATGCAGTGACAGGAGCAGGACATAATATGAAACACAAATAAGAAATGAACAAATAAAAAGTTTTGTTTTTTAAAACAAACAAAAAAAAAAAAAGAAAAAAAAAGGAGAAAAAATCAAGTTTCCCATCCTTTGCAGTTTGCACCCAGCAAGGATTGGGAGTGTTGCCAAAATAACCCTCCAAGGGCGTTCTCCCACATTGACAACACCAGGGAGGGAAAAGGGCTTTGCAGGGCCTGTGAATGGATTCAAATTCTGTGCTCAGGTTCTGACAAACCCATCACTGGCAGGAAGAGCTGTATTTTTATACACATTTTTGATATTGTGCCTCCACAGTCTGCGCTGGGATAGTACCACTGCTGAGAATGGATAAACTCTTGTCCATGATGGAAACGTTCCACTACGGCTGAGAGGAGTCCTGGCCCTTTCCTACTCTTCAAGATTGCACAGTTTGGCCAAAAAACACTCACAAGGTCCCTGGATCCTGCCGTAGGCTTGACCCCAAAGAACCTCTGTCCTTTTCCCATTGCCCTCTTCTCCTCGTCCTCTTCTCACATGTTCAAGCTACCAAAACCCCCAAATAAATTAATATATCGGAAATAAAACCTCACCTATCTTTGCTGGGATGAATGAGAGGTTAAAACTCAGATCTTCAAGGTGTGGTTTTTAATTTTCTTGTGAAAAGTTGCTGTTTCTCCAAATGACATTTCTGTTGTCTACACACTAATTTGCAGTCAGGGTTTTGGGCAGTGCTTGGTGACCAAATGTTGTCCCAAACCATTTTTTGGCCATTTCCATTGGACCATGGATGGAAATGGGGTTTGTAAAATAAGAAACTCAATTTATGACTGTGCAACAGGTAAAGTGTTTTTATTTGTACACCTCAGATAACCTGCAAGAGCTTAAAAGTTCCCTCCCCTTGGCTTTCCCTTTCCTAGGGCAATGATCCCTTGGATTCCCCTCTAAAAAGCCCTTTCACACTGAGGCTGCTTCTCCTGCCCTGCCAACTCTGCAGTATAGAGAGGGGAGGAAAAAAATTTAATAAAGTTCCTTAAATCTCAGGAAATGAAGCTTTGCCTCCTCAAGTTCCTTTTAAGAGCAAACGTTCCAGTGCCCAACATGAGCTGAGGTTTCCACAGAGCTCCTCTGGATATTCAGATTCCCTGATAACACTTCCCTTCCCCCAGCAAATCCCCAAAACTGCTGAGCCCTCAGCCAGCTCCTGAATGGATATTTGGGGTGAATTCACAGCAATTCCATGGCTCTGCCAGCCCCATTCCTGGGAATGCTAACGGGGTTGGCTCAGGCTGTAGACACCAACACCCTGGAGTCCATCATTCCTCCCTCGGAACTCAACCCCAACTTTGAAAAGAGGGAACAGGGAGATAAGAAGGCAAGCAAATCCCATATAACTGCAAATCCATGACTTTCACAGCAATTCCATGGCTCTGCCAGCCCCATTCCTGGGAATGCCAATGGGGTTGGGTCAGGCTTTGGTCACCAATGCCCTCGAGTCCCAAATTCCTCCCTCGGAACTCAACCCCGGCTTTGAAAAGGGAGAACAGGGAGATAAGAAGGCAAGCAAATCCCATATAACCGCCTTTAAAGAGAGTGAGGCTGAAAAAGGTTTCTTCCTTCCCCCCCCCTTTTGCCTCTTTTTCTGCCTTTTTTTTTTTAACTCCTGCCATTTGTTGCCTTGTAAAAACAGAGGCTTGAACCTTTCAAGCCTCCCAGCCCCTCCAGTGGGAATTCCACCATTTGAGGAAAAAGTTCCAGGATTGGCTCCCACAGTATTTAGGAGCAGAGAAAATGGTGAAAGATGATTATTTCTGTCAACACCTCAGAAATAACAATTATTCAGGGGTGTTTTCAGTTCTTCCTGCTTTCAGAGCTATCATATAATATTATAAATACACATAAAAATATGTATTAGAATAATCTGTCGTATGATAAAAATAAAATGCCACATAAGCACCGTGAAGTTTCCCTCCTTTAGGCTTTCCTGGCACTGCAGGAAAAAAAGAAGTTCACTGGTTTATTTGTGCTCTGTAAAATATTCCTGAGGGGGTTTCACCATCAAAAGTCTTTCATGGGCTTGCAGATAAAAATATCTTTTTCTTGTGTTACCTTTTTGTGGAGCTGTGGCAGTGCACGGAGCTCTGAAGGGTTGAATTATGCTCAGCTTTGGTTAAAAGAGGAATTTTGCCGCCTCAGCCTTCATTATTCCCAAGGGAAAACAAAACAAAACAAAACAAAACCAAAAAAAACAAAAAACAAATAAACAACAAAAAAACCCAACAACAAAACACACACAAAAAAAACCAAAAAACACCAAACCTTGGAGCTGGTTTCTGACACAGAGAACCAAACACCTGATGGCAGCACACAGAAAGATTCCTCGGTGCATCTGAAACAGCTCCACGCTCCACGCTGTCGAAGTGGCCGGACGGATTGGTTTTTTCTTTCTGAATCTCTCAGAATCTGATACTCTGAGTCACCAAACAGCTGCTGGGGTCTCGTGGTGCTTGTTTATAATTCTTCGATTTTGATCCCTTCACATTAAAACCCAAGGCAGCTCCTATTTAAGATTCCATTCGGGGAGAAAAGACTCCCAAAGCCTTCGGTGGGTCCTGAATGATGCCTTGAGGAAAAGGAGAGATGAGCAGGGAAGGGTTCAAAAATAACCTGAAAGGGCAAACGTGCAGTAGATCAAAATGATTTGCAGATACCCAGCTCCTGCTTTTGGTTAACTGTGTGATATTTGGCTCTGTAATCCAGTTTTATCGTTTTCTCCCATTGGTTTATGCAATGTGAAAAAGGAGCTGTTGCTTTTATTGATAAATGTGTGCAATTTTCAACGAAAAGGCTTTATGGGATCATTTTGGCTGAGGGGAGGTTTTCAACACTGAGCTGTTCTCCCCCTACCAAGCAGACCCTGGCACTTCTTCCTTCTCACTCAGAGCCCTCTGCAGCTCCACATCCCAGTCCTCTGCTTTCCTTAAACCTGCAGTCCAAAGGTTTGAGGGCATCCGGGCTCTACTTCAGATTTCCTCGCAAGGCAGGTGAGAAAAATGAGGATTTGGGAGCCAAAAAGGCCCCAGGTTCACTGGGCAGGTTGAAATTCCTGTCCTGGAGTGGACCACCCAAAGCTCAGACCTCTCCTGAAGGTCAAGCTCTCCAAACCTTCCTCGAATCTGTTGTCGTGGTTCATCTTGGATTCAGCTCTCCAGTTTTCTCCAAGCGTGGTGCCCGTGTAACACCACAGCTGGTGGGGAAGGAGAAAAAAAAAAAAAAAACAACTTTATGTGCATCACATCAGTTTATTTCTCTAGGGTGAGCTTTGTTTTTTAGGACTCTTCTGGTCTTCACTGAAGGCACTCCAGTGAAACCACTGCCTGCAGGAGGACTCTGTGGTTTTATCCCCCTAATCCACCTCCCCCTGGGACCCAAATGGGAGCAGGATTGAATCCTTATGAAGCAGACAGGCTTAAAAAGTTCATTCCCATTTCAGAGATCTCTAATCCCTGGGAGTCCTTAGATGGAAGCTTTTTTTTTCCACAGGCTTGAAATCAAGATGGGAATGGGGTATTTTGCTGGAAGTAGAGGGACAAATATCAGTGCCAGGGGGGATTACAGAGCACAAAAATATTTTCTTCAAGGCAGATTTTGGACACAAACAAGGGAAAAGCCCCAAGAACCCTCGTGCACAGACAAATTCAGTGGCTGCAGCTCACTGAGACCGAATTTTGCTGTTGAAGAGGCAGAACTTTGCTGTCAGAGCCGTGTGAGGCAAACCCAGCCGCTGTGGATCACTGAGGCCAGGTCAGGCCAGGACACAGGGAGATGAGAAAGGGAAAGATGAGAAAGGGAAAGAAGCACAGAGCTGACACCAAGGATGGGGACAAGTCCTAGAAAATGCCTGTGGCAGAAGATTAAACTGTCTCCAGAGCTCTGGAAGCACCGTGGCACACAACATCTGGCCACCAGCTGCTGCTGCAGAGGAGCCAACAATCTCTGTGTGCACCCGGCAGGTGTCCCAGGTGGGGATTTCCCAGCAGGAATGGACACACTGGCAGCTCCTGGTTGGATTGGGACAACCCAGGAAGAGACGAAACAAACCCAACTGACCCCAGAATCAGAATCAGAATCACTGGGTTGGAAGAGACCTCCAGGATCATCGAGTCCAACCCAACCCTAACCTCAACTAAACCCTGGCACCAAGTGCCACATCCAGTCTTTTCTTAAACACATCCAGGGATGGTCACTCCACCACCTCCCCAGGGAGGTCATTCTAATTCTTTACCACCCTTTCTGTAAAAAAACTTTTTCCTGATACCCAACCTGTATTTCCTTTGGCTGTGTCCTCTCCTTCAGTCAGCTGCTGCCTGGAGAAAGAGACCAACCCCAGCTGAGCACAGCCACCTTTCAGGGAGCTGTAGAGAGTGACAAGGTCACCCCTGAGTCTCCTTTTGTCCAGGTTAAACAACCCCAGCTCCCTCAGCCGTTCCCTGAGGAAGGACTGAGGGAATGACGTCCAGGAGGGACTGAGGACAGGAGAGCTGCTCTGGAACACGAGCAGAGGGTTTCTAGGCAGGCTGAGGAGCAGCAGCGGTGGCGCTGAGCCAGCTCCCATCAGCAGCACACAATTTATCTCCGGGTGCAGTTGTGCCTTCCCCAGGCCCTGAAATAGCTCAGCCGTGGCGGGCATCCATCAGCAGCACATCCAGCCCAGCCTGGAGCGCTCCCAGAGGGAGCTCTGCGCCCCGCCAGACCTCTGGGGAGATAAATGAGCCCTGCCCCGGGAGGGAGGCACGGAGGGATGGGCTGAGCAGGGCTCGGGGGGGAGCAGGGGCCACAGGTGACAATGTCCCTGTGAAAATCGATGGCCCTGATGCAGCCAGGGCAGCACTGGGGGTGTTTTTGTCTCCTGTGCTGAAGTCACTTTTTAGCGAAAAAAAACTTCTTAATGTCACAAAACCCCCCTCCTTTTAATGTCACGAAACCTGCAGGTTTCTAAACCGCAAAAAAAACAAAATAGAATGTTTAGGTTGTGCTGTGTTCCTCTTCATTGCAGAAATCTTCTAAGGTTTTTGTTTTCTGCATGCTTGGGATGGTGATGGCAGGAAATGCTGTGTTGTAACAGGGAATATTTAATGCAGAAATATCCTCCAATATCCAAGGGAAATTCCTTTTCTCACCCTGGACCTTAAAATGAAGGTACTGAGTGAGCTGGTACATGTGGGTGGTGCTGAGCCCCTCTGCCAAGTGGTTGAGGCCTTTGTCTCCATTATCTCAGTTTGAATCCCCTCTCAGAGCAGGATTTTCTCTCCATGATCTCCAGGTTGAATCCCCTCTCACAGCAGGATTTTGTCTCCATGATCTCAATTTGAATCCCCTCTCACAGCAGGATTTTGTCTCCATGATCTCCAGGTTGAATCCCCTCTCAGAGCAGGATTTTCTCTCCATGATCTCTGGTTTGAATCCCCTCTCACAGCAGGATTTGTCTCCATGATCTCAATTTGAATCCCCTCTCGGAGCAGGATTTTCTCCCCATGAGTTCCAAACCCATGGGCAGTCACCCACCTCAGGATGATGTTTTATTTAACACAACACAATTTCCAGCACTGCCTTGCACCAGACTGTGCTGGCTTGAAGCACCCCAGGATCTGGAATATCCTGAGTTGGACGGGACCCGCATGGATCACTGAATCCAACATGGATCATCCAGTCCAAATCTGGCTAAGGGCAGTTGACTAACAGGATACCAAACCACACAAAGCTTTCTTTCAGCCTGAGAAGGGAAAAGAAATACGATTATCTTTCTCTCTTTTTTTTCTTTTTCTTTCTTAGCAATTATTCCTTGTTTCCAAATTCCCATCTATTTCCTGGTTCCAGCCCAGACGTGCCATGGGAAAGGCAGTTCTCACGGCGTTTGCACAAACAGGAAGCATGAGGATTTTCAAAGGAGACCCTATTTTTGTGAGAGCTCCCACTGAGTTCTGCTGACTCAAGAGACCTTGGCCTGAATTTAAATGAGCAGCTTTGGAGGAACCAGAGTAATCCTCGCGTCTCCAGACTCCTTTATCTGCCACTCGTTTTCCAAAACACGGCAAAGAGCCCAACCCCAAACTCTCTGCCCACAGCCTGGGCTCAGCCAGAGCCTGGTACAGATCCTGTAGGACAGGGAGGCTCGAGGACTTGGAGCAGTTGTGAAGAATCCCATTTTACTGCTGCCAAATATTTAGGGAATCCCTGTTTCTTTCCACTCCTGGGAACGGGGATCTGGCCAGATGTCACGCTGAGCTGTCAGAAAGCATCACCTTCCCTCCCTCCTGATGCTGCCCAGACCCTGGGACGTCAAGAGCCATCAGTCCTGAAGGGGATGTTTATTTCTTTGGATGTTGGGTGGAGATCTGCATCCTCCTGGCATCCTCTTGGAGCAGTACCACTCTCCCCAATCCCTCTCCAGCTCGGCTGGGTTTTGCTCAGCTTTTCCAAGGGATGGATTTTGATGCTCTCCCTCCTGGCAGGTGCCATTCACACCCATGGAAATGAGCCTGAACCCACAAAAAAACCTGTCCAAGCCTCATCCTGGGGTCTGAAGACGGTGATCTTTATTCCCAGGTGGAAATTGAGCCTTTCAGGAAGGGCTGGCTGCTCTGGGAAACAACAGGCTTTTTGAAGAATCAGGTGAAAGGAACCTTTTCTGCGGCTTGAAATCCTCGACGCTAATTTTAACAACTCCTCCAACCAACCCCTCGAAAATTGCCACTGTGAAAAAAAAAAACCAAACAGGGCCCACATTCAGCCACTGAACTGGCACCCAGGCCTCGCTGGGCCACCCCTGGGAGCGGCTAACAACAGCCAGCCTTATTCCTGCCTGCAGAAACCATGGGAGAGACAGGGAGAAAAGGCAGGAGGAAAGGCAGAGAGGGCTACCCCAGCCTAACTGGCCCGTGGGTTGGATGGGGCTGCTGACTTCGGGGCTGGTTTTAAGTTACATGTGAGCAAGTGAAATGGAATATAAATAATAGCAGGGGGGAGAGCTCCAGTGGAAAAGCCAGCCAGTGTCTGCTTGAGTGGCTGCTCTGGTATCCATCAAGCTCTGCTGTGGTTTGTGTCACTCGAGGCGGGAAGCTGCCCTTGGAGAGAGCCCACCAGTGCTCCAGGGATCCTCAGGGGAGGGATCTGCCTCCCCCAGGCTGGGAAAAGCCCCAAACGAGGGAGGGCCTTGATTTAGGAGCTCTGGATGCTGCCCTGGCAGAGCCCAGCACTGCCATCAGCCCCCAGGGTGAAACGGCCCGTGGAGGCAGTTTGGGGTTTGTGTAGGGAAGGGGTGGGTTTGCTCCCAACGTGACTTTCAGAAAGGCTGCAACAGACCCAGCAAAGAGATGTGCACATTCTCTGCTCTTCCCAGAGATCCTCCAGCACGGAGCAGTTTTAAATCTGAATATCAAGCCTGCTACACCTGCTATAGGTGCAGGCAACACCTCAGCTGACAGGGATTTCTCTAGTCCCACAGACCAGCTCCTTTTAATAAACAGCTCTTTCCTATCATTTCAGCCCATGTCTTTTGTTTTGCCACCAATGGATCCATTTTTTCTTTTCTTTTTTTTCATTTTTTTAATCAGTAATTTCAATTTTCAAGCACAGGCAACCTGCAGTACATATTTGGAAATTAAAATTTTTATCATTCCTCCTAGAAACACAAATATGCCCCTTGGAGGGGTGAGGCCCCTGCGTTTCATACATGACCACAGTTCTGTCCCCTATTTCCTCCTTGGCTTTGTTGCCACAGTTTTCCCCCTGTAATCTTTTTAGATTGGTTTGTTGGTTTTTGGGTTTTTGGGGTTTTTTTTGGGTTTTTTTTCTCTCTGCTACATTTCCTCTTCATTCCCTCATCACTTCCTGCCTGTGTTCTCCCTTCCATCCTTCTCATTGTCTCTGCTGACAGGAGATTTCTTCCCATCTCTGACAAGTCACACTTTCAAAGCTGGCAGATAAAAGGAGCTGGGTTGGTTTGTTTGTCATGACACGGAAGAGATGCTGAAATCCCTTCATTTATTAACTTATATATATTTATAACTGAAAAAAATTATATATAAAATATATTATATAAAATATATTAAATATTATAATATATATTATACATAATCTATCATCTAATATATTATATATATCATACATTATGTATAATATAGCATACATTATATATTATATATAATACATTATATATCATACATTATATTATATATTAAATACTATATACTATATATTATATATTATATATTGTATATTGTATATTGTATATTGTATATAACTGAAAATATGTATTTTCTGAGAAAATCTGCTTTATTGGTTATTGCCATAGGTGCATCAAGTTCTCCTGTTCCAGGACTTTCTAAGGCAGAAAGGGAATCAGGAATGCAGAAAACTCAGGAGTTATTTTCTTGGCAAATCTTAAGCATAAATATGAACCAGCAAAAGATTTGGAGGGGCAACACCCCAAAACCAGGACAACCCTTTGAGCAATCAGGATTTTTCCCCACATATTTGTTCCCCACCTAACTGCTCCTCTCCGTTCTTGTTTTCTGACCGGAGTGCTGGGACAACATTAAATCCTGCTCTGAATAAAATCCTAAAGGGCAAATTGAAGGAAAAAAAGCTTTACCACAGAGTGTGAGTGCAAACATAATTCATTTTAAGGTCTTACTACCAGGGAATGTGCTTTTTTTGTTAGAAACTCACCAGTCATGGCCACAGCACCAGGAGGAGACAAAAAGAAATCTTTATGGGATTGCTGAGACAATAGTTATTTGTCATAAATAGGATCTGAGCCTGGCTGGTGCCCAGCCAAACACTGGAAGTTTGTCCTGGCAGACGTGGAGTTACATCACAAGCAGGATTATGTCACGTTGGGAGCTGCCAGCCTGGAAGTCTGAGACAGCATCTTGGAGCCTCAGGAAGCAAAGGGACAACTGTCCCTGTCCCCAGCAACGACCAAGAGCATTCCCAGTGCTGACAGGTGAGGGGTCGACAAGAGAGGGAAGCAAAGAGCAGGTGGGATCTTGGAAGAGCACAGCTCCAAGCCTGGTTACACTGCCAGAATCCATGGGGAAGGTGTTGGAGCTCCTGATGTGGGATATGAGATCTCCAGGTGGAGAAATCCCCGAGGTTCAGCAGGGAAAGGGGAGGAAATGCTGTGGTGTGACAGGGGGGTGAGGCACAGGGTGCCCAGAGAAGCTGTGGCTGCCCCAGGATCCCTGGCAGTGTCCAAGGCCAGGCTGGACAGGGCTTGGAGCAGCCTGGGGTGGTGGAAGTTGTCCCTGCCCATGGCGGGGGGCGGAACTGAATGATCTTTAAGATCCCTTCCCACCCAAACCATCCTGTGAGCCCATGAAATTCCACATTTTTACTCTTTATTGTCCCATTTCATTCACTGCTGCTGTGTGACCATGGAAACCTGCAAATCTCTCCTTGCTGGGTGATGCTCCATGTCTTGACCAGCAAAGCAGCTGAGGAAACCTCAACCTGACCTCAAATTTGTCCCATTTTTTAACACAAAATCACAAAATCCTCAAGGCTGTTAAAACCCTCTTAGATCATCAAATCCAACCCTTAACCCAGCACTGCCAAGGCCACCACTGGCCCATGTCCCCAAATGCCACCTCAACATGACTTTTATTCCCTGGGCAGCTGTGCCAAGAGGTGAGTTCTTACTGCCAGCCACAATGTTTCAGGAACCCCTGTGGGTCAGGCCAGGAAAAGTGAGGGATCAGGGCTGGAAATGCCACCAGGACAGGCTGGATTTCAGGGAAAAACCCAAATGACCACACAGGCCAGTGTTTCCACAATTCTCTGTGTGAGCAGGCATGAGCTGAGAGAACACTCCAGTGCACCTAAACCTCACATCCAAAAAGTCCAGGCTACAAAAAAAAAAAAAAAAAAAAAAAAAAAAAAAAAAAAAAAAAGAAAAAAAGGGGGGAAAGAAAGAAATATTTGGGCAACTGGAAGGAATTATTCTCCCTTCCATAGCCTGGGCTCTATCCATAAATCATCCATAATTTTTTAGATGTCTAGGGCAGTGTTACCATTTGATGAAATAAAATACCGGACCTCTGTGACATCATCTTTTATCTAAAGAGTCCTGCACACTTGGTCCTGTTCCTGAGCCACATTTGTTCTGCAGATATTTAGACCAAACCTGACATTTTATAGACTTCCTCCTGCTCGTGCATGTGTTGGAGACAGTTGTTTGGATTAGCACGATCAAAAAACTTAACACAGCCTTTCAAGATCCCATTTTCATCTGGATTTGCACAACACAGAAGAGAGCAGGATGCCAAAAATATGTTTTTTGGAAAACACATCCAACTTTGTTGTGACTGTTTTGTAGCTGGTGAAATCCTGGGATGCCCTGATTACCATGACCTGTGTGTTTTCATACAAGCCCAAGATGGAAAAGCTCTGTGTACAAATGAAAACCGTTAACTTTCATACCACATGTGCTGTACTTATGCCAGTGGGAAATGACAGAGAATGTACAAGGTCACGGTTTACTAAAAATATAAAAGTTTAACATGTGGTGTTAATAGAACACACAACAGGGGTCACTGGTACAATGGAAAATAATTCATTTCCAATGTCAGGCCAAGTAATTCACTAGGAAGGAACATTTGAAAATGTGTTACTTATATCTTTCTCTTTCTGTTCTTTAGGACGAGTTTCAGGAGGAGGAAGGAAAAAAAAAAAGCAGAATTTCTGCTGATACCAATGCATAAATTATAGCCATGATTCAGATTTCAAATGTGTCAGAATAAACCAGCCTACAGGAGCTGGCAAACTTCCACCAGGATGGGCAGCATGGTTGGACCCTCTTCTCCCTCCCTCCTGTTTGACTGCAGTGAGCACTAAACCCCACCAGGATGGGTTTAATCCTTGATCAGTTATATCTCTGCAGGTATTGGGGTGCCTCAGCCCCAAACCAGGTGCCACAAAACCCCTCCCCAAACTCTGCCTAATCCAGTAAAATGTCGAGCCTGGGAAGGGCTGCCCAGGATTGTGGCGGAGTCACCATGCCTGGAAGTGTTGAAGAAACCACTGGTTGTGTGTCCTGGTCCAGCTGACAAGGTGGTGATCATTCAAAGGATGGACTTGATGATCTCAGAGCTCTTTTCCAGCCTCAGTGATTCCATGACTCCATCAGCCCAGCAGGAGTCTGTGAGCCCAGAGTTTTGTGTCACCAGTGCAGGGATCTGCCTGCACAAACCCAGCACAGAAACCCCAGCAGAAATCCCAAAGCTGGTGTCAGCCTCCACATCTCAGCTCATCTGGTGGCCCTGCCCAAAACAATGATCCAGGCTGAGCTTTGCACAAGCTGGAGCCACAGGGCACAGTGGCGCTGTCCCCTCTTTTCCCCCGTGACATCCAGGCAGAGCCCTGCTCTGACAGGGGCTGCCACCCCTTCTGCCCACACCTCCTGGCACCACCAGCACAAATCCAAGGTCCCTCCTGCCCCACCACCTGCACAAGACCCAGCACTCATCCCAGAGGCTCCACAGGCATCTCCAGTTATTTGGAGGAACAAATAATTAGAGCCAGAGGTGACAGAGCTGCTTGTTCCGAGCAATAGAGAAATCTGTGCAGCGAAGCCGTGTCGGGCACCACGATGTTGGCTGCCAGGAATGCACCTCTGGAGTCACCCAGCTGCTGCATTAATGGTCAGAGAGCTGTGTAACCCCACAGCTGGCCAGGAGCATCCCAAAAAAACCCTGCCCCTCAGCTCCAGTTGTGCCCTTACCTGCCTGTGCCAGTGTGCCACATGCTGCTCTGTTCAGCGGCTTTGGTCTTCAGACAGCAGCAGGTGAAACTGCTTTCCTTTCCTTCCCTCCCTTGCCAAAAGTGCTGATTTCTGGGTTGGATCAGTGAATTTCTGTAGCATGCATGTCCCCTGTCTGGACAGGCAAACTGATGGAAAACATGTTGGAACTGGCCGTCCTTCCCTGTCACTGCCACCTCCCGTGTCCACAGAGCTGCCTGGCAGCAATGCTGCCAGAGATGTTTTATGCTTTTCAGGCAGAAATGGTCATGGTCAAGCTAGAAAAGCTGTTGGAAACCTACTATCAGCTGTACCACAGAGATCTGTCTGTGGTGATTCTTTGTAGGGCTCAGCTCAAGCCGCGGCCAAATTTTTTCAGTCAAACCTTGAAAACTGTTTGTCTTCCCCTGGGAGTCCCGGGGAGGATTGTAAGCGAGGCTGCAGCCTGATCTGTGCCCATCCACATCACCCCCAGTGTCACTGGAGTTTATGGGATTCTTCCAGCCTGACTCAGTCGAAGGATCATTAAAATAATACAGTGAGAAACAGTCTAAAACCCACGGCGGGGCAATTAAACCGAGCAGACAGACGGAAAGATGGATCAGAGGGAAATGTGTGCTGGGCACTGAGGAATACAGTGTGGGGGCTGTGCCTGGCTATTCCCAAAAACAACTTCATGACACCTCCCGACTGCAAAACCCTCCTTCATAAACTGTTGTCCTATTTCCTGCATCCCCTTGGATGCACTGAGCCAGCAGCACCGATGGCATCGGATAAGGATATTTGCTTCCCCCCCCCCCTCCAAAGTTTTAAGTGGCAAAAATGCCAGGGTGGAATTAATCTTCCCTACCCAAACGTGCGTTCAACACATCCTGCTTGCTGCGATTAACAACCTGACATAAAAAAGTTACAGGGCATAGAACACTCATAATAAATTCCTGAGAGATGATATTAGCTGGCCGTTGGACAGGCAGCCGTGTTACGACACACTGAGCTCGCTCTCAGGGATGGTATTTGGGGAGATTTCATTGCAGTGCTGTGAATTATACATGGGATAGTGTGCTTTTTTGTAGTTAATCCTCCGGTTTTCTCACACTGCCCAAGAATTTGAAATTAATTTTTTAAAGGTAATGTGTGTGTGATCCGTAACAGGATTTTCTGTGAGGTTAATGAATGTGGAGAAACCTGCTGGAGTGAGGGGAGTCATCCCACCAGTGGAAACATCAGTGCATCCGTAGAAACATTGAAGAAAAGGAAAAGTAAATAATTTTTTATTTATTTCACTTTATTTCACTTGAAAAAGTGAAATCGCTCCTTTCACAAGTTTCTCTCCTGATCTTGAGTTAGGTTAAACCCTTTCCTTGGCAGCACAGCCAGCCCTGCTTGCAGTGCCCCGCAGGTGAGTGTGGCTCAGAGGGGGGCTGGTTTAACCCTTTTTTACCTTTTTAACCCATTTTAACCCTTTGCACGACCGTCTGCAGCCTGCTAAACCCACCCAGGTGTCCCTCAAAACACATTCCAAAGGGACAAGACCCCTTCTTTTTCACCTCTGTGTGCATTTACAGCCGTTTCTCATCTCCCAAGGAAAAGCAAATCTTGTTTTCCTTCGCATCCATTGATGACGCTTCAGATGATAAAGAAAGGAATCCGTTTATTTTAAAATAAAGCATTAAACAACTCCTGCAGATATGCTCATGTGTGTGCTCAGACAGACAGATACCCTGGCAACTATCTCGGGGACATTTTTAGAAAATTTCTTAATTCTCTGGCCTGGGGTTTTGTTATGACATGTAGCTAAGAGAAGGGAGAGATGTGGTTTCTCCATCCCCTGCCAAACCCTCTGATTTTCCCTGTTTGCTTTGTTAATTTAAAAAAAGTAGCAACAATTTCAAGAAGTTGCCCATAGGATCAAGTACAAACTGATGGTTGTAGCCTCTGCTGACTGTGGGCAAGGAATATGTGTGGGGATGTGGGGAGGGAGAGGAGGGAAGGAAAGGATGCACAAAACACTGAACTGACAGAGCTTCCCTTTGCAATTCTCCTTCTCTGGTCACTAAACACAGTTAAAGAAATTAATTCGTATTTGTCATATATGTCATCCAATAATTTGGTCTGTGTCCCTTCCACACCACATCCATCAAGATGTCCCCATAAATCAGGGAATATGAGCGACGTGAAACATGTCCAAAAATAATAATAAAAAAAAAAAATCCAAAAGCTGACCAGTCAGGTATCAGTACTTTTAGGAAGATTTCCTGTTCTTAAATTAATTTCCATACAGCTGCAGGCAGATATATCTCAGAGTAAATCACTTTTAACATCCATCTGAGGAGAAAACTGAGGTGAGATGGTTGGGATCCTCACAAGAAAGAGGATTTGCAGGGCTGGGATTCAGGGTCAACAGGAAACTTTTAACAGAGAGCCATAAAACACCCAGGAAGAGCTGAGCTCCCGGGCTGTGTGGTGAAACTTGGACTTGATGATCTTGGAGATCTTTTCCAGCCTTAATAATTTCATAATTCTATGTTACCTGAGCCAGCAATGCAGCCCAGGACAAGGACATTTAGGGGAAAGCATTTGGCACTGAGGACTCAGCACCCAGAGCTGCCACGGTGCTTCTTTGCCCCTAAAATGGAAAGTCCTTAAAATGCAGCAGGGTCAAACTGAGATCCTCAGGGTGACCACAGAACCAAAGTCTTTTATGTTGGAAAAGGACTCTAAGATCATCAAGCCCAACCTCTGATGACCAGTTTGTCAACTGAGCACCATGTCCATTCCCTGACAACATTGAATTAGGATCGGGGCCACAATCAAGGCTGAAAAGAGGCTTTTTTGCTTCTTACATGGACTTACATCCATCTAATATCCCCTAAAAAATCTGCATTTAGACAGGACAAATCTGCAGAAGAAAACAGTGGCACGAACTCAGAAGCACCCCTCAGAAATAAATCACACACAGGCCTGAACATGGCAAAAACTTGCGAAGTAAACAACAAAATGACAAAAATTGAAGTAAATGACATCAAATTAACAAATAGCACGTGATCAGGAAGAAAGAGGGTGTTAAATCCAGCTCCAAGCCAGCACTGGGACAGGTTCAAGCCCAGGTTACTTTCCCACAGGAGCGTTCCCTGTTTGGACAGACAGATCAGCCTGGCTGGTCTATATTTAACTAGTTCAGGAACAAAGGCAGATAACCAGGTTAGAGTTAGTGCTCGGAGTGCTGTGTGCCCGTGTCAGGCAGGGTGTCCTGGCTACACAATTAAATGCTTTCCTGTTGGAGTAATTAGCAGAGACATGCTGAGATTTATAGAGCCCTGACCGTGGCAGACATTCCCAGCTCCCTATCGGAGGGACTCAGCCTGTGCCACTTGCCAGGTTCCCATTTCCACCACTATTTTCCAGTTGCAAAATCAGATTAAGAAAGGAGACGACAGCAAAGGCTTACTGGCATTTTGATTTCTTTATTTCCACGGACTTTGTTTATGTGTGACTCCACTTTATACAAACTCTCTCCTTGTCTTTTCCTTGACAAGAGCTGTCTAGGTGGAAGCAGAGATCAAGGCAGCCCTGGAACCTCTCTGGGAAGGGATGGAGCAATCCCAACCACTTTTATCCCACCAGCCCACGTGAAAAAGCCCCAAGCTGGCCCTGACACAAACGGAGCTGGGCAAAGCAGGGAGCTGGCTGCTCGTGGCCAACGTGGCAGCAGCACAAAACCCTCGGAAGATGTGGAGGTTTAGGGCTCTGACTCACACACGGAGCAGATTAAACTCAGCCTTCCCACAGTTTCCTGCCCTGCCCCAGTTTAAAGCCTCCCTCCTCCTCCTCCTCCAGGCACACTTCAGCCACGGGCACAATCCCACCCCTTCAAGCATTTCCACAGCACCTGCCCCTCAAGGATTTCTGTTTCTTGCCCCGTTTTCACCTGGGGGAAAATTGAGGTGTGCAAGGATGCTTTGCTCAAATTTTTTAGGACTGGCTGGTCAAAGCTGTATTTCTACACCAGCATAAAGACATCGATTGAAAACCTGCATGGATATGTAGGCAACTCATGGAAGTGTCTCAGAGTTAGAAATCAGGTTTTAATGACTGGGTTTTTTCAGTCCCTTTCCTCCAATGACTCACCCCTCATGCTACAATAGAGTTGACATCATCCAATATCTGAGTGTCAATGGGAATAAATCATTATTAGTAGGATAAGAGAGTTTCTTGTCCATTTTCTTAGCCCAGGTGAACAGGAGCTGATGAGAAATCCTGGTACAACCTCACTCCCTCTCATCAGGTGGATCTGGCACCATGATCAGCAGTCACATGGAGATTCAGTTTTCACAGCTGGACATCTCTTGGCCTGTCAATGACATTCCCACTTTACAGCCAGGAGCATCAGTGTCAGTTAAAATCCACGGTGGTCAGCATTAATATGGCACCACAATTCCACGGGAGCCCCTGGATGGCAGGGACTGTTGTAAACTCAGTCCTCAGGAGGATTTTCCCTTTGCAGGTTGCTTTCAAAAATCCCTGGTGCAGTGGTGCTTCCTTCAGGGGATTTGCCTCCTTATCAGCATTCAGCGTCTGCCAAGGTATTGAAACGTGATTTAATTTCTCAATTGTGTGAGCTGGACATTCGTGTTCTGCTTCAGTGCTGAAAAGTTTGGAATAAGCCAAGAGGTTCCTGGAACACAACAGTTAATGAGGAAAAGTTGTCTTGGCAGGAGAAATGGTCTCATAGGCTGGTTCGAATATATTAAAGGTGAAGTGTTTTGCAGTGGGGAGGATGCTCTTTCCAGCCCGAGCTTTTGAGGTTGAGTTTCCTGATTTGCATGCTTTTGAAAGCACAGATAAAAGCTTGGAGCCATTTCTGCTTCCTTCGCTGTTTGGAAAAGTCCAGGGGCAAGCATGGAGATGCTGAGGGATGTACTTGGCACAGACAAAACAAAAATTTAAAAAAAAAAATTAAACTGAGGGGAAAGAAAAACCCAAAGAGGAAGAAATGAAGAGCTTGGGTGTGTGCTAACAGGAGTTATTGCCCCTCTGGTTGGAGAGCTGGTGACTTCACCACGGTGAGCAAGTTCTCATGTCCTGCAGCTCTCTAACGGCACCAGCTGCAATGTTTCATCAGGGAAACGTGGAGTTATCCTGTTCAGATCGATGGATATCAGTGGGACAAGGCACTCTGTGAGCTCCTTCCCATCTTGGATATCCCTGGATATCTTGGATATCTCTTGGATATCTCAGTCCCTTCCTGCATTTCCCCCTTTCACGTGGGGCTGGTGCAGCTTTACTAATTCCACAAAGCTCAAGAAACTCTCGAGGAATAGGAACTCAACAAATTGGATTTCTGTCCCTTGGCAAGTGGGACGTCTTGTTGGCTTCTTTATGAAGGATCTTTCCCAGTGGATCAGCCCCTGACGGAGGAAAAGCATCCCTTTAAACCATCACAAACCACCTTGCTGTGCGAGGGTCCCCGCTGCCCATTTTCACACGTCCGGAGGGGAACGCGAGAACTCATCATCAAGCTTTCAACCTCCCTGCTCGGCTCCTGCTCTGGGAGCTGCTCCCGCCCGCCTTTGAAGTGGATGAGAGCTGCAGTGGCTGTGAGGTGACACTGCGGCCACACCTCTGCCGCATTCTTATCTCTGTCAGAGGTCTTTGAATCGCTGACACGTCGGCAGCCCCGTGGCCCTTCTGCTGAGCACCCTGTCCCCTGCGTGACCCCTGGGTTTCTGAAGGAGACACCTGAAACCCCAAATGGAAGGGATCAGAGGAAGGGGGAATCCCACCTCTTCTTCATCAGCTGCCAAAGAGCCGTCTCCCCTTCCACAGGAAACAGCATCTGTCTTATCTCCTTATTTGTCTCCCCTTTCCAAACTTTTCCTTTGGACGTTGGACCTTTTGAAATGGCATCTTGTTTTTCCATCTTACCAATCCACCTTCCTGCGAATAAATGTCATTACAGAAAGGAGGGTGGGAGAGGGAAGGAGGCTGTGCTGCTGCCATGCAGAATAAAGATGAAGTCCCAGAAAATGCCTGGGTTTTTGATCAGCTGCAGGAGCACAGGACACAAACCAAGCAGCTCTGCTGCAGTAGAGAGCAGATTTCCCTTCTTGCATCACAGTTGCCTTCATTTCAGTGTCAATCCCACTACAAAGGAGCAATGGGATAATACTTTTATATAAAGGTTAAAATAAAATTTTAAAAGAAATCTCCACTTGACTTTGGACAAGGTTGTAGAACATCGAAGAGCTTCTGCCTCTCCCCATCTTCACCTGCACTCGTTTCTCATTCTCATTCCTACCACATAACACTGATAATAAATCTGAGCTTCATGAGCTGATGAGTTATTTTACAGTGTTCCCCAACACGAAGGGAGCAACCCCAGAAACGGCACCAAGCCCAGGACCTCCTGCCAGAAAACTCCTCCGCAGTTCCTCGGGGTGGCCAGAAATGGAAGTGTTGGGTGGGCGGTACCTGCAGGGTTTCAGTGCTCAGGCCTGGATTAGCTGGGCAGAGACAGCAGAAGGTCCCCTGAGCAGTGCAGGGCACCACAGGGCCCCTGGACGTGTCACAGGATCCCAGACAGCCCCATTCCAACCCTCCACTCAGGACTTTCCTTGGCTTTCTTGCTCGGGCAGCGAAACAGAGCAGCTCTCATTTCTCCTCAGAGGACCAGCTCGCTCTTGGAAACCTGCTGCCAGCACCATTCCCTCTTCCAAGCTCCCTCTCCCTCCCTCCCGTGCTACAGATCCACAGCCCCATTTGCATTTTGTGCTTTTCAGCCCCGTAACGAAGACCAGAAGGGCTGCTGTGATGGACAGAACTGGTCCAGCTCTCGCTGGATTTTGATGAAAGGCAATTTGATTTCCACAGCCAAGTTATTTAATGAGGCTCTAAAATTACAGCCACAAATTATGCACATACAAAACTATGCATTTGTGCACTGAAGAGGCAAGATTTCCAAAACAGGAAGCCGTTGGTCTGCGTTAAAAGCAAACCCCTGCCTGCCTTGCTGGTTTCCCCATATCAATGTGTGCAATTATTCAGGCTGCCCAGCCAGCACAGTGCATTGAATGCACAATGGCCCTGTAGGTACCTAACGCCCCCATTTTCACGTTACAGATGTCTCCTGCTGTGTTTATACATCCCCTCTGCTCCAACTGGGCTGCACATTCCACGTCTGGAGCAAAGGAGGACACGGCTCCCACCAGGCAAGGAGCCCGTGCACCATTTTTGCTGGTGGTGGGTAGGGGGGTAAAGCTGCCTCAGCACAACTCCTCCTCCTTCCACCCTCCACCTGCACAACCAAAATTTTTTTAAGATGTCTCAGATGTCCATAAATCTGCAAACTTTGCACCCCAAGCACTGTGAGGGTGCTGAGGCCCTGGCACAGGGTGCCCAGAGAAGCTGTGGCTGCCCTTCGAGGCTTGGAATTGTCCAAGGCCAGGCTGGACAGGGCTTGGAGCAACCTGGGGTGAGAGAAGGTCCCTGTTAGAAGGGATTTCCACTCAGGCCTGTTCTTTTACAATGAATTATTTCAGTGGACTTGAAATATCCTCTTTGAGTAGTGCTTTCCACATTTATGACATAAATTCATTTAATAATAGAAATGTAAAACCTGCTCTCACAGAATGATGTTGGAGGAGCTGTCACAATGGATCTTTTACTAATTCCACAAAGCTCAAGAAACTCTCGAGGAACAGGAACGCAACAAATTGGATTTCTGTTCTCAAAGTGATTTTTTGCAGCAGAGAAATGAGGTGCTTGAGTGAAAGCCCCATAGATTTTCCAGAGCTCATGGGAAGCACAAGGAATCCTGAGGAATTCAGAGCAGCACATATTATCCTTACACAGAGCTGTCTCCAGAATAGTTCCAGTGCAATTTCCAAAATCTCCAGGGTTCTGAGCCACCAGGTTTTTCTTAACACTTGCAAACACCTCCGTGGGCACCATGAGCAGATGGAAAATTATCTGCTTAACACTTGCGAACACCTCTGTGGGCACCACGAGCAGATGGAAAATTATCTGCCCTTTTTTGTTTTATTTTGTTTTCTGTTTGTCTCTTTCTTGAAGGAAGTCAATTGTCTTTTTTTTTTTTTTTTTTTGCCAAATCCTCTCAAAAAGAGCAGGGTCTCAATTTTTGCTTTTGAGGACTCACACAGCCACCATCAGTGTGCAGAACCCAGCAGCATTTAAGTGATCTCAATGCACAGTCAGCCTGAAGGGGCATGAATTTATTTTTATTTCCTTTTCAGACAAAATGCATGCCTTTGTTTTTCCTCACGTATCCCCTAATCCAACCTAAGCCGCTATTTAAGCGCAGCTCTTTTTTATCTTGAATAAGTCCTTTGTACAACCTGGCCATTTATAGAACGTTACAGAATGAAAATTCCCCCAGAATGCAGCAAAAGCTCCCAAAACTGGAGCTCCTGGGAGAGGCAGAGAGGTTCAGGAATAAGAATAGTTTCCTGTGCAGGAGGAAATGCCAACGCGCACCTCCCTGGGCAGAGCAGGATTGGCCGAGTGACCCGAGGAGGAGGAGGAGGAGGAGGTGACAGCAGGGCTAGGAAGGCTGAGCGCGGAACTTCCTAAACTTATCAACACATGAAATAGAGAGGGGCAGCCTCGGGGTGAAGCGCAGACTTTTCAGCACAGCCATTCTCTCAGCAGTTCAAATCTGGGGCTGTGAGGGCTGACGAGGCACTGGGAGCTCAGGCGGAAAAGGAGATGCTTTCCAAAAGAGAAAAAAAATATATAAAAAAGGAGGAAAAGACTGCAAGGAGGTCAGGGCCAGCCAGAGTATGGAAAGATTTCATCACCAGCAAAGAGATTTGAGATTTCTTCCTCTTCCAGCTTTTTTTCTGGATATCTGAGTATTTTGGGGGCACTCACGCTGGGCACCGCAGAGCTGAACTCAGCTGGTAAAGCTGGAAGGAGCTGCCAGATAAATCTTAAACACCGCAGGAGTTGGGAGCAGGGCCTTACACCAGGAGAGGGTTTGAGCCAGTGTGGGGGGGAAAAAAATCTTTCCAAAGGGTCCATGGCCAGCTCAGCCCCAGCTGTGAATCCAGGAGGGAGAACATGGAGCATCTTTGTGTAGGTTTAAACACCTGGCTCAGGAGCCAGCACTCGACTTCTGCCAAGGTGGACACAGCCACCCACAGCTGAGCCTTGGAAAAGTGCAGCAGAGCATCTGCAAGAGAAATCTTTTCAAAAGCCCCAGCAAAGGAAGCAGCAGAGCTGCTTTCAGCAGTGTGGAGCTAATGGAAACCACCAAAGGATGCAGAGAAGTGGAAGGGACAAGTTTCCACCCTGCGTGCCAGTGTTGGCCCCAGGAACATGTAACATAATGTAAAAATAATATGCTATTAAATATAATGGACTGCTTGACCCAAATGAGTCAAAGGAAGCAAATCAAAACGAAATGTCTCTGTGGCACTAAATTAAAATGACTTTGCCACTATTAAAAATAAGTGGGAAAGCCAAAATCCGATATCTCACCTTTTGGGGAGTTGTAAATTTATCCCAAATTCCTGCATTTCATATATAATTTAGACAGCATTCCAGTGTGGGTAGAAAATTGCTCCATCAAAAAATGTTGGCTGGCTGCACCCAACAATTGTTGATACGAGAACCAAAATGGAATTTGGGTTGGCATCTTGGTCAGAGCAAAAAAACCTGCATAAAAATGCACACATCCTACCCCGCTGTAATAAATTCGGCAATAATATCCTTTCACATATTGCTTTCCTGCCAGCAGCAGCCCAGATTCAAAGCAGATTCCAAGGCGGTGCTTGAACCCTCGGGTCCCTCCATGTCTGTGCACCTGTGGGAGGGGAAAAGGACACTCTGTGAGGTTTTGAAGAACGAGGTGTGTGACATGGGGGGGGGGAAGGTAACTAAGGCACTATTAGTAAGTGCCAAATATTTGCCACTATGTAATAGGAATGGGAGTAGGCTTTATTTTGAAGGATGTCTGAGGCCATACTGCCTGTTTGTCTAAACGCAGAGCCCTCAGAGGTTCAAGTGCTTCAGGATGTATAAAATGTGGATTTTCCTCGGGTGTATTTGCTGTTTATAAGGGGTGTTTATGTGCTGAGGATGAGAAGGAGAGAAGGTTTCACTTATTTCCAGAGACCTTGCCAGCTCCCAACAAACTTCCACTTCTTTTAACATCGAGCTGGGAAACAATAATCTTCAACTGACAGCAGCACAAAGCAGATGAGGCTTGAAATAAGCTGAGCCTAACAAGTGCAGAAAGACCAGACTTAGTGTTTAGTTCCCAGCCCTGAAAGTGGGCTCTAAGCCCATGTTTTCAGCTGCTTTGCAGAGACAATTATTGACACTTCTGTTGCAAACTGCATCTCCAGAGTGCTCAGCAAACGTGACCTGAGTTAGCCCTGAAAACAGCCAGAGGTGGTTTGTGCTGGAGATATTGAGGTCTTTGTTGAGTCACATCAAGGTCATCACCTGCAGGTCACTAAAAGGTGCCACTCCTGGAAGTTCAGGTGGAAGGAAGGATATAACCCCTACACTTCTCCTAGAAGGAAAAAGCTGCATTTTCTCCTCTCCTGAGGATGTTTTCCATCCACATTTGATGCCTGTGGTGATCACCACTCCAGATTCTTTCTGCTTTGATTTCTAATCCCAATTTCTCTAAACTCAGGTCAGCAGCTTCCCTCTTTCATGTGCCCAGAAGGAAAAAATCGTGGATGTATCTCTGAGCACAGCCTTACCAAAACAGTATTTTCCATGGCATCACACCTCGACCATCCAACCTTCCCCTCAGAGCATTTTCATGTTACCCAGGACACAGCAATCCCAGTTCCTGCAGCCCCTCTGAGGGGAGAGAACAAGGCTCTGTCACAGTTCACTCGTGCTGGGGCCTTTTATTTTTTAACTCCCCAGCCAAGCCAGCGAAGCAGGGGGGAAAAAAAATGATGTGGGATTTTGGTGCACGCAAAAACATCTGAAACCAACATTTCTGGAGCGTGGTGATTGCCAGTGAAGAAAGAGGTGATTTGAGATTTTCGTATTTGCTCACGTCTTTGAGGATGTTTTGGGCCTTTCATCCCGTTTTGAAGGCGTGTCACCTAATTAGGAGCCTTTCATCCCTCTATTCCCTAGTTAGAACATGCCAATCCCTTTTACGGCAATTGATTATGACTTGGAGGTTTCCACATTCCAGCCAGTTCAGAGAGCTGGGATATTTGTGAATACCTGAATAAACTCCTTTAATCCAAAAACAAACTCCACCTGAAAGCGGCGGTATGAAAAGGCCATTCATCCCGTGTTTTCCAACTTACTGCTTCATGGTTTCTTTGGATTTGACCCGACTTCCTGTACTAATGGTCTCTGAATGCATTCCCAATTGTGGCTTCTTGGTCTATAAGGTGCCCAGCATTTACAGGGAAGAGGAAAAGGAATCACACAGCAACTGCTTGCACAGAAAACTCTGCCTGCAAGGGCAAAAAAAAGGGAGCCGAAGTTAAAAGGAAACAGAAAGTGTACAAATAGCCGTCCCCCTCCCGCTGAAATTTTTAAAACAAATATTCCCTTGATGTCACTGCTTTAAGAAGGTCTTGGCTCCTCGTGGATGAAAAAATACCTTCGAAATTACCGCTGCAATTGTCATTCCCAAGTGTGGGAATCGACACTCTGCTGATTAAGGTAGGCCCGTGTTGAAGCAATCTGGGAACAGAAGTGCAAATGTGTCAATGATCTCATGGAGGGACCCCAGAGGAGATCCCTGCTCCCATAGCCAGAGGGACAGCATGGGAATGCTGGAGTCATGGAGAGCAAAGAACCTCAGCTCTGCCAAGATCAGGCCAACGGCAGGTTAAGGTTCACAAGTACACATAATCACCTACTGCAAGGAATAATTTTGGAGGCTGTGAGAGAGTTTGGAGGTAGCCTTGCACATTTTCACCCTTTATATACATTTTTTAAGTGTATTTTTCTTATGTATTTCCACTGCCAGAAATACGACTCTGGTCTGGATGCTCTGTTCAAACTTGGTGTGATTACATCGTGTAATTTGGGGTCAAATTCTTCATCAGCTGGTGAAGCTGAATCCTTCACCTGAACAAACCTTCTCAGCCTCGTGAGTTCCTACAGAACTTAAATAAAGCTTCTCAAGGGGGTTCATGTTTTTGGATATTCCAGTTTGAAAGCTGCAGGTGGGCTTTGGTGGCTAAACTTTAACTGAATTACAGAACTGTGCTCATCGAATCCCTCCAGCCCTGCAGGTGAGACGGGAAATCCTTCCTTTCACAGCAACCCTGCTGTCCCCAAAAGCTCTTCCCAGTATTAAAACTCTAAACCTCAGCAAACTCCAGTGATGATGACAGACTTGCACCCAAGAGCCCTTTTAAAAAGCGACTTGGTGCTTTTTTTGTAAAACTTTTCCTTAATTATCGCACTTCCCGCCTCGTAAAGCTTTACCGGGAATGTGAAAACACCAGGCCCACAGACAGGCCCTTGTGTCAGAATCCCCATTATTTGGTGGTCTGAGGCAATTTATCTGTCCGTGAACACATGGACCTTGATTCCAGCATCTTGTGAAAGGCAGGATCTAATGAGGCAGAGGAAAGAGGTGACAGATTTTGGCTCCCTGCAGCCCCTCCTCGGAGATGGAAACTCCTGGTGTTGATGGATTGGCTTGGCTGGGTGATAAGCCAGGATGGATTTGGCCACCAGGCCAATACTGATCCCTCCGTCAGGAGATTAATGAATTTTGGGAGTGGGGCAGAGATTCAGGGCTGGTGCTACATCTGATTTCCCCCCTTGCCACGGTGACATTCCCCATGCTGGCGCTGAGTCTCTGAATCGCTCACTCGGTTGCACATCTGACTCTGGATTGCTCAGGATGTGCCAGAAGAGCCTGTTCCTTGGAAAAGAGGCATTCCAGCCTGCAGAATTTGGCAGTTTTCCTCCACATACAATACCCTTGGTAAAGGAGATTTTTTTGGAACCTACAGCTAACTGCACTCGCTGGCAGTGGCTTTTTGCCTACAAAATAAACAGGCCCAGAATATGCCTCATTGCAGTTGCACAGTGGGGTTTATTTTTCTCTGACATTTCGGGAGGTGGTGCAGAAAATGAGCCTCTCTCCAGGGTGATTCACGCCGTGGCCAAAGAGGTCTCTGTGGCTGACAGTAAACCGTGTGACCTTCCCATTTCCCAGTAAGGATCCAGTGCCCGGCGCCAGCACGGAACAGCAGGGAAAGAGTGAGAGGGGAAGGGAGGGAAGGCTCTTGGGTTTGGAAACATCTCTGGGTGAAATTTTAAGGAAAAAAAAAAAAAAAAAAGGAAATTAAGGCAAAGTTTAAAAAACACCAAAACAACTAAACCTCCTCAAACTGAAGCCAATCTTTGATTCCTTCTCTGAAATGACATCATTGCATACCCAGGGCAGCCACAAAGCATGACAGCTGTCCTGGGCCTGCCCTGGGAAGGATAGATCACTTCCCTCTTGGAAATCCGGAAGGTATTGTCTGTAATCACAGCCTGCCCTGGCCGGGCAGGGGGCTGGCTTTTGCAATTCGATCCTTCTGCAGCTTTTGTTTTGTTTTGTTTTGTTCTTGATCTTTCACACAAATTAGACGACTCCTGAGTCTGGGACCCTCTCCACGGTGGTTGTGCACATCCACAGGCATTCAGCAGGGAGGTTGGAGAGGGTTGGAGCTGGATGAAGAAGCCTGACTCCTGCGGATGTGGCTCCTCTGAGGTGACAGCTGCGATGTCCCCTGGTGCCATCTCTGGCTGGTGGCATTCTCTGCTGGATGTCTTCGTGTTTAACCTCCTGTGTGCCAGGCTGTAACTACCTCCTCCGGTCCTGCCCTGCTTCGGGAATGAACCAGGAGAAGAACACAGGGTGTGGTTCTGTAAGATTGTGGATATTGGGACAAGCAGCAGCTCTTTATCACATGCAAGCACATGCAGGGATTGTATTTCCAGGAATCACCTGACCCCAGAATCGTCCTGGGATGATTCATATCATGTTGCCTGGGTGGGAAGGTATCTTTCGAATTTTCTGATTCTCACCCACTGCCATGGGCAGGGACACCTTCCACTGTCCCAGGTTACTCCAAGCCCTGTCCAACCTGGCCTTGGACACTTCCAGGGATCCAGGGGCAGCTACAGCTTCTCTGGGCACCCTGTGCCAGGGCCTGCCCACCCTCACAGTGAAGGATTTCATCCTAATTTCCAATCTAAGCCTACTCTCTGCCAGTGTGAAGTCATTCCCCTTGTCCTGCCACTCCAGCTCCTTGTGAGAAACATCCCTCTCCATCTTTTTTGCAGGCTCTCTTCAGGCACAGGAAGGCTGCAATCACAGGATATTCTGAGTTGAAAGGGACCCACAAGGATCATCAAGTCCAGCTCCTAAGAGAATGTCCCATAATTAGGTTACCCCAATGCCTTCTCCTGTCCTGTCGGAGCAGGTCATCACAGAGAATGGAGGATCTAAAGCCCCAGGAACAGGACTTTGCTCTGGGATCTGACACAAAGCATATAATGGACAACAGCAGTTATACAATCCATGGCTTGAAAGGAGAGAAAAGGAGATTAAGGTTCTCCAGAGACTTGGTTTTGGATGGTCAAACGTCCTGCAAGACCTTGCAGAGACATCTGCCTTTCAATAGACAAAGCTGGGTTAGGACTTTGCTCCCAAGGGAGAGAGATCAGGGCCCTGCCTCACTCCACAAGCCGCACTCTGGCAAAAAAGATGGGCAAATTCCATAGGAATCTGAAAGATGTATTATTAGGATATGTGTAGCTCATATTTCACTCTTACAAAAGTCTAGCTCCATTAATGAAACCCATGTTTCATTGTTTCAGGGAATTTCGGGGCCAAAAGGGACCATTAGATCATCTGCTGCGACCTGGGGAGCACAGGCCAGGGAATTCCATCCACAGAGACAAATAATGTGTGTCTGATTAAGCTCAGCTCAACACGACGTTTCACCGAGACAATGGAAATGGACGCACTTTCATAATCCATATTTTTAGGCGAGATCTCACAATTTACGTTTTTTTCCCCTTGGGGAACAGGAGCTCAGACTTCATTGTTCTTCTCAACGGAGACGCTGCCCACGCTGGTGGCCTGGCCAGGCTCCCACGCGGGGAAGGATGGGGAGAGGAAGCCACAGCCACGTGGCAGGGATGGGCACCCCCGGAGGTCCTGCCAGAGGGGCTGCAGCCAAACCCCTGTCTGTCCCACGGGCAGGTGGGCTCTGCCCAAAACACACCTTGAGTTGCAGAATCCAGCTGTGACAGCTCGGGCTTCTTTTCTTCCCTGCCAAGGTCAGGGTGAGTAATACTGGGGAAACACCAAGCTGGAGTCAGGTCTAGGAATGTTTATTAATTCTTATCTATTTACAGTAATTACAGACTCACTGCACTGTGAGCTCTTAGAAAACAAAGGTAAAATGGAGAGCTTCTAACTCTTTCCAAGGTTATTTAAGCACTAATCACCCAATAAGGAGGTGACACCGATATCATTTATGTTTTTGACCCAATAATGACCACGCAAGGCACGCAGTGAGGACCTTTTTCACCCAGTTACAGAAAACCACCCAAACCCATGAAGAAGATGGTGAAGAAGAAGGACAAAGACAGCACCCCAAATCCTCCATCTTAACTCACATGTATTACTGTACACTAAAACCCCAAATTCTAATTTTCTAGGACTCCAACATCCAATCAGCAAAACCCTCTCTCCTCCCAAAAACCAGCTCAAACGAGCAGTGGGTGGACCAAGCACATGAGCTGAGAACTCTTCTGCTGTTTGCCTTTTTTTATTGCTGTTATTATTGATGT
Organism: Chamaea fasciata; assembly: GCF_029207755.1. Lineage (NCBI taxonomy): Eukaryota > Metazoa > Chordata > Aves > Passeriformes > Sylviidae > Chamaea > Chamaea fasciata. The sequence goes on from NW_027094097.1 coordinate 14,341,443, forward strand.
CAGCAGAAGCACGGTGGAAGATACTCAGACGTCCTGGCCACGAGCAGAGAGGGGAAGCTTTGAAATCAAATGTCTTTATTATGGCTGCATATTTCAGCTGGCACCAGATGAAGACTGCTGCAATGAGCACTGCACCAGGAATTGCTGGAAGACACCAGGAACAAACGGCAGAGGAAGGCTGACTAGTGGTGAGAAACCCGAAATATCTTCAGAACCACTGGGAATTATTAAAGTTTTGAACGTGTTTCGTGGCTCTTTCATCAGCTGTGGAAGTGACTGGCAATTTTTCTCACTCCAATTTTGGCAATCAGCTGCGTTTTGCATCCCACAAAAGAGGATCCCGTGTTCTTATTTCCTTTTCCCAAAGTACTGAGTGCTAAACAGGCACAAGGAGACTTCCCCAAGGAAGTTTAAGGATGGGGACAGGAACCAAAAGCTGAATTTCTGAGTCCATCACTACAATCCATAGAGAACATGATAATAAAGGACACATAATAGGGGTTATACAATACACATTCCTTAGCCTAAGTAATTTTAGACAGGGTATTTAGGAAGTTAGGAAGAGCTGCATTTGGCTGTGGAATTTTTCCAACTAATGCCAGTGCTCCTGCAGTTCTTTAAACTATTTAAATGAGAGCACAAATGTTTATCACATTGCAATCACCACCACTTTGCATTTTTCTGCTGGAATCTGTGCAAATGGTGATGATCCTGAAAGAGAGGGATTTTTCACCATCATCTTTCACCAGGCTCTCCATTTCCAAACTGGCACAGCTCATTTGAACAGAGACTTTTGGGAATGCTGTTGCTCAAGATGTCCAGAGCACAGAGCAGAAAACACTGACTCCACTGTCTTCTCTTCTTTCTTTTTTAAGACTCTTCTTTTAGTTTTTTTTTTCTCATCTTGTGGTCCACATTACTCACAGACTGCAAATGACTCCCAGAAAAGCCACAATCAGTGGATTCTCCCCTGTTTGTGTCTGTACAAACAGGAGCTGCCGTGAGGTCACCGTTTGCAGCCAGTTTTTGGCTGGAGTCAATTCCCACACACGACCACCCCTCATGAGGGCTGGGCTGGAGAGGACCAGAAAAGCTCCAGTGGTCACTTCCCAGGGCCTGGGCAGCCAGTCCTGAGTCCTGGGTGAGGTCAGTGAGTCAGGTCATCCTTGAGCACCCTGTGTCTGCCACGCCAGCAGGTCTAGAAGGGGATGGTGCCCTTAAAGCAACATGGGGCATTAAATAATGAGAGCAAGGGATGGATCAGTGGCAGGCAGCAGCATCGTGGGGCTCAGCACCTGTCATGGGGTGTTCAGAAAAGGCTCCTCAGCTGTGGGCAAAGTGCCACTGTAATAAAAATCTTTGTAATAACCAGAAAATTCTCTTGGCTTTTTAAGGTCTTATACCCATGAGTATCTCGACACCACTGCAGCCCAGGGTTGTCTGGTTTCCAGCCCAAGTCGTGACCTCAGCTCTGTTCTCTGCAGCCTAAACCCAGCACTGCTCATTTAGCAGCAGCATCCTGGCTGGCAGAGGCAAAAGTCCTCCTCGTCCTGTTGATGCCTGGGGAAGGCTGAGCTGGAACAGAGACTAGACAGAGCCAGAGAATAAAGTAGATATTTATTGAAAGGCCTTTAGGATACACCTTGGGCAGGACAAGAGCCTGGCCAGGGCTGCACCCAAGGTGGACCCAAAATGGCCACAAAATGGACAAACAGTCACGAGGTCTCACACTTTTATAAGTTTCGGTTCATTTGAATATTGGGTTTAATTGTCCAATTACAGCTTCAGGTTTAGAGGTCTCATCCTTATTCCTCCCTTCAGCCACCCTTGTTTGTGCTTTTGGGCCTGAAAGTTGTCCTTGGTGTGCAGCAGGAAAAGGATTTGTTTTGTGTCCCTGGTCTGTGCAGGGCTGAGTGACACTGAATGTGAGCTCAGAACTGCACCCCTGGGCAGCACAGAACCTGAAATACATGAAAGATAAAACTTAAGGCACTGCTGTGAGTTCTCCTCAATGGAGCTGTGAGTCACACGCAGTGCTGGGACATGGGTGGAGGAGGCAAGGAAAGGTGTCACCAGAAACAATCCTCGTTTGTGCTCCGTGCCCCTGGGCACAGTGGCACTTTGTTCTCCCACCAGCTTGAACCAGCACAGGCGTCCCTCCTCCCCAGGCAGCCCCTTTGCCAAACAGTAGGCAGAGGGAATTAGCCCTCAGCACCAGAAGCACCAGGAAAGGTGGCAGGTTCGAGCCTTTCATAATCACACGGGAAGGAGGAATTAATTTGGAGTTATCACAAAAGGTGACAGAGTTGTCTTGCTTATGAACTGCTGCTGAGTCTGTGTGTACTGATCTGTCGAGGAGAGAAGAGCCAGAAGCCTTTATTGGCTTTGCTGTGCCTAGTGAAAGTGTCTGCCCTCTTCCACCAGATAAGTTCAGCCTTGTTTATTTTCGTTTTAGCTGTTCGGAAAGCGCCGTTCTGCGCTGTCCCAGACAATATCCCTGCGCCTTTAAAAAGGAAAGGAAGTGTGGTCCTGGCAAACACAACCGGAGCAATAAAATATAAATCTTTGTAATTGTTGTGGAGACAGAAAGCAAAACAAACTGTACTTAAGTACATTGTAAGAAAATGTCAGAGATTTGAGGGAATGGTCATTAGCATACGAAATCATTTATCTCCCCTGAGTAAGTGAGTTGGACGCAGACCAGCCCATTTAATTTTCAGTATTTCTCCCTTTGGGATTTCTTGGAATGTCAGAACTACTATTTTTTCCTCCAGGAAAGAAGGTTGACTTCAAGGCTGATGTTCAGAGGCCACAGAAACGAGCTGAACACGGCGTCAGCTCTCCCAGTCCTCCCTGCACACGTGGGGACACCAATGCCCTCTCTGGGTGGGGATGTCCCTGTGCCCCAAGCTCTCACTCAGACACCTCAGCTGTGGTCTTAGAGCCCATCCAACATCCATGGACTCTCCCTGGCATTGACATCCAGCTCCTGAAGCTTCATCTCCCCCCTCCCATGAGGGTGTCCCCGGGGTGTTTAATTAGCTGAAATGAAAATTATGGTTTGCTGGAGGTCAGCAATCCACACGGCCACTGCGTGAAACCATCCCAGGAACAGCAGGATCATTTCAGTGTCACCTCAGATCACCTCTGGTCCAGCTGGTGCCTTCCCTGCTGGGAGACTCGCCTGGAAAACACTGTCACAGACAGCCACAACTCTGACTCTGTCATGGCACCAACACCTCCTTCCCCTCTTTCTCCAAAATCTAAATCCCGGAGGGAGAAAACTGTTGGGAGAAACGTGACAGGAAGTATCTCCATGCACCTGGTGATGGGTGAGGTGTCCCAGTAGCCTCCAGTCCCCCCAGAATGGTCCCTGTCCCAGGAGAGCCCAGGGACAGGGGTGGGTTGAGGCCGATGGGGAGCACCACGCTGCTGCTCTTGGTTACACAGCTGCCGAGCTGAAGTGCACAAAGTTATTTGAGACACTTATGGAAACATCTGGGCACCCTGAACTTCTCCCTGCTGGATTCTCATCCCAGATGGGGGGAAAAAAATGAAGTTCAGATCTTCTGGGATTAATATAATCAGGGAATCTGAGAGGGAAAGCTGGTGAGCGGTTTTGTTCCTTTCTTTGATGAGGGGGTCTCTCCAAGGTTAATGAACTGCATCCCTCCCAGTGGGCAAAATGATCCCACCCATGTTTCAGGGCAGAGCAGCCTTGGAGGAACCATGGAAAAGCTTTATTCTTTTAATTACAGAACAGGAAAATTGTGTTTCACCTCGCTAGCAAGGCTGTCGCTAGCAAGAAAGTACTGAACAGTACCAAATGCAAATATCTGGCCTTTTTTTTTTTTTCCTCCCTCTTTTAATAAGGTGGTCAAAAGGTCTAAGGGGAAGCAGGGATTTTGGAAGTATGCATAAAGTCAACAGTGCAGTTAGCAATGGGATAGTAAGATTTCACAGCTCTGCTTTGATCAGGATTTCAGCAAAGTGAAGCCATAGCACAGAACGTCCTCTGAACTGAAACCAAGGCAGGCTTTGTCTTTTATCTCAAATATCAGCTCAGAAAATGAGAATGATATGAAAATGCTGAACTCATTACATTTCACTGGCGGTTTCACAGAAGTGTTCCAGTGAGGGATACGGGTTCTTAATGGAGGTAAAACATTTTGGGACACTCTGAGGGCTTTGTGGGGTCTCCGTGGGAGCCAAATTAGTCGTTGTGCCCCCAAAATGTTTTACAGTTGGTAAGCTGCTGTCCCTTATTCGAGTTTTGGAGTGGTGACTTCACTTTCTTTTCAGAAGACACAGAGAAGTTCAGTAGGAAGGGAATGATTGATTTTGCTTTCCAGCCTAATTACTTATTTTCTCCTTTCTCACATATTTTTGGTCCTTTCTCATTATTTTGCTTCGGCGCCAAAGCCCTTACGATGTTTGTTTGAACTCACGCACAAGAAAAGAAAAATGCCCATCCATAATTTGAAGCAGATGCAGCTCCAACACCCAGATCTTGGACTGTACCTGGAGGTTGTGTTGGGGACTTCTCTTCAGAAAATAATTACAGATGGATTTGGTGGCATCTGTGGCTTTGTCAGCTTCAGTGGATTTGGATCAGGTCTATGGTTGTATGATAAATATCCATTTTAATCCTGAACACCAAAATGATGTCCAGCACCTGCATTTCCATGGCTAAGTGGAGATAGCCCGAGGTGAAAGAACCTATGCAGGCAAAACCAACATGATAATAAGAAGCTTATTAAAAATTTCCGACCTTTTGCTGTTTTTCTAAAGTATTTTCTTCCTCTAACAAGAATAATTATAATTAAATACAGAGATTTTTATACAATCAAATATTTATAGATAAATAGATCTATAGATATATAGATTTTAATATATATAGTTTATATATTAATATAATAAATATATATCTATTTATAGATAAATATAATTAAAGCTCTGGGATGTTCTTTGATTTCCCCTCATTCTTCTCAATGTCTGATTTCAGACAACAAAAACTCCTCCCAAGCATCTCCTTATCCAAATACCTGCAGAACCACAAGTGGCAGAGAGGGAAGGGACAATCCCCAACCTGCATTACTGTGCTGGTCCCCATCCAAACAATTTGGATTTAATGGGAGATCAGACAGAGCTGGAGGTTGGGACCTATTTGTGTAATTATCCCACGTCTGTTGCTCTTAGCAAAACCACAAGACCTCACCCAGGATAATTCTGGTCCACGAGGGCAGCAGAGCAAAGAGAAGAGTTGTGTGAAATTTTGAGTTTTTTAAAACTTCATGCTCACCACCTCGGTGGGGTTTGTTCCAGAGTCAGCTGCAAGTGATGGGTGACAGAACCAAACCCTCCCGTGTTCAGCCTGGCTGAGGGGAAGGCTGTGAGTGGTGGGGAGAGTCAGAGGCACCTCCAGCAATGGCTCAAAATCAGGGGAAGCTCCTTGGCACAATTTGGGATTTAATCTTTCCATTTTATCAATGTCTCTGCACTTCTGTACTAGTCTAAACTATCACCGAGCACAGCACGGAAAATGGGGACTGAGATGAAAGCAAACCAAAATTTAGCTGTCCCAAAGATGAGGAGCTCTTCTCCATCACGGTGAAGAAACAAGGAAAATGGTGCTGGGAGTGGATGTGATGACAATGCCGGAGAGCCAGAGCAGGGCCATCATCACCCTTGGCTTCCCAGGCAGCTCTGGTTTTGCCTTGGATTTCACCAGAACAAATGTCCACGGAATGATGATTCCTGTCCTCCATCGGCACATTTTCAGGGAATGAAAGTCCTGCGCTGTTAAGTGTAACTGTTCACACCAGAAATGGGCCACATTCCTCCAGCCGAGCAGCAGAAATGGCTGCACTGCGCTTATCCACCTGCAGCCAGCACAAACAAACACCTGCGGGGCATCTCACGAATCGAATTGCTCAAAAGCCCTTTGAGAGCTCAGCAATTGCCCCTGGCAATGCCCCTGGGCAGAAAGAGAGGTCAAAACTGTCCTCTAAATGCAGCAGCTGGCGGTTTGTTCTGCTCCCCAGGTAGGATACATCCCCAGGGAGAGGAGCAGGAGGAGGCAGGGTGGGACAGGACGGGGCAGCAGCAGTTTCAGAGCAGGTTTTCTCTGAGGTGCACCCCCAGCTCCTGACCTCACAACATGCCCAGTGTCTTTCCTAACATGGATTTTTCCAGCAGCTGTTAATTGACTTAAAGCCTTGCTTTAAACTCCAAACCGAGTCCTGAGATGCTCCAGGAAGGTTATTCCAGCTCGAGGGGCACAACCATCCAACTGAGGAACAAAAAACACGGAGATGTTTATTTTGGGATGCTCTGGCTGCCGGTGACTAACGCTGCTAAGCCTTTGGGCCCCGGGATGCAGCTTGGCTTGGGTTTTGATTTTTTGCAAGCTGGCAGGTGACAGAATTGCAATTCCCTTTTCCCACTCCAGCAGGCTTTTGGGTTTTTGTTTTTGGTTGTTTTTTTTTTTTTTTTTTTTTTTTTTTTGTGCTGAGGACACACCACCACCCCGGGGGCTGGATGCTGGGTCAGCAGGGAAAGGAAGAAGTTCCCAGCCCTCAGGCAGACCCACATCCTGTCAGAGGGCCAGTGCCACACTCTGCTTTTCCAGACGAATCCCAGGACATGAGGCTGCAGGGAGACCTTTCCCTGTGCCTCTCATTTATGAGCTTCCTGCTGTATTGAAGGATTATTTCTGCTCTTCACCTTCTTGATGTAATGTAGGGGTGTCATCAGCTGAAACAAGGCTTTACCCCAACCACCTTTACAAATTTTTCCCCCTTTTAATTTTTTTGTGCAAATTCACTGGCTACAGACCCGTAAAATGACTTCCTGCTTATTCCTTTTCTTCCCACAACCATCTCTAGTGTCAGGCTGCGGGAACAACACCCCACCTGCTCTACTCCCCATGATCCCACTCCAATTTTCACCTCTCAAGACCAGGAGATCCAGTAATTCCCAGGCTGACCCTTGAAGCTGCCCTTGTCACAGATGTGTTGGAGATGGGGGCAGCCTGAAGCCTTCACCACCCTCTCTATGTGGTGAGAAACAAGGAATTTTACTGGTTCAAAAGTGCATTGTTGGTAGGGGTGGTGAGAACCAAACCATGGCTGCTGAAAGGATCAACCATAAAAGACTTTTTCTTCTCTTTCAGGAACAACAGGAACCTTCCTCAGCATTGCAGGATTTTTATGACAGTAAATGATGCACTACTGAATTAAAATTATTTTCACTTCTTTCTTTTTAATGAGGTGAGATTTATAGGAACCTCTTCATATTCAGAGAATCCACTTCAAGCCTTGTTTCCCATACTTTTTACATGGCTGATGTTCTGAGATGACAGAGCTTCTTCCTCAAGAGCTTCTCCATCATGGGAAACTAATAATTACTAATTAATGAATACCTTCATTTCCCCACTCCATTGTCCAATAATGGCACAGAAATGACACAGCAAAGCAGATGCAAAAGTTTAACAATACATTGAATTATTTTCCTTTCAATAAAACCTCTCCCAGCCTTACAGTTAAACTCTTAAACTCTTTGCTGTGTCATTGCCTACGTATGGAAAATAAAGAAAATAATTGGGTTCTTTTTTTCCTTTGGCTTCTGTGGTCTTTGTGTCATCAGTGTGGTGGTGACAGTATTTTCCTCAGGAGCATCATGGTTGTTTGTGTTCATTCAAGAGAGTTTTGTATCAGGAGTTTTGTGACAGGAGTTTTGCATTCAGCTTTACTGCAGGAGCTGAAATGGTGATAATTCAGATTTTTTGTTCTGTTCTCCAACCCCTTGGAGGCATGGGAAATGTTGGCCAAGGGAAAAACAAGCTCAGGAAAGAGCTGAGCGTTTCCACAGTGGTGTGGAAATCAAACAGTGCTGGGACTGCTCACATCTCTCTTCATCTCCTCCCACTAAATATATTTTCATATTTAAAATTAAAAGAAAAGCAGCCTTCCAACCATTACTAAATATTAATATATTTTAACATAGGTGCATTTTTGCCAGAAACCTACTGGGCTTTTTCCCATTGGAAAAACCCTCGCCCTCAGTAGATAGGAGAGGGGTGAGATGAGGGAGCACTCAGGAATGTCATTTATCCAAATGTCAGTCAAGCTGTGCATTGCTGTGCTCCTCCCTGGTGTAAATCCATGTGTTGTTCCCCATTTACAAGAGTTTAGAAGGGTTTGTTTTTTCTCTAGTTGAAAAGGAACACTCAAAAGTTAATTTCACTGTAATCACTTTGGGAAGGGAAAAAACATAAGGAGGGAGAGAAAGGAAAAAGATGAGGAGGAAAATCAAAAATTTATTTCAGTGTAATCAGATTGGGTAAGGAAAAAAACAAGGAGGGAAAGAAAGGAAAAAGATGAGGAGGAGAATTCCCATACAACAAAAACTCCACGACAGCAGAATCCAGATAAACATAGGATAATAATAATAATAAAAAAGAATCCCTCCTTTGATTTTAGTTGGGTGCCATGGCTTTTCTGGCTTGGCTAAATCAGCTGAGAGCTAGAGCCCCCGTGCAGTCCCATCCCCTTCCAGCCCATACAAACAGAGGAAGTGGTTTCCTGGGAACAAAACCCACATGAAAGTTGTGCTGATGGTGCTTTGCTTCCTGTCATTTCCTCCTCTCTCCACATTTCACACGTGAAACCCCCCAGCAGGACAGAGCACCTGGTGCCCGGGTCAGATTTATTATCTCATCTGAGAGGAGAGGGCACAGCTCAGCCTCCAGGATCATCATCCCGGTCCCAGCACACAACTGGGTGTCTCCTGGAATGGCAGAGGTCATGTCAGGCTCATTTGGAATGGGATCCATCCATAAATGGTGGGATAAGGCGAGCTAAAAGGGCTTTTTCCCCTCCACCAGCTCTGATCCCTGTCCTTGCCATGGTGCCATGAGGGCCTCGAGTCACAGGCATTTGTGTCTGCCCCCATTCAAAGTGATGCTTTTGCTGCGTTTACCTTGATTTGAGAATTAAAAGGTGACCAAATCAAGTTCCAAGGGGCTGGATTTGAAAACACCTTTGGAGTGACCAAATTTCTGCAGTGCTCCGGGCATTTCTGGCCTCACCTGGCTGGAAGCAAGGATCACACTGGGATGATTTTGGATTATCAGTCTTCAGTCCTTCCCAATTCTGGTGTAATAAAGTAGAGCACAGAATTATGGAATGGTTTTGGTGGGAGAGGACCCTAAAGATCATCCAGTTCCAACCCCAACACCTTCCACTGTCCCAGGCTGCTCCAAGCCCCATCCAACCTGGCCTTGGACACTTCTAGGGATCCAGGGGCAGTCACAGCTTCTCTGGGCACCCTGTGCCAGGGCCTCCCCACTCTCAGAGTCAAAAATTCCTTCCCAATATTCAATCCAAACCTTTCCCCTCCCAGTTTAAAGCAAGGTTTTTTAATATTTAAGACTGAAGGATTAAAACTTAAGCGCTTCCATGAGCACATTTCCAAAGTCATGGCAAAGATTAAAAGAGTTTAATGGGTTAAAATTCGCTTCTCCTGGGTCGAGGCTGCATCCAAAATATTGAATGGACTGCCTTGAATGTGGCAGGAACTTCATGGAGCAGAAACATGCCTGGTTTTTAAAGAATAATCTTAAATACCTTTAGTACAGTTTAGTTAAGTGCTGTTTAGGGAGCCACTGGACATTTAATGGAGCAATGAAAATAGTCTGATAAGACTGGACAAAATAACCAGGGAGCTCAGAGTCAAAAATTATGTTTCCACATCAAAGCAGTAATGCCCTTCGTTATAAAAAATGAGGCATTTTGTTAATTGCCTTATGTTAAAATATTGTAATTCTACATTTTGCAGAACCCTGAAGAACGACACGAGGGAAGGTTCTCGTTGAACACCTCAAATGTTAATAAACTGCAGATCTCCCAGTGGTTTATGTCTTGAAAATTAAGCCTTTAACATGTGTTTGAAGAGTCAAACTTCAGCTGTTTCAGTTAATTAGTAGGCTTAAAAAATTGCAGCTTAATGAATTCAGTGCTTGTTTATGTTAAACTGTCAAGGAGTTAAGCAAGGAAAAAGTGTGATTTGGGGAACATCTGATTGCAGCCCATGTGGAATTCCACATGTCAGAGAAGCTGGAAAGCATTTTATTGAGCCATTGTCTAGAATGTGAATTAATTCCCTACTACTTCATAAAAGACTTCTTAGTAGGGCTGACAAAGGATTTATCATAATTATTGCTCTGGCCTGGATCATGATTATAAATGAAACGTGCGTGGATTTTGTTTATAAAATTCCCAGTTTGCAATTAAAACAAGCTGCAATTGGCTCTTTCCCTGCCTTCTCGTCGGCAGCTGAGCTGAAAATCTACCATTTGTTTTCAAAATTAATACCTGTCAAACATTTCTTTTGGCTCCACAGGGCCAGGAAAATGGAGAAAGAAGAAATGTTTGAAAGATTTGAACAGCAGAGGATTGGTACCGAGCTGGTGGAGGATAAATGATGCTTCAAATTTGTAGGGACAAAAGCTGCAACCACTTTTCTGTTTGAAGCTTGGTTTCATTGCTGCACAGCCAAGCCAAACACCCTTAATTATGTCAAGCACCAGCAGTTTGTTTGATTTTAATTAAATCACTTTGGAGGATCCTGAACTTGGTTTTGCTCTAAATTATCACTGTGTTTGCATGAGTTTTGGGGGGCAGGTGTGCATGGAAGGGATGTATTAAATTAACGGGGTTCCCTGTGCTCCTCCAGGCAGAGTTTGGATGAGTTTCCAGCCAAGGACCTGGAAGAGCATCCCAGGACTGGCCTGGCCTGGCCAAGGTGTCTTGGGTGGGGAACATGGAATGGTCACACAGACATTTGAGGATGAGGGGTGAGTGGGATCTGCTGTCCTGGAGTGGTTCCTGCGGGAAACACTGAACTCCAGCAGGAGGAAAGGCAACTTGGGAATAAATCAGGTGAATTAAGGGTGGAATGGGAAGGGGGAGATGGCTCTCACACCTTGGGGTCATCACCACTGCCAGAAATTTGGCGTTTATACAGCCTGGAAATGAAGAGCCAGCCCAGGGTGAGGTGTGTCCCCTGCTCCTCTCATTCCAGAGGTGTAAATCTCTTAAATCCCTAACCCTGCGTGCTCCAATAATTAACACGCTGAGACAATTCAGTCTGGGCACCTCAAGTCCTCTTCTTTTCCTCCTTGTCATCTCTGTTGCCTCAGAGGTTTCTTTTACATCCCAAACACTTGCCCAGGCCCTTCAGGATGCACGAGAGTCTGGGGGAAGAGTGGCTGGTTTCAGATGGAACAGATCTATGGCTTTAACTTTACAACATTTCTATTATTAAATAAGTCTATCTCATAAATATGAAAAGTTACTCAAAGAGGATATTCTAAATCTACTGAAATATTGAATAATGAAAGAACAGACCTGAGTGGGGCTGAAAGCAAATTTGTCATAAAATTTGATCCAAAGGAGCAGTTTGAACACCAAAAAAATCCATTTCAGCTCAGAATTTCAAGCTCTTAAAATGTCCAATAATTTTAAGTCTTTCAAATCTAGTTTTTGCTGCTTGATACCACCTCAGAGTTTGCAAGGAGGACCACAGCCATCCTGGGCTCTGTGAGTGCTGCAAGAATAAACAACTCTGCAGACACGGCCAAGCCTACGAGTCACTTGTGTCACTTGTGGTTTTCCATAAAATCGTGGCCCATTCCTTCAGAAATTTTGTTTTAAATGCTGCTGCAAACACCAGCAGTACCAAGCAAGCCCAAAAATCAATAGATGGCCCATTAAACATCATAAGTGCCTATGGAAAAGCTTTTCCCCTCCCAGCAAATCAAATTCCCATTTTCCATTCACAAAATTTGTGTGTTGTTTTTTTTGAAGTCGCCTGTGCTGGATGGTGTTCAAACATCAATACATTTTTATCACAGGTTTTGGGGTAGGGTTGTTTTTTGTTTTTTTTTTTTTTTTTAATTTTACATCTGAAAGTTAAAAGCCTAATGGGATCACTGCACAGAGAGGGAATAGTTCCCAGGGAGGAAGTAATATATGATAAAAAGAAGGGTGTTTGATTTCAAAGACTTCTAACAGAAAGTTTCAGAAAGCCATGAATAGAAAACACACTAATACTGCCAGCCTACATTATGTATATCAAATAAAAATAGGGGGCGGGGGGAAAGGTTCTTTTTTTAGCTCTTGGGGGAAATTAAAATAACATTCTTGTACAGGAGAATATGCAATGGAAGTGAAGGCTTTGTTTATGTTTCATGCAAGGCAGGGAAAGGATTTTTGACTTTGCTGGAGCAAATCAAGCTGGATGCATTTCAATGCCCGAGCCTGACCATTGCAGTGATCCTTGTGCTGGCCTTCATCCTGGTGCTGGAATTATTCCTGAGTAATTCCTGAGTGGAATCAGTCCCCACACTGATTGCACTGATGGCCATCACCAGGGCATCAGACTAAACTCAGACATTAACTAACCCCCTTTTCATAATCTCAAATGTGTTTCGTTTCTTCTCACTCCTTCGTTTCCTTGTTTGATGTGAAGTGTTCCAGAGTGTTTTTCCTTGGTTGAATTCCTAATTTTATTTTTTTTTTCCCAGGAGACAGGATTGCATCCATCATCCTGAGAACATTTCGTGTCAGTTCCCTGTCCCAGTTCCATAAACACGTGTGAGTTCATAAACCTTTCAAAAGGCCAAGTTTTCTCTGAAAAGAAGAAAAATTTTTAACACATGATGAAAGTGAAAAATAAGAGCTGTTTGCATGTGCAGTGTGAGGTTTATGGGGGCTTTAGACAGCTACTGGAACCCCTGGAAATGTAAAATGGAGCTCTCAGTGTTCCTGCCTGATGGTCCAAGCAGAAACACTTGGACCTTCTGGACATCAAACAAAGATTTCATCTCCGTGGAAACTTCCCACAAGGAAAATCCACTTCTGCATTCAACCAGCAGAAGTTGTGCAAACCTTGGCCCAGACTGGGATGTGAGCTTGCAGAGAAGCTTTAAATCTCACTCGTTGAACTTTTTAAAACTTCATTTCTTTCTCTTTTCCCTTTCTCAGCCTTGTTTCTGAGCAGGTCTGGCCCAAGCCAAACCCTACCGGGAGGTTTTCCTCCCCCAGGACACGTGGGATGCTCAGCTGTGCCGAGTCCAGAGAAGTGCTGGAGCCACCATCCCTGGAAATGTCAAAAAACCCCCACGTGGATTTGTCCTTTGAGGACACAATTCAGTGGTGGTGCTGAGCTGAGGGGTGGATGTGAGGATTTTAGAGGTCTTTCCCAACCTTAACTATTCTACTGAGCAGAATCGGCCACAAGGAAGGTGCAACAAGGAGGAAAGGAGGAAAGGAAAAGTGTGGTTGTATTCCAGAAATCAGGATTCCATTTCATTCCATTGAGGGATGTGGCAGGACAGTCATTTCACTGCATCCCACGTTCCCACCCTACCAAAGTGAATTAAATATGTGAATTTAAATACTGAATTAAAATACGTGAGATCGCTTTCCTGCACCGATGTGCTGCTAACAATGTTTGGCTGGTATTTTTGTGTTGGAGTGTTTGAAGAGGGACTTTTGTCCACGTGAATATGGGTATTCATCATGTAAATGAATGTATTTATTCTGTAAAGGCTCACCCTGTCTCTGCTACACTCCTGCAGTTACTTGATAGGAATGTGACAAGAGGAAATTGAATATAAAGTCTACTGGACAGCCAATAAATCAGGCTTATATCTTTCTCTCTACCTCAGACAGGAAGGAACCCAGCTATTTTTAAATCTCTGGTCCATGGAACCAGCCAGAGCTGGTTCTCCTGTTAAAAAAGGAGGTGGGGATAAAAAGAGAAAAGAAAAACTAGCAAGATTTTAAAAGCCCTAAGATTTGTTTACCTGGCCACGTCGTAGCTCCGAGGGCATTGCCTCCCCTTCCCAGGAGCGCACAACATCCCGGCCAAAACCCACTGCAGGACCCATGTCAGAGCCAACACAGGGCACATTCATCAGCCCCAGCCGAGAGCTGGATAAAACAGCGAGCAATAAAAACACTTTTCAGAGCCCCGGCAGCACGGAGAGCGCTGCTCACGGTGCTGGAGCCACCCTGTCCAGATGTGACAGATGCTGTGTGCCAGGCAGGGCTTTCCAAGGGCATTCCTGCAGCCTGGAGCGATCCGGCGGAGCCGGTTACTCGCACATGACCTCGGCACGGCTGCCGGGGAGGAGGGATTCATTCCAGGCAATCCCCCAGTGCGAATCTTTGCTGATTAACCTTTTCATTTGTCTTCCTTTAACAAGCGGGTTACTGCTGATGAGGAGATGAGGGATTCTTAAATTTCCTAGAACTAAATTAACTATTCCTTCTCGGTTCGCTCTGGCTGAACTTGGATTATATTGCCCTCAAGGCTGCTAATTTGAAAAATGCTGTTGGATATACATAATTTTTTTTGTAGTTTATTTTTTTTTCAGTGTTCCTGATAGGGATCCAAGTGCTAATAAGGAGCTAAGTTACATTTCTTGGTAAGATTTCTTAATTGCCCATGTTGGCTGAAATTGGAACAGTTCAGAGATTTCTGTTGATTGTGTCGGCCTGAATATTATTACATGAAAATCCCTTCAGGATAACTGCAGCTTTTGTAGTATCCATTGCATCATCTTCCTAACGTTGTTCAAACCCAGTGCTACAATAATTCTGTGGACTGGAAGGAAATTAAGTGTGTCCACGAAGCTGTGCCTCTCCAGTAGGGACTGCACTGTCTTGGAATCATGGCGTGGTTTGGGTTGGAAGGAATTTAAAACCCATCCAGTGCCACCCCTGCCATGGGCAAGGACACCTTCCACTGTGCCAAAGTGCTCCAAGCCCCATCCAGCCTGGCCTTGGACATTCCAGGGATGCAGGGGCAGGCACAGCTTCTCCCCACCCTGTCAGGGAAGAATTTCTTCCCAACATCCCATCTAATAAAATGGGGTTTGGCCCTATTTGCTCTATCACCTGGACGAAGCTTCAAAATATTTGCAAGGAAATATTCCCCACTATGGAATTAGCCACACAGACAGCTCCAGTATTTTAGGAGAGTGCAGGAGAATTTTCTACATCCATGAGCTCAGAATTAAGGGGCTCAAGATTAACCAGGGGCTCTGTGATTTCTCTGTGCAAGAACACCAGTGAGATTCTAAATGAAAGGGGGGGAATTTCTGACAGATGTCTGGAAGGAATTCTTCCCTTTGAGAGTGGGGAGGCACAGGGTGCCCAGAGAAGCTGGGGCTGCCCCTGGATCCCCGGAAGTGTCCAAGGCCAGGTTGGATGGGATTTGGAGCACCCTGGGACAGTGGGAGTTGTCCCTGCCCACGGCAGGGGTGGGATGAGACGAGCTTTAAGCCTTCCAACTGAACCATCCCACGGTGATTTTAAGACAGGATTTTCAAAGCAAGCAGCAGCAGTGGGGCACATCCCCAGATGCTCATCCCAAGACAATTCTTCCCGGGAATCAACCGGGACACGGGGTCAGCCCCATCCCCACGGCTGCAGTGCCTCAGCAGTACCTGCCACTGCCATGGGAGCTCATTTAAAACACGCCTTTTTCCACACATGCCCCGAAAAAAAACCCCTTGCCTTCAGACAGCTCATCCGTTACCCCAGTCACCAGCAGCTCCAGAGGCCATTTGTTCCCTTTGAAAAATGGGGTCTCTGAAGGGACAATATTCTCCCCAAGCCGCAGCTCTCAGTGTCTCATTTATCAGCTCATTAAGAGCGCGGCCGGGCTCGGTGGGGCTGATGCAGAAGATAAGACACATCAAGCAGCAGCCCCTGACAGGAGGAGCAGCAGATCCCTGGCCAGGCTGATTGGACTCAGCTGGACTTTCCTCCCCGTCCCCAGCTCCTCCAGGAATTCCCACCTACATCTTATTTTCCCTGGTCGCTTTTAGGCCACTCTCACTCCGGGCACAATGAGAGTTCTCGTTTTGTTTTTATTCTCTTTTCAGGAAGCGCATCGTTTTCTCCCTCACTCGTTCGAATCGGTGTGCTCTCACTGCAAATCCAAACCCTCGCTCCGCCAAGGAAATGTGTTTCTCGTTTTGCCAGTGTCAGACTCTCAGAAGTAATTTCTGTATAAACTTCCCACCCTTCTTCTCCCGCTGTTTTCTGTCCTGTGTTCAAAAGGCCTTAAAAGCGTGTCAGTTTTCTGTTCCCTTCTGTGGCGCAACAATCTTTTTAGCAAATCTCACAAACATCTCTGCTGAAGATGCAAATATAATCCACTGATGCTGGCTGAATGTTTCCTTCTTGTTGGGTAGGCACCAGGAGTTACAACCCACAAAGCCTCCCAGATCAATGCAACCATTAAAAATACATGACGGATAAAAAATTCTCATTTATTCTCTATTTACATGGGCTTGGTTACCGTCAGTATTTCCCAAACCGAGGAGGAACGGCACAAAACCGATGCTGAAAGGAGATTTTACAGGCACTAAATGTGGGTTAATGAGGTATTTAAGGGTCTCAGGAATTTTGTTCCAGTAATATTTGCTGGGGCTTCTCGAGATGAAAATCACAACAGCACTCAGTTAACAAAAGTTTTTCGGCTTTCTGAACTCTGCTACCAACTGTGGCCCTGGCTGCATCTTTTAATCTCCTTATGCTTCACTTTCCACTCCAACAATAAACCTGGGACTTTGTCACTGCTGTGACAAGAAGAAGGTTTGAGGTTTCAAACTGTGAAAATGCTCTTTTTTTTGTTCATCCTGTTAAATTTTGGGTTAAAAAAGAAACTTTCCATGTGGGGAACAGTGTGTTGCTGGCTCTCCTCATTATCCAGGGCATTCCCCATCCATCCTTCTGCACTGGGATTTGGCAATTCCCAGCTCCTGATCTCTCCTGCAGGTGATGCTGCCACGTGAGTGTCACCTCTGTGCAGCACAATTTTGCTCTGAAAGTGTAAACAGGTTCTTACAAAGCGAAAAATTCTGCTCAAAAACGGTTTCATCCTGACCCTGCAGCCTTCCTGCCACAATCCTAATTCCCATGGCTACGAGTGGAGGCAGGACCAGAACTCACATAATGCCCAGCTTTGTTTTTCCTGGTTTATTCTCGCTCTCAGTGACTCTGGTGTTCCCCAGGGTTTATTCCCCCTGTCTCCTGGATATCTCTCTCTGTTCACATTAATTTTTCACTTCTTTGCGCTGTTGCTGGTCGGGTGGATGAGATCATGGGGCTGGCAGTGTTGTTTTTGGACAGCCTCTCACCTTATCAGATGGGAGCAGAGTATCCCCTCTCCTTGACAAAGCCGCACAGCCGCTGAATTCTGCTTTTTGTGGGAGCTCTGTTCCCAAAACCTCCGGCAACTGGGCAGATTTGTGTGTTTATTTATTGACCTGAGCATCTGTTTGGTGAGAAAACGTGGTGATGAGCCCCCTCTCTCCAGAGCTGGGCTGGCCACTGATGAGTTTTCCTGCCCCAAGCCCCCCCGGGAAGCAGCTCCAACACATTTTGGGAGCCTGGGAAGTGGGGAAAGAAAGCAGCCAGTCCCAAGGGTGGCTGTGGTGTGACAGCACCTGCAGGGGGATGTTTTTCTGTCATCTCCTTGGCCCTTTCCAAATGTTGTGAGTTAGTCAGCTAGACAAACAAGGGGGAAGGGCTTTTATTTCCCCCCCCCCCCCCCATTTGGTCAGAATTGGAAATACGAAGAAATCTTTTCCTGACTCTGAGGGTAATGCTGGGTGTGCTGCTGTTCCCACGTAAATGGGAGAAACTGGGAACACACCATTCAACCCTGTGACTTCTTCAAATGAGGTTTTCTAAAGAAGGAGAATCAAATTATTTCCCCCTTTGCCTTAAAAAAGATCACAACCCTCCAACTGGGGCAGCATTTCAGCTTCCAGTGCAGCTCTCTGGAGGATGAAAGGGTCTAGAGCAAGTGATAATCTAATTTATTAGCACCAGGGTTGAGAAAACAGGGAGGAGAGAAGAAAGGGAAATGAAGGAGAAAGTAAAAGGTGGAAACCATAAAAAAATGTGTTCTTGTACTGAACATCTCAAATCCTTCTGGCAGCAGGTCCCACCTTGATGGCTAAACTTAATTTGCAAGCCCACTTTTAAATGCCACAAGCTGACCCCTGGTTTGGGATCCCCAGAGATCTGCAGGCAGAAAAACAGCCTTTAATATAATAAAACCCCTCAAATTTCCGTATCTTAATGAGTCAGAATGGCAAGAGCTGACTCGATCCTGTGGATTTTATTCCAGTTAGCAAAGAAGACCTTTGTCAGATGAGAAGTTTTTTGTGGCGTTTCTGAAGACCGACAAGCCCAGAGTTCACCTGACACTCAGGAGAGGCAGAGCTGATTTAGGAGGAACAAAATGTCTGGGGATGAGCCAGGCAAACCCTTAATCACCTGCCTTCACCCAGCACCTCTGACTGGCATCCCACCAAAATATCCAACATTCAAAACATTCCCTTGTTTTTCTTTTGGATTTTTTTTTCCCCTTTCAATTTCTTCACTTCTAAGTCCCAAGCAAGATGAGAAGAGCCCAGAGCAGCGTCAGAGACAACATTTCACTCTTCACCAGGAACAGGGGGAGAAGAAAATCAGAGCATATTTTCAAACCAGATAAACCAGTTCCCAATATTTATCTTCTGTGATGCACCAGTTTCATTTTTCTAAGTGAATGGTTCATTCTCTCTTCAAAACCCACTCGCCAGAAAAAAGATTGTTTAAATCAAAAAAAAGAGGACATCCCCAGAGCCAGGACTGGGTCAGCAGATGAACTGTCAGAAACTGAGGCAGGTAGAGGATGATTTAAAGTCAGAGCTAGAGAAAAAGAGGGGAAAAAAAACAGGGAAAGTTTAAGACAGGATTGACTTAAAGATCACCTGAAGTGGTTGGTTGTGCCTGTGTGAAATCCCCTCCTGCCATTTTCTGCACAATCTGCACCTTTTGAAGAAAAACCTGAAGCTTTCTCCTGAAGGTGGATGATTTGGTTTACACATCAGAGCCTGCAAAATGTGAATCCCACAGCACCTGGTGCAGGGTCAGGGACCCCTGAGCTGATTGTTCCACCGTGGTGATGACTGCAGCTCTGCTGGGCCACGCTCTGACTGAGGAGGAGAGGGAGGGCACAGCTACTCCAGGTAGTAAATCCATTAAAGTCCATAAGATAGCAGCCAAGAGAATCTGATTTCTTCTCTGTTGTGCTGTTTTCTCAAAGCATTCATGATCTTTAATAACCTTTTCCATTTAGGAACAGACGAGGAGAGGTGGGCACTGACCCTCCAGCTGCTGGTGGGACCTCCAGACTCTGAGCACTCAGAAGCAGCACAAGGAACAGAAAAAAGGGATTTACTCCCTTAGGTAATTTAGTGTGTGTGAGAGAAGAGAGACATCACCTCTGAGTGTGAGGTCAGGGAGGCAGGAGAAGGCCCTGAGCCCAGGCCAGCATCCCCTGGGGGGTGGCTGGAGGCGAAGGGGGGGCACAGACCTGGCTCTCACCCTCTCAGTCAGAGAGAGGAGCAGCTCTGAGAGCTCCCTGCTGCAGCTTCAAAAGGCCAAAGGGGCTGGACCCCGAGCTGATTTATTCACCCTCAGTCCCACATGCACCAGAAGATCCCAGGTCCCGTGTGGAGCCAGGATGTGCGGGCTCTGTTCTTCCCGGTGTCACCATAAGAGGGATCCTCTCGCCTGTCCCTGGAGGCTCGCCTGACTTTTCTTTTGGAAGCCAAGCACACAAAGCCTTTGCGAGTTGAGTGAAAGTGCAATTACACAACTCTTTGAAGTGCCCTGCTAATCCTCTCCTCCCTCGGGGCTTTGAGCGGTGACAGCCACGGAGCTTCACCCAAAATCTTGGCTCTGGCTCAGAGCGAAGGTGCTGGAGGAGCTGCTGCATCGGAACAGCCCTGTGCACGTGGACAGAGAGTGGCCAAAAAAGCCCTTTCCAAATTAAAAAAAAAAAATCCTTTGCTGTTGGAACCCTGGACGCTGAGAATTTTCCATGCTGTCAGGCACTGACCCCCAAGCAAACACTGCATTTGACCTGGGGCCGTGGAGAAGGCTTCTAAAATTGAGTGATGGCACTGGGATTATGGGTGTGGAGTTTGAATAGAAGTGTGTGATATCACAGGGTGCAAAACTTAGAGTTTAAGGGTTTAGAACATAGCAATATATACACAAAGCAAGATGGAGGTTCTAAGGCAGAGGCTGAGTCCTTCTTTTTCACCTTCTCCGTCATGGATCTGGGTGGGATTTTGTGATTGGATAGAAAAGTCCTCATTTTGGGCCACAGGTGGTTGGTTATTAGGTTAAAAATAAAAATAATTTAGGTGTCATTTCTTAATTGGACAGTTTGTGCTTAAAAGGCCTTGTAGAGAGATAGATATGGCTCCATTTTTTTACCTTGTTAGCTAGAAGTGCTGTAGAACTCACGGCTTGTGACACCGTAATGTAGATAATAATTAATAAACATCTGAGTTCGAACACAAAATACCATCTCGAGCATTTAATCCCGACTCTGGCTGAAAAAGAAGACAGAAGCAACACTTTGCCTCTACCATGAGTGAGGAGGAAGAAACCCAGTGAAGGAGGAGAAAGCCCAGCAGTGATGAGAGCTCCAGGGGATGCAGCAGCACCAGCACTGGTGATGTTTGTGGAGCCCATCTCCCCTCCTGGGATGAACCCACGTAGGAATGAGGTCTCCACACTATTTTAGGATACACCAGTGCAGCTCCCGGGATGCTCCGAAGAAGAACAAGGCCACGTGAGGCCGATGTAGACCAAATCCTGCCTTCAGCACAGAAATGAGCCGAGATTTTCCCTCCTGCCTTCCACCAGCTCCCTCTTGGACCTCAGGGAGGCAAAGAGCAGCAAACCATGAGGCGTTCCCACCTGCCTGCAGCACCTTGGCAGGGCTGTTTGTCCCAGCCTATTTACACAGCCTTTAACGCTCCTGATGTCAGCCTGGAGACGTGTTAATAACCCAATTAAACCGTTCACCCAGCTATGGCAAATCCCAACGCTCGCTGGGGGAAGGCCGGCCTGTTCTGCTTGGCAATTCCGCAATTCTCGGGCCTCGTCGCAGCACGCAAAGGCCACGGCCCTGTGGCTGACACTTAGCCAGCCCCAGCTCGTCCCCAGAGGGCTCTTCTGCAGGGGCGAGGGGGTGAAGTGCTAAAATCTAAAGCTGGATGGACGTGCGAACACCACCAGTGCTCCCTGGCTGTCCCCACCCCGGCCGTGCTCAGCCCGTGGCTTTCAGAGGTGACAAACACCGACTGCCCTTGGCAAGATTTCTGTGGAAAAGGCACTGCCTGGATGGCAGGAGGATGTTCACGGGTGGGGAAGGTGCAGGCTGGGGCTCAGGGCTGCCTGGGCTTGCCTGTGCAGGGCTGTGGTGACTGCGCCTCTGCTTTCCCATCCACCTCAGGAAGGCAGGAATGTTTCCCTGCCCCACTGGGAGGCTCCAGCCGTTCCTGTCCACGAAGGGATGACAAAATTCTGTGTCTGTTTGCTGGAAAAGATCAGCTGTTAACGTCCCTCCGTGGCTGTCACCCTCTGGATATGAGCGGCCCCGTGGAGCACAGGTGTGGATGTGTCCATATATCCCCATACACAACGGATCCATGTTTGTATCTCAGCGAATCAACCACAAATATTTGAATATTGTGGTTTGTGTTTCCTTCAGCTTGATCCAACTTCCTTCTGATCAAAATCCGTGAGCTCAAAATGCCCTCAAGGCTGTCCTCCCCTGAGCTGGGAATTTAGTACAGACTCCTGCAGGACCAAAGAAACTGAAAATTGTGTTATGAGGTCCCACTAGAAGAAAAAACCTCCCCTCCCAAGAGTCCTTAAGCTTGGATTTAACTGTGGGCAGGTTTAATGCCGGCTGGGATCCCCAGAGCTGAAAAAGACATCCACAAAGCTGAAATTCACCCATTTAACTCAAGAGCTGTTCCAAACTGGGACCAGCTTAAGCCTGTGCTTAAATATTTTCTTGAATCTAAGCCTATATTAGTGGAAAAGTCATTGTTCCATAGCAGATTTTTATAGGCCTGTGACTTTGGGGTAGGTTTAGTATTCTCAGTAGTTTTGGTTTTTTTTTCCTTTGGATGGCTTCCTCCACTCATCATTAATATCTGGCGTCAACTGTCTTTCTTTCTCATCCATTCCCAGAGACAAGGAAAAATTTTCCCTTCTTTCCACGGATGTATTTATGTTCCCCATGGAAATTCCTCCCTATGATATATGAACTATTTTCAGAGAAGTTTAGCAAAGCCTAAATCACAAAGGGGAAGAAAACCTCTTCGGCTTGAGTTCATGAGGGGAAAAACTGGGATTGCAGTGACCTGTAGTGTGAATTTTTTCTTAGGGTTTAATTGTTATTCCCATTCAAATCCCTCATATCCTTAGCCATAAATAACACTCGCGAATAATCCTCAATTTTTGTCCCTAGACCTGCCTCTCATAAAATTAGGAGGGAATATTTAGGACCTGCCAAGATGACAGAGTGTCCTTTATGGTGGCCGAATGAAAGGAAGAATATAACTTTGGGAGAAAGCAACATGCTTTTCTTCAGCGTAGGATTTCCTCCACAGAGACATCATCACAGACTGTCAGAAGCTGGGCAGCTCTCCAAAGGTTAGATTCAGGGCCAAAACTTACAATTTCTGCTCTGCACAGGGCCAGTTCTGTCTCGGAGATTTTAAAGGCTGTCTGACCACAGCTGTGAAATTCGGAGCTCGAAGATCGAGGAGTTATCTCGCCAGCCTGGGACGGTTCCCATCCAGGCCATTCCTGGGGAACTAGCTGGGAATTGGTTGTAAAACTAGTTGGGAATTGGTTGTGAAACGAGTTGGGAATTGGCTGTAAAATGTGGATGGCACAAGGGACAGAGCCCAGCCCTGGGAGATGACTCTGCTGCAGCCACCATGGGAAAGCTCAGCTCCACATCCCTCTGCCTCCCTCCCTCCTCTCCCGCACCGAACCACCCCAAACCCACTTCCTACACAGCCTCCCTTCCCCTTGCAGAGCTGAGTGTGGGCCCTCAGCTGGGTCACCTCAGTGCTGTTGGGGCGGTGTTGTGCGAGGCAGGGGCACTGGACTTCGTGTGGGAGCTGCGTGGAGGCACAGGAAGGAGTGTGGGCTTGGATTTTTCTCATGTGGAGCTTCCGTGGTCAATAAGGTCATCCTCTGGGTTGGACACCACTCAGGGCTCAGCTCCCACGCCTGCCTAAGCCAGGGAGGGCTGTGCACAGAGGCCAGGCTCTGCTCAGGCCACCCAGGAGACACGTTCTGCTCCCAGAAGGCAAAGGCTCCCTCGTTGGCTGAGGGTGTAGCTGCCCTGGGCAGAAGGTGGGTGATTCACCTTCAATCCCACAGCATTCCTTAAGGACAGAGGGAATCCCCTGGAGAGACAACCCACACTGTGAAGAACTCCACGTTCACATCCCTGTGCCACAGCCACAGAATCCACACGGGACTCTGGGCAGCCACGACCTTGGATTGGCATCCAGCACTTTGCAGTGGACACAAAGCAATCCAGGGAGACCCTGAGCCTGGGAAAGGTCTGCACAGCCCAGCCCAGCTCTCTGGTGGTCGCCCTTTGGGCCACAGCAGAGCTGCTGGTCTTACCCTGGCTGGGGCAAAGGCAGCCAGGATTTATGGGCTCCCAGTGCTGCCCCAAGGCCCCAAAAGGAACACGCAGGAACCCCCGGCTCACTGATCCTGCCCAGCCTTAGGAAATCAGAGGAGATGGATTTTCCCTCAGACAACATAACTGCAATAGAGTTTGGGAGGCAAGCACAGAGCCCCTGGCTCTGAGCCAAGGGAGTAAGCCTGGGATAGGTTTTCTTTCAAGAATTCCAACTCATTCATGTACTTTCTTAATGATCCAAAGTCTTCGAGGAGTTGCCTTTCAGCTTCAGTTCCCTTTCAATATTTGTCATGTGTGTCAAAGCTGATTCTTCACGTTTCCTCTGTAGTTTTAACGTTCTCAGGCAGAAACTTCATTCCTTCAACATTTGAAAGATTTTTCCCCTCCTCTTTTGATTTCTTTTTTTAATGGAAGAATAGAAGATCCCTTTTAAATCAACCAGGGGTAAAAGCAGAGGGAAGTGCGTTTCATTTGGAGATGCTAACAAAGAAATCTTAAAAATTAGACTGGAAGAGGCCATGGGGTCACTAATTCCTCACATTATTTGGATGGGCAAGCAACAATCTACAAGCAGTGACCACTTGTCCAGCACTTCTGAGTTCCTGGAAACCCCAAGAGAATGCCCTCCACCAGCTGGCCCTGCCGAGGAGCAGGAGTGGGAACGGAACCCTCCCTCCAACCAACTTTACTCACAACCTGCCCCCGCCTTTGGAAACCCAAGGAAAGGCCAAAAGGTCTCTGCTGAGCCACCAGGGTGGAGTGTGACGAGTCCTGTCTTGATTAAAGGCTTGACAAGAGCAAGGCAGAGGGAGCAAGGTTGGGAGGCCAACCCAACAAAGCTTGGTAGGTGCCTGCCCAGGCAAAGCCCGAGTGCTGCAAATTAAACACTCAGTGAAGCTTGGCTGAGCCCTGAGAGACAGAACCCCCTCCAGACTCCCCCTCCTGCTCCCTGGGGCTCCAAGGGAGTCACACCAGGATCTTGGAGCATCCACAGCCAAGAGCCCTCTGGAGAGACAGAAGAGCACCTGGGGTTTTTGGATTTGGGATGGGGTTTTTGTTTTCCCCAGCAACGGAAATCAAGTGTGGGTACAAGAAGAATTAGACCAGGAGACTTCAAAGGGCTGAATCACAGCTCAGTCTGCTCTTGGGCTGGCTCTGCTCAGCCTCAAGCCTTATCAGGCAAGTTTGGCTACCTGATTTCATTTCACACTCTCCACACAATTATTTTCCTAATTGTCTATAAACTACGCCTACAGCTTTTTGCCACTTGCTTTTGCCAGCAGCTGACCTGCTGATGCTCAAGTGAAGTAAAATATCTCTGAAATTAGCTAAGAAAATAAAACTGGGCAATCAAGGGCTTCCAGACAGGCAGCAAAGCAGTGCAGAGCAGCAGCTGAGTGCCCTGTTTCAAGTTTTAGCTTGGTCTGCTACTATTTACTCTCATTAAATCCAGAGTCGTCTGGCTTCATTTGGTTTGCCAGAAATTTGCTTTAGGATAATTTAGATCAGAGTCACCAGGCTTTCCCCCACCACCACCTTTTTAGGACAGAGGATAATAATAGAGGATTTTTTTTTTTCCATGAAAGCATATGCAATTTCCTCTCTAACCATCCAAAACAAATAATCAGAAGATTTCCCCATGTTTACAATGGGTCTTTCTACTGACCTTCCCTGCAAAGCACTTTAGGAGAAATCAGTGAAAAATACTCCATGAGAAGTGGGTCACAATTGCTGTTATTGTTACTCAGAAATTATGTAGCGTCTAATCTGAAAGCAGACACAACAACTGAGGGCTTCTCTTTGCCCTTTCCATAACAAACCAATTCTATTTAACAGTAAGCATAGTTAAACGGGGATAAATCTGGTTTGCACAGAGAGACATTGCATGTTTATTAATAATCTTTGTGTTTGGTGTTTAGACCAGTTCCAAATCTGAGCTGTAGCGATGGAGAAAAACTTTTCTCTTGGCATGGTTGAGTCACCGTGACTGACTCTTGGCTCTGCCACTCTTTTTGAACGACCATAATTACATCAGTTTCAGACTGGCTACATGAGCCTCAATTTGGAGCAAAGCAAAGATGGGCAAAATTGAGGGTAATTCTTTCAGATGTCATGGGCAAACAGATTTATTCAGCCCCTAATGTGAGGAGTTTTGACAGATTTTTTTTTTTATCTTTTACCTCAGCTTTGGGAAGAAGTTCTGGGGCTGCTTTTAAGTCACATCAGTGGGATTTGGGAGTTCTTGCTGTGAATCCTCAGTACAAGGAAAGCAGGGATGCCTCACCTGCACTACCAAGAACAGGCTGTAAGGAACACAAAACACCCTTTTGGGTGAGTGCAGAGAGGACAGTTTAGGGTAAAAGCTGCATTTGCTGCAAGTGAAATTCCACCTCCCCTAATTCCCTAAACCACAGATTTTATCCAGCTCCTCCACACACAACCAAAGAGTGATTTCACCAAAGCTTGAGCCACAGATGGTTGGGAGTTTCAGCCCTCTGAGGTGTTTCGTGTCAGATTTGGCAGATTCTGGAGATAATTTTGATGGCCAGCTCAGAGCAGGAATTGAGCTGTTGTGTGATGAGTGCTGATGGAGGTGAGCCTGTGCAAAGTGCCCTGCCCAGCTTTGCATGAGTAAGGATGGAAAGAGATCCCTGGGAAACAGAATCCTCACCTCGGAGCTTTAGTGTTTGTGGATGGGATTATAAAATATGACTCGGTGCATGCCAGGAGCTGTGGGTCCTCAGGACTCAGATCCCTGTGATGGAAATGA
The DNA here is from genome assembly GCF_029207755.1 of Chamaea fasciata. NCBI lineage: Eukaryota > Metazoa > Chordata > Aves > Passeriformes > Sylviidae > Chamaea > Chamaea fasciata. Next base: position 14,367,829 of record NW_027094097.1, read on the forward strand.
GGGCATGTTTCTGCTGAGCTCAAAAAACGCGGTTTGAGGCTCTTGTTCCCGTGATGTGGCTGATCCTGAGGGCCTGCTCCTCCAGGGGGTCTTACTCCTGTGGAGCTATTGATGAGACAGGACCAAAAGGAGAGAGGTCACAGGATCATGGAATGGGTTGAGTTGGAAGGGACCTAAAAATTATATCCTTCCACCCCTGCCATAGACAGGGACACCTTCCACCATCTCAAGGTGCTCCAAGCCATGTCCAACCTGGCCTTGGACACTTCCAGGGATCCAGGGGCAGCCACAGCTTCTCTGGGCACCTGTGCCAGGGCCTCACAGAGAAGAATTTCATCCTAATATCCAATCTAAGCCTATTCTTTTCCATTGTGAAGCCATCCCCCCTTGTCCTGTCACTCCAGTTCCTGATGAAGAATCCCACTCAGTTTCCTTCTAGCCTTTCCAGATACTGGAAGGTGCTGTGAGATCTCCACACAAGTTTCTCTTCTCCAGGCGGAGCAGTCACAGCTTTCTCAGGCTGTCTTCATAGAGGAAATGTTTTGTCCTCTTATCAACTGTGTGGCCTCATCTGGACTTTTTCCAACGGCTCCATGTTCTTCTGTTGGGGCCACCAGAACAGGATTCCAGGTGGGGTCTCACCAGAGCAGAGCAGAGGGGCAGAATCCCCTCCCCTGACTTGTTCTCAGATTGTTTTTCAGGCAGAACAGGGAAGGGCAGCACTGGAGCTCTCCCACATTTAATTTCCTGCAGGACCACCATGACCACCAACCCCAACCCTGCACAGCTCAGGAGCACAGAGAGAGGCACAACAAGGAATGAGAGAAAGCAGAGCTGAGGAAACACAACTTTTCCTGTTTTATCTGTTTACCTTTAGGGAGGTGGATGCTTTCTGGTGTTGTCATCCCTTTTCGTTGGGTTTCTGGTGTAGCAGCAGCTGGGACACGTGGCAGGACAACAGCAGCTTTTGCAAGGCATGAAGAGCTCCTTACACACTGTGAGATCCCAAATCCATCACATGGAGCCTAATGAGGGGGCTGAGCCAGGCCAAATACAAGTGTTTAACAGTTTATTTTAACCATCCAATGAGAGTGAAACAACTTAAAAGGATTCATGCTGCCAACAGTCTTTTCCTTCTTTTTTTTTTTTTCCCCTCTCTTCCCCTCCTTGCATGGCATTTGTTAGAAATCAGGATTTTCCTTAACTAAATGTCTTGTGGTCTCCTTAGCTTTGTTTCTTAACAGGGTTGTCTTTATGTTAGTTTTCTTTGGCTTCCCAATAGAAGAGTAACAGATTTCTTTTGAAGTTTTTATTGATGAATGAGCTCCTATAAATAACTCTCTGTGGCAGCAGCTTGATCTCAGAGTTTACTCTGGAATAATAGTAGCAATGGGAATGGAGGAAATTTATGGCAGCATGACATGAAATAGTTTAATGGGCTTCATACTGTTTAACTTAATCTTTACAGATGTAAAAACAGAAATACAATTATTTAAACAACTATTATTACATATTGCTCTTCGAAGGAAAACAGAAACTCAGTAAGCAATTGGAGGTAGATAGTGAAGAATTAAGGGGTCCAGCTCACTGTGGATTTGGGAATTACTGGGTTGGGCCGGTGGATTTGTAGAGAGCCTCATCTGGAGAGCTCCAGGAGATGTGAGGTGGGTCTGCAGGTGGGATTTGGCACCAGCATGGAAAGCTGAGTCATGGGATGGAGGTGCTGGGAGCTGCTCAAACCAGTGGAAGTAGTGGAGCTCTGTCTTTGAAAGGGAAAAGAATTAACCCTATGCTTTGTTCCATGCCCCTTTAATTCCACCTATGTGCCTGGGGAAGAGTTGATCCCAATCCCACCAAAGGGGGTACTTGGACACACCCCTTCTGCCCTGCAGCCCCCTGAGGGGCACAGCTGGAATCCTCCCACTCTAGGAGCAGAAACACTCCACTCACACCAACCAAAGGATGGAGGGAGATGATGAAAAATCATCTGATTAAAGAGAATTCAACTGTTTATCACATGCCTGCTCATCCTCCCATCATGGGTTAGCTCCTGTCTCTAAGGCAACGTCACTTGAGGCAAAGGTGACCCTGATGTGCCTCTTTGAGCTGTGGAAGCTTAGGAAGGTGAAAAGGAAAATCATAAAAATTTTCTGTCTATATATCCAACCCAGAGGCCGGCTGGCATTTCACCCAGCCCAGGATCCAGCTGGAGGATGTCTGAACCAATGTGCAAGAGGTGGGTGCAAAAATCCAGTATCAGAATCACTGGGAAAGGTCACAAGACCTAATCCAAACCTGAGATTTCCTCTGGCTGTGGCTCGTGGCCAAGCCCAGCTCCATTTGCTTCTCGGTGCTTCGCAAAGAGCTTGGGTAAATATTGAAACATGTTGGTGCTCTGCGTAATTTCTATTAAAAAAAAAAAACAAACAAACAAAAAAAACCCTGACAGCTTTTGTTTCCTCCTTGAGGGAGAATTATTTGAAACAAAACTGCAGTGAAAATGATCAGCGTTGTGCGTTTCCAGCTGTCTGTTCAGTGGGAAATTCGCGTCCTCCACGACTCTTTCCAATCCACGGAAATCGCCCGTGCAAGAAAGGAGCTCGCAAATTCTCCCTCGATTTCCAAAAATGTGGGAAAGTTTATTTATTTCTCCATGCATTCCTGATTCGCAATGTGCTCTCTAAAAATGTCGCTGAGATTTAGGCTAACCGAGCTCATGCTAAATTTAGCAACTGTATTTTAAATAAACATTCTTTACGCTTTGCTGAGCCGGCTTTGAAGCTGGCTTAAAACAAATCGTGTTCGCATGAACATGAGCAATGTTTGACTTCGGCCTAAGCGAGCATCTGAATAAGTAATAATGTATTACTGCCTATAATCCGAAAATGAGATTTTAGAGGCCTAATTCAGTCAATTTAGGAGAGATTCCTGTGAGGGATAGCGAATCAGGCCTGGATTATTTCTGGAAGGGCCCGTCCTGTTCTCTCTGACCACACAAAACTTCCTTTTTGGTGTCTTGTCAGCCACTGGAGCTGCGAGGCTCAGTGAAATCAGCTGTGACTTAGCACGCACAGCGTTTGAGGAATCTGGCCCATTTTAAAGCACTTAATGATTTGTCTGGATGAAGCACTAAAAATATACTGTGGGGAGCAATTATGCAACGTCCAGACTGATGGATTGCATAACCTCATAGACCTTTTCCATCTGTAACTTCTCTCATTCTGTGATCTTGTCTTCTTGGTCTTTCACTTCAAATCAAATATGTGATCTGTTTAATATCCCCTACACTGTCTCCTGGGGGATCTCTTCTCTGGGTGTGTGGGGCTATGAATCAAGTGAGGAAGCAGATCCTTCTTCCTTTTTTTTTTTTTTTTTTTTGCTTTGGGAATTGGCTGCTCCTCACACCAGGCTTAGGAGCAGTCAGCAGGAAGCCAGTGGGTTTTGGTGTGGGAAGGGATGGTGTCTCCTCTATGTGTTTTCTGTGGTAAAGAATGGAAAGAGAATTAACTTTTAAAATGGGGCAGGGGAAGGAGAAGAGGCTACAGAGTCCCCTGGATTTATGTCACTTTGGAATCAGGCATGGACAGCCACACCTTGAGTGACAAATCCTGAAAATGGCTTCTGCTCCTGCAGAAATCCTTGATTATATTTTATACCTGCCATGGGACCAACTTTAGGAGAACACACACTGAGCCTGCCTAAAGACTGGAAGCCCCATTTATGAGAAATTGAACTCCGGAATTATTTTAATATGCCAAATTTTCAGTTCCCCTCATAGGAAACTCGCGTTTGGAGCAAAGCTTCTCTGGGAACCAAACAACTCCTCTGCGAGCCTCTCCCACTCTGTGATCTGCCCTGCTCAGAGGAGTTAAAATTGGCTGCAGAGCTGGGAGACGGGAAACCTTGCTGGGTTGGGAGAGGTCATTCCTCTGCAGAGGAAGAGGGGAAGGCATCTCTATCGCCCACACAGGCAGCGTGCTGTTTATTCTGCATCCCGGGCTGTTTTCTCCAATTCTCCCCAGTATTCCAGACTGGTGTTTATGGCCAGCCCTGAGAGGTTGGGAAAGGCAGGAGGAGGGAGATTCCAGGGATGAGTGAAATGCTGGGTGGCAGCTCTGTGCTTGGCAGTTGCTTTTTTGGCTTGTGAAGCAGGTGTGAAACCATTGGCACCGATTCCTTCTGCAGCTTGTCAGGGCCTTGACGTTTCCGTGGCACCTTTGGCTGCAACAGCACCAAAATTCACAAGGATGTGGAGAGGATTAAAGGATGCTCAGCCCCATGCAAAAGGCAGGAATTGGTGCTTTGACTGCACACTCATTGCTCTGCTGTTGCTTTTGCTGTGGGCTTTTATTTAATGTTTTTACTGTATGTTTTTATTGTATGTTTTTATTGTACCATGACTTCTCCCCTCTCTATAAACAGATGACGTGCAAAAGCCGTGTGTGGTTACTCATCCGGCCCGCTGGCAATGAGACTTTTTCTTGGTATTCCTCCCCTGTTACAGCACTGGCCTGATCCCAATTAATTCCAAATTGCCCCTCAGAACTGCTCACCATGTTCTGAGCTCGTTGGAGTTAGTGTCACTTTTGTGCAGAGCATGCAAAGTTTACTAATTTCACTCCCTCAAGCAAAACCAAAATCAAGCTCAATGCGGCTTTTAAAGGCTGCAGCTGTACTCGGTCCCACTCCACTCCACCAAAACAGAAATGAGATCAAATGTCAAAGCAAAGCTTCGCAAAGAAACAAATTCCCATTGCGTAGAAAAAAGACGGGTTTCAAAAAAAGTGTCTGTGATAAAAATATATGTCGTGTATTAAACTGAAAGTCACTTTTTTTTGCCACCAAAAAACCGCTCTTGTGCAGAAAGGGCTCAGACGGGGAGAGGTTCCACATGTGTGAGTAGCAAAGGAATAAAAGCCCTGTTTGCAGGTCCAAAAAGGTATTTTGGGGGGCTGGAAGAGGAGCTGAGAGGTGACAAAATTCGGAGTCACAGCTGGGAGGCCAAGGTAGGAGAAAGGGAAACAGAGGAGCTGAAGACACAGATTAAAAGTGGTGACCGAGAGCATAAATATCCAATTTTGGGGGGTAAAACCTTTCCATGGGCCGGGCTGTGGGGACACTGGGGATGCAGGATCCCTCCCTGTGAGAAGGGCTTGATGGAGATCCATCAAACACATCCTGGGAGGCAGCATCAACCTCCCCCCTCAGCCTGAGCCCAGATCACCACACGGGAGGTGGAGAAAGGAGCTGATCTCTCTGCTGGGCTCATTTCCCTCCCCCTGCAGCTTCCTGCGCGTGATGTCACCTCCCAGACCCCAAACGGGCCGGTGGTGTCAGTGCCCAGCCTGGAATGGGACCTCCTGGCCAGGTGGCCCCCTCTGTCACTGGTACCTGTCCCTAATGTCACACAGGAGTGGCACTGCGTGGCCAGGGGTGGCACACAGTGACATTTAACCCTCCCAGCACTCACTTAGCCCTAGGAATGATTCCTGTAATAGTTATCTGTCCCTAATGTCACACAGGAGTGGCACTGCGTGGCCAGGGGTGGCACACAGGGACCTTTAACCCTCTCAGCACTCACCCAGACCTGGGACTGAGCAGTGACACCATAACGTTTTACAAGCATTTCTTCGTTTTCTACTTCAGTGCCAGGACTTCAAACAATGGACCAAATAGATATTCAAACAGGAGCTGTCAGAAATAGGATGCAAATAAAGGATTTTATTAAAATAAAGCCTATTTTGCAAATCGGTTTGGAAAAAAATTAATCTCTCTTTTTTTCTCTCCTTTTTTTTTGCATTGAGAAGCTCCAGCTCAGCCCATCCAGGGGATCTGCCTATGAGCATCCTTTTTGGAGGGGGAAGCTAAATAGCAATTCTCACCTTTTGGAGATTTTCTGTCTTGCCCCAAGTGAGAGCTCTTTGCCTTGAGCTGGAATGAGTAACCCTGGTCCAAATATCAAGGAATTGATGCCAACCTTCCTCTGCTAAAACTGAACCAAAGCTCACCTGAAAACCCCACTTTTCCAATATCCAGGTGCTCATTTAACAGCAAGCTTTGCTTTTGAGACGGGGTGGGATGAAAGAAGGGGAAGAGAAAGAGGAACTATCATTTCAAGGAAGATTTCATCAGTTTCAAGGAACAGGTAATTTCCCAGTTTTTGTTGCCTCTCCCATCTTTTCGTGGCCCATCATGTCAGCACCAGGATATTTGCTGCATCCCGCAGCAGGCCCCACTCCTCCATCCTCCAGCACAAGCCTCACATCACACCAGCCACATTCCTGAACAAAAATACCTTTATTGGATATAGGTTTGGTTTCATAATGAAAATTGAGAATATAAATTTTTTTTTCCAAAAGGGTATTTATCCACTAATATACAAAAAGCCTCTATTTACGGCAAACAAAAATACAAAATATTCCTGATTTCTCACAACATGTCGGGATTCTTCCTTCTTTACAAAAAAAAAAAAGAAAGAAAACTTTAGAAACATAGCTGATGTCTATTTTTTTTTCCTGGTATTTGTCCTGACCTCCACAACTCTGTCTCAGTCTTTTTAGGTCAGATCCCATTAAGACACGGAACACGGACAAATCTCTGTGTTTGCTCATCCATCCTCTCCTTTTTGGCAGAAAGAAGCAGAAACTCAGTGGAGATACCCCAAAGCACCAGTGCTGGGCAGGAAAGCAGTTCCACACCATGCTGGATCCAAGCAAGCAGGAATATTCGGGATGAGCCTGGATTGCTTGGTCTGCCACCAGTTCAGCTCCAGTTACCCACTGGGACGACTGGGCCAGTTGGAGTATCAGGAATTATGATGTGCCTGTGGGTATTCATGGCAAAAATTGCCGGTGTTATTAGTTCCTGTGGGTATTGATGGCAAAACAAAACTCGGCCTCCTCCTCCCCCCGGGACGGGGCTTGGTTTTCAAAGGAAAAAATCAAGGAAGAAAACAGAGACCTGCAGGGCTCGAGAGAAAGCCGGTCTGAGGAACCTGAGGGATGCAAAGGCTGAAGGTGCAGAGCAAAGCCCACGGGGCTCGGGGGCCGGCGTGGGCATCCCCCCGGTGCTGCCTCCACCTCCGCCCATCACGGGAAAACAAAACCGCTTTTTACCTTCCAAAGTCGCTCTGGCAGGGGGTGGGAGGCACCCTCTAAATAGAATCCGCAGCAAAGACGCGCCTTGAAAATGCCCTGAAATCCTGAGTCACCTTTAAAAAAACATCGCTTTGGGGTTTGCTTTTTTTTTTTTTTTTTTTTAGGTCTTGACCCTCGTGGTGAGGTCTGAGTCCGATCTCTCCCTCCCATCTCGCCCCTCCCCGGAGCAGAGCTCGGGGTCGCGGGGGGCGCGTTAATTCTGGGGCAACTACTGGAAATTAAACACGGCCTCGGAGAAGTGCAGAGGGAAGCAGGAGAGGAAGGGGATGCCGATGTGGTAAAGCCTGCCGTGCACCTGGGAGTCGAGCATGAGGGAGGCGTTGAGGGCCGGCCCGAAGCCGCCGCTGGCCACCAGGGAGCCGGCGGGGCTCTCCCGGGCCGCCTTGGGGGCAGCCCCGGGGGCCGGCGGCCGCAGCCCCTGCGCCAGGATGCTCTCGATGCTGAAGCTGCGACCCCGGGAACCGCTCTTGAGCGGCGGGGCGGCAGCGGGAGGGGCCGGGGGCTGTGCCCCGGGAGAAGCCGCTCTCCCCCCTCCCGGCCGCGGCACCCCCGCATCCCCCGGCGCCGCGGCCGCGCTGCCCTTGGCCCGCTTGGGCTCGACGGGGCGAGCGGGCGGCCCCGGCTGCTCGCCGGGCTTGGAGTCCTGAGGGGCCGCGGCTTTGGGCTTCCTCTTCCTGCGGCGGTAGTTGCCGTTCTCGAACATGTCCAGGCACCGCGGGTCCAGGGTCCAGTAGCTGCCCTTGCCGGGCCGCCCCTTCTCGCGGGGCACCTTGACGAAGCAGTCGTTGAGCGAGAGGTTGTGGCGGATGCTGTTCTGCCAGCCCTGCTTGTTGTCGTGGTAGAAAGGGAAGCGGTCCATGATGAACTGGTAGATGCCGCTGAGCGTCACCTTCTGCTCCGGAGCTTCTTTGATGGCCATGGCGATGAGGGCGATGTAGCTGTAGGGGGGTTTCTGAGGGGGGTCCTGCCGGGACATGGCCCCCCCGGGGGCGAAGCCGAGCGCTGCCGGCAGGTAAACCATGGACGGGCTGCCCAGGGGGGAGAGGTGGCTGCCGTAGATGTGGCTCATCGCCGGCGGGCTCGCAGCTCCGCGTCTTCCCCCTCGGAGCCGAGCGAAGGGACGGGGCAGGGCAGAACCGTGGGACGAGTCCACCGGGGAGCTGTTTGCGCGAGCTCAGCTCCCAGCCCTGCCTGAAGGAGCTCTCGCTCTGCCTCTGTCCCTGCTTCATAGCTCTTAAAAAAAAAAAAAAAAAAAAAAAAAAGGGAAAAAAAAAAAAAGGAGGGGGAGAAAAAAAAAAGTTAAATAATTGTTGTAAGTTTGCTATTATATGTTGACTTAGCGCTGGAAAATAAATTGTCTCTGATAAACAGTCGTTTGTGTTCTCAGCCCACCCACATTAATTAAAATTTCATTGCTACAAAACTCCGAGCTCTCTCCACGTGTCTCGCTGGTACCAGCCAATGGTCTCCGGGTTATTCCTTCATTTGTTTATAGAATTAGTCTGTTGATAAGTCTGCCCACCCAAGTCGAATCAAGCTGTGTTTATTTGGAAAAATTTCCGGGCACCCAATATATAAACGCACTGATCTGATGTTTGAAATATCACGTCCACCCTTTGACGCTGCAAGCACACACAGCAGAGCAGGATGTACACTGCTGGACTGGAGGGATCCCCGCAGCAAAACTGGGGCATCCAACAACACACACACAAAAAAATAAAATAAAATAAAAAAATAATTGAAGAAAGGAAGAGAAAGGGATGGATGAGGGGAGGAGGCGGAGCTGCGATGGCGAGGAAGGAAAAGGGAAGGGGGGGGCTCAGGTGTGGAGGGGTCCCGATTTTCCAGCCCAAGGAGAGCCCTGGGGACGGGCCAAGGGGGACCCCCGGTGCAGCCCCGCTCCCAGCCCGAGCAGGCAGAGCTGCACCGGGGGAGGCTGCAGCAAAAAAAGGGGAATTTGGCAGGCCCGGGGAGGAGGGTCAGTATTTGTGAATGCGGGCCTGTTGCTTTATATTATGTACTTTCCTGTTTATAACAAGGAGGGGGATTATAACAACTTTACAAGTGCACACAGCTGGCCAGTGCTTACATTAGGAATTTGTGATGCTCTTTTTCTGTATAAACGTCCAGGTTTGGGGCTGTGTTTTCTGTTGTGGGATTTATTATAATTTTTTTTCTTTAATTTACTGACGTAACAGCTTTAATCCGAGGCCCTGAGGGATTCCGATGCAGTTGGAGGTGTCGCCTGTGTCCCCCCGCGGGTTTAGGACCCCCTGTCCTGTGGAGCATCTTTTCTCCGAGGGAGGGAAGAAGAGGCCTAAGGGGGAGCCTTTCTCCTTCAAAGAGAAATATCCCAACCGCGCAGCTCCCTCGAGCCTGCCGGGATTTTTACCTGGCAAGGGAAGAGGTTAAAGCTCCGAGCAGACGCCTCCACCTCCCCATCCCCGGATTTCCCTTCAAGTTCCCCTCACCCCTGCGGTTTCGCGCCCAGCGTCTCTCCCCTGTCGGGAGAAGGATTTTTATCCCCGGGGTAAAACCCAGCGCGATGCTGTGGAGCTGCGGATAGGTCCTGAAAGCTGCAGATCTCCAGGAGAGCCCGGGAGACGCAGCCGGGGTGCGCAGGGACGAGGTTTACAGGGCGGGGGTGTGAGGGTCTCCCCTCCCCACGTGTGGGAGGGGAACTCACCCCTCTAACACCGCCCTTGCCCGAAATTCTTCATCCCTCCCGCGCCCTGCGCACCCCCGCCGGCCCCTGGGAGCTGCAGCACCCTGTCAAAAGCGCGATAAACCCCCAAATAAATAAAAAACCAGAGGTGAAAAGACGGATTTGGGGGGGTCTCCGCCTCTTGACACTGAGCAGCAGCACGCCCCGGCAGCCTCCCCGGCCCTGCAGCATCCTCGGCAGGGAGGGATGGAGCGGAGCGCGGCTGCTCTGACCCGCCCGGCGCATCCTCAGAGCAGCCGGCCGAGGGTCTTCCCCCACCCCTCACCCTTCTCCCTTCCCGCCTCGGGGAGTCCCCCGCTCCCAGAGACACTCCAGGCGCGGATTAGTAAAATAATAAATACTCGCGTGTGCGGCAGGAGACAGTCACACGGGCTCCCGCTCTCTCCCTGAGCTCCCTCCCCCAGGAAAATTCTTCCTTCCTCCCTCGTTTTCCCCCTCTGGGCGGTGGGAAATCCTTGGAGGCGGGGATGTGGCTTTTCTCTCCGTTCCTTCTTCCCGGCTCTTGTGTTATCCCTGTCATCCCTTTCCTGCCGGCGGCATGGCTGGAGCTCTTCGGCTGCGTTATCCGCACGGGTTCAGCCGCCGAGAGGAAGGGACAGAGGGGGGTTCTTGTTGGTGTTGTTGGTACCGTCGATCTTTCCCTAAACAGAAAAAAAAAAAGAAAAAAAAAAAAAAAAGAAACAAACAAACAAAAAAAAAAAGAAACAAACAAACAAAAAAAAAAAAACCACACCAAACAAACAACGCGGAGCCGGCGATGGAGGCGCTCCTGGATGGATTTCCCCTCCTCTCCAGCTGACGAGCCCCTTTTAAAGCTGCAGCGAGGAGAGATCCCGCCTGGAGCCCCCGGCGGGAGCAGGGCGCAAATGAGCTCTCCCCATTCCTGCTGCGTCCCGGGAAACGGAGCAAGGAGGGCTGGAAAACAGCGATCCCCAATCAGCGCACCCAGGGATGGGGGGAGCAGGGTTGGGAATCGGTGATTCCCACTCCCGCTGCATCCCGGGATGGGGGAGTAGGATGTAAATCGGTGATTCCCACTCCTGCTGCATCCCGGGATGGGGGAGCAGGATGTAAATCAGTGATTCCCACTCCTGCTGCATCCCAGTCTTTTGGGGGGGGGGGGGGAAGGGATGTAAATTAGAGCTCCCGTTTCCTGCTGCATCGCGGGATGGAGGAGCGCGAGAGTGTAAATCAGTGCTCCCCATCCCTGCTGCATCTCAGACTTGTAGGGAAGAAGGGGTGAGAATCAGAATTCCCCATTCCTGATCCATCCCGGGAAAAGAGGAAGAAGGAGTGTTAATCACTGCTCACCTTCCCTGCTGCATGCCGCGATGGCGGGAGCAGGGCAAAAATCAGAGCTCCCCACTCCTTCTGCACCACAATTTCGGGAGCAAGAAGGGGTGTAAAATCAGAGCTCCCCATTCCTGATCCATCCCGGGGAAAGGCGAAGAAGGGGTGTAAATCAGTGCTCCCCATTCCTGCTGCATCGCGGGAAACGGGGGAAGAGAGGGTGTAAATCAGTGATCCCCACTCCCACCTTACTCCTGCCCGGGAGAAACGGGGCTCTGAACAGTGCTCCCCATTCCTGCTGCACCCCGGGATGTGGGGAACAGGGCAAAAACCAGCGCTCTCAACTCCTGCTGCATCCTCACCTGAGGGGGAGCAGGAATGCGGATCAGTGTTCCCCAGTCCTGCTGCATCCCGGCCTGGGCTCCCTCAGGAATGTGGATCAGAGCTCCACTCTCCTGCTGCATCCCGGCCTGGGCTCCCTCAGGAATGATCTCCCGGTAGGATTTGCCCACCCATCGCCCCTGGCCGACCACGGCGCTGCAGAGGTGGCCCGGGACTGGCCCGGGATGAGGGATGTATTTCCTTCTCTCCCGGCCTGTCAGTGCCAGGGATGGATTTTCTGCAAAGTCCCTTTGAAAATGACAGAAGAGCTCGTGGCCTTCCCCAAAAACCTCTCGGTCGGCGCCTTCCCACGAGTTCCGTGGAAGGTGGGATTGATTGGGAGGGCCGGGACAGCTTGTGCTCGGCTCTGCGGAGGCTTGGGGGGATTCCTGAAGGGAATGGGGTTCACCCGGGGCGTGCAGCACCAGGGAAACGCTCCCTTCACCGGGCTGTGGGGACGAGATGGAAAACCCCTGCCTCTTCTCCCCAAAACCGAAACTATCTGGGCTTTTGGGCAGGTGGTGAATGGCAATAGGAGAAAAAAAATTATTAAACCCATCCACCATCCTCATCCTCTTCCCGGAGCCACCCTGAGCCCCAGCCCAGAGCCACCGGTCATGCAGCAGCATCAGCCAGAGCCCGGGGCCGAGCCTGGCCCCCCTGAGCTGCGGGAAGAGGGGCTGTGGGGGTCATGCTGCTCCTTCGAGGGGCTGCAGAGCCGAATCGGGTCATGGCTGCGTTCTAAAGTGACCCGGGGCCTTCCTCCTTCCTTCACTTCTTTCTTCCTTCCCCTCCGCTCCGGCCGGGCTGGAGTCACCTGTCGCGACAGGCTCCGATTGCGTTATCGCGCTCCTTATCGCGGCTTTTAAACGGAGCCACCAAAGCATCCCCCGCGTCCTGCACGGGGCTCTCGCCTCTCCTGCGACACCAGCCCACCCCAAAGGGCTCTCCTGAAACACCAGCCCACCCCAAAAAACTCCCCGTGGGGTGCTGGGGGTGACTGGGGCCGAGGGACAGGAGGGGACACAGCGAAGGGACAATGGCCGAGAGGGACGGGAAGAGGGGAGAGGGGATGGGAGCGGCGGAGATCCCGTGCTGGGGCGAGGTGGGGAAAGAAACACCAAAAAGGAGGTTTTTTGGGGGGGAAATAGGATGCCAGGAACTGTCCAGCACCAGCTCGGGAGGAGCTGCAGAGCCCTGGGGGTGTCCCAAACCCCGGGAAAAGGGGGAAAAAGGGGAAAAGGGTCTCCGATTCCCCAGCGCCCTGGGGGGAAGATGCGGGAGCAGCGGCCATCCCGGGATTTCTCGACTCGTGTGGGAAAACCCACAACAAGCACCTGATTTCAGTCATCTCCCCCCGCAGCGTCCCCGGCATCCACGCAGGAAAAAAAATCCCACGGGAAGAGGGTCTGGCTGGAGGAAGAATTCTTTCCCAATTCGTATCTTCCCTCCCCCTTTTCCTCCTATTTATTTTAATTTAACTCCCCTTATTTCCTTTTTTTTTTTTCTTTACACTCTGTATTTTCTCTTAAGAGAGCACTTTTACTTTTATTTCATTAAAAAAATTAAAGAGAAGCAAATAAAAAATTAAATAAAAAGCACGCTCTGAGAGCCAGGAAAAATGGCAGGGAGGCTTTTTTTTTTTTTTACAAGAATGTTCCTTAAAATACAGATCAAGTGAGGCTCAGACATTTTTTTCTCATTTAAACCGAGAATTTCGGTGCTTTTTGCCAGCTTTCAAGCGCAGGCGAAATTTAACCGGTCAAAACCAATTTAGATCATCGATTTCAACAGCCTGACGTGGGTATAACTCTTCCCGAACCCCCCCAGCCCCCCAAAAAAGGGTTTTGAGGGGCACTGTGGGGCTGAGGGTGCTGGCCTGGGGGCACGTTTGGGATTTATCCCCTGGAAATGTTGGATGGATGTCATTTTGCAGCTGGGAAAAGAGCCTGGCCCCACAGAGCTGGGTTTTGGAAAGTCCCAAAGACCTCCTAAACTCTGCTGTAGGCTCTGCCGGTGTTCCCAGGCTTTCAGGATTGCTAAATCCGGCGTTTTGCCCCTGGATTAAAGCTGCTGGAACAGGTTAAAGGACGATTTGGGAAAAGGCACAATATCCTGCAGTGCGAACAGGAGCTTCAAGAGACGAAGAGAAAGTTTAAAAAAAAAAAATCAGCCAATTTCTCCGACAATAGAGGATTTCAAACCCAAAATGATTCCCGAGTGAACTTTACACCTTTCTAAGCCTCCGCAGGCGAGGCCGGGTTTAAATGGTCGCTCTCCCTCCCAGGCGCTCGGGATCGCTTTCAAGAAAAACCAAATAAATAAATAAAATGGATTTTTCAGGGGGTGGGGAGTGTTTTCTGCCCTGGGAAGAGGCGCCGAGCCCCGCGCAAGGGCTGCGCTCGCAAGGACAGGGGCGAGAGGAGCAGAAATAAATCCCCTCCCTCCCGTTTTCCCTGTTTTCCCCATTGGAGGCCTGGGAAAACTCCTGAAATTTCACGATTCGGGATTGAGGGGACTCAGCCCCGCGGTGGTTTTCCTTATCCCCCCTTCCCCGGCTGTACAATTCCAGCTCTTCACGTGAATTCAACTTTCTCTGCAATAAAGAATCCTCAGAAACCTTCAGGAAAACCACCTTGTTTTTAAAAACAGCCACGTTTTTTTCGCGTGAAGGAAGAAAAAAGCAAAACAAAACACCTGTGAAAAAACCCAGTTTATACACAGAGAAGCGCCAGACTTGGAGCAGAAAAAACCAGCATGGATTTATTTTAAGGTAAGTACAACAATTAGGACCACATAAGACAAACGAACTTTGAAGCAGGTTAAAGCAAAAAAAAAAAAAAAAAAAAAAAAAAAAAAAAAAGTCCTTAGGAATGGTAAAGGTGAAATCTATTATACAAAATATCACACGTCGTAAATAATAATAAAAAAGTATCAGATACTTTGTCTATTTTTTCCTTTAAAAAAATCCACCAGCAAAAAATAAATTATTTCCTCGTCTTGCGGAAAGAACAGCTCTAAAACAAAAGAAAATCTATTGCATAATTGTACACAGAAGAAGAAATCACTTGTCATTAATTTGGAAGTTAGGAACCGTTGGGCGAGACAAAAAACAATCCAGTGAACTCAACTTTAAATATTATATTAATGGCTCTGAAAATCAGCCTGATTAGAAATCCACATATTTTTTACAGCACAACAGAGAACTCAAAAAAAAAAAAAATACCCAGGACATATATTTATATATATATTTATAAACTTTTTTTTCCTTTTAAAACGTATAAATGGTCGTTGTGATATTGGTCCATAAGTTATTTTTCTGAGACCCCCTATACTTTAGCATATAAAATTTGCCACTTTTAGATAGACATATATATATATATAATTTTTTTTTACCTTTTTGTTTTCTTTCCTTTTTTTTTTCTTTTTCAAATGAGAGATCCCCCTATTTTTTTTTCAAGTAAAATATACTTGTCCATAATTTAAGGATGCCCAAAACCGGGGCTTTTTTTTTTTTGGGGGGGGATCTTCAAACTCTGTGGCCGCAAAGTCCACGGGGGAAAGCTGTCAGATATATTTTTATTGGGGTGGGTTTATTTCTCCCGATTTTTTAAAAAATAATTATTATTAATTTTTTTTTTTTGAACGGGGCTTAGCGGGGGTTGGCGGCTACTCAGTACTTAGTGCAGTCGTAGGAGTAGGGGGCGGCGTGGCGATATAGGGAGGGCGCGGATCTGTAGGGGATCTGACAGGCGGAGTTGCTGCTCACCTGATGCTCGCTCAGCGCCGCGCTCTCCATCCCCAACCGGTGCGACGTGAACATTTCCCTCACGTTGGGAAAAGTCTGCTGCTGCGAGCCGAAAGTGTGCCCGGGCAGGTGGCTCAGCTCAGCGCCGTGGTTGAGGTACCAAGAAGCCGCGGGTTGTCCTCCCGCCGCTCCTCCTCCTCCTCCTCCTCCTCCGTGGGGATGCCCGGTACCCAGCGCTCCGTCCTGCCCCGCGGGCAGGCTCAGCGTGCCCAGAGGGGACGGGGCACCTCCGCTGGGATGCTCGGGCAGCCCGTCCTCCAGCGGGGCGCACATGTGAGCCGGCCTGTCGCCGCTGTAGAGGCTCATGGCCCGCATGCTGCAGTGGTAGCTCCCACTAGTGTCCAGCGCCTGGCTGCACGCCGCGCTGTAACCCGACGGCTGCCCCGCGGGGTAACCCAGAGCCAGCCCGCCGCCCGTCCTGCCCGAGGCGGCACTCACCGGGCTCAGATCCCCCGCGGGGGAAGTCCGCAGGGTCATGATGCTCTCCACGCTGAAGCCCGGCAGCCCGTTGCCGGCCGGGTGATGCTCGGGCAGGGACGCGTCCGGCGAGGCGGAGGCGGCGGGGGGCGAGGCGGCGCTGCGGGGGCTGTCCCGCAGGGCCCCGCCGCTGGCCGGGCTCAGCGTCTCCACCTTGGTGATCACGGGCAGCTCGGGAGACGCCGTCTCGCTCTTGATCACCACCTTCTTCTCGGAGGCCGGCGCCGAGGCGGAGGAAGAGGAAGAGGAGGAGGAGGCTTCCTTCGGGAGGTCGGCGCCGGGCAGCCCGGGGGGTTTGGGCTGCTCCTTCAGCAGCCGTTCCCGGGCCTCCTCTTTCTCCTTGGAGACGTCCTTCTTCTTGAAGCGTCTCCGGCGGCGCAGGAAGCTGCCGTTCTCGAACATGTTGTAGGAGTCGGGGTCCAGGGTCCAGTAGCTGCCCTTGCCCGGCTTCTTGTCGTCACGGGGCACCTTGACGAAGCACTCGTTGAGCGAGAGGTTGTGGCGGATGCTGTTCTGCCAGCCCTGCTTGTTCTCTCGGTAGAAAGGGAAGCGGTCCATGATGAACTGGTAAATCCCATTGAGCGTGATCTTCTTGTCGGGGGCGTTCTGGATGGCCATGGTGATGAGGGCGATGTAGCTGTAAGGTGGCTTCACCAGGTCCTTGGGGGCGGTGGGTTGGTGCGGGTGGTAGGGGCCGTAGGAGCGCCCCATGCCCGCCGCGTACTGCTCGGCGTGGCCCGAATAGACGCTCATGGGGTTGCCCATGCCGCCGTACGTCCCGGCAGCCCGGTAGTAGTTCTGCTCGCTTAAATACGGCACCACTCCCAAAGCGTTGGGGTCCGAGACGGAGTAGCGAGCCTGCATCATGGAGAGGGGCTTCCCTCCGGGGCGGCCGCGGAGGCGAGGAGGAAGAGGAGGACGGTGGAAGGGCCTCACCCCCTATCCGGGACCCCTCCGCGGAGAAGGGAGAGAGCGGGAGAGAGAGAGAGAGAGAGAGAGTCTCGGAGCCGAGCTAAATCCCAGCGTGTCCTCTAGCAGCGGCACCGCAGCGGCATCCTCCGGGTCGCCGGGGGTCTCTGGCGGCCTCTCCCTCCCTCTGTATGACTGTGATTCTTGTACACACGGCCCGCGGCGGCGGCGGGCACTGCTGCGGGGAGCTGGGCTGGGTGGGGGGGGCTCTGTCCTCGCAGGAAAAGGGAATTTTAAAAAAAAGAAGAAAACGAAAACAAAACAAAAATATAAAAAAAAAAAAAACTTGGAAAAAAAAAAGAAAAAATTAAAAATAAAAAAAGAAGAAAAAGTAGCCTTGCGGGAAAAGAAAAAACCCCCAGTCCTTGTCACAACAACGGCCCGAAACGTTCCGGAGCCCCCGGAGGGGTGCGGGAGCCGCCGAGCTCCCTCCCGGCCGCGCCGCGCAGCTTCAAAACTCGCCCCGCGCCGCCGCCGCGCTTTTACTCCCCGCTGGCCCCGCCCCCCGCCGCGCCCGCCAGCCAATGGCAGGGCGCGGCGCCGCGGCCGCAGCCAATGGGAGCGCGGGACGCGGCGGCGCCGGCGGGCGGCCCCCGCGCGCTCCCGGGGCCGGGCCGAGCCTCGCGTCCCCTCAGCGCCGCTTCGAACGATTTGGCCCCAAAAACCTCAACCCCGAACCGGTCGGGGGGATCTGGGGGGATCTGCCCGCTGCCCGCCCTGCGGATAACTTAAAAACAGCGGAGTTTTAAAGCGGGTTTTTTTTGCAGGCAGGTTGATGCCGGGGCCGGCGGGAGCGGTGGCACCGCGCGGGTCGCAGTGCCGGTGTCGCGGTGTGGCTGTGCCCGACAAGTCCGGGTTTGGCATTTTTTAAAAATTTATTCCAGTGAAATTCCTCGGGAGAGGCCGCCTGGTGCTCGCCCGGTGGCGGTGACATCGCTCCTCGGCCCCGCTGGCGGGTTCAGAGGTTTCTCTGCCGCTGTTGGGGGAGTTTGGGGATATTTTATTATAATAATAATAATAAAAAAAAACCCACCAGAAAACCAACAAAAAATAGAGAGCGGATTTAAGGGTCTATTTTTTTTTTTTTTCGTTCCGGGCATTGCAGCGGGTTTTCTTGTGCCTGTGAAATCCGCCCCTCTGCCTTGTCCCTAATGAGTTCATTAGAGGCAATCAGAGTGGGACAATTAGGGACGCATGGTGACCAAGTGTAAACTCAAGTGTTTGGGGAAACTGCTGAGAATTGTTCTGTTCCACCCCAGAGAAGAGCGGATCTGACGGGCGAAAGAACCGAGGTGGGAAACCAGCGATTTCGCCGCTCCGCAGGGAAAAAAGAAAAATCAGAATATATCTATAAACCAAAATAACCCTACAAAATCGATTCGAGCCCGAAAAGACCGAGATAAGGTCGAAATGAATTTGCTGTCACTTCGGCCGGGCTCCTTCCCGCCGCCTCCCCCGAGCTCTGATTCCTGAGCGCTGAGTTTTGGGGTTTCTTACACTGTAATTCTGCCTTGCCCTCCTTGCAATTTGTGTGGTTTCGTAAGGCTTTAAACAAAGATTTTTTTTCTTTTTTTTTTCTTTTTTTTTCCCCAAAGTCGGGCTGGGATTTTGGCTGGCTGCTGGCACCGAGGGTCCCTTTCCCGCTCGGTTGATGAGGACGAGACCGCAGCCGGCTCCGGCCGTGGGAACCCGGCGGGGCTTGTTAATTACCGGAGACTTTCTTAATAAGAAAGGAAACGATTTTATGCGATAACCGAGGGGAGGGGGAAAAAAATTAAATTATGAGGCAGCTCCTCTTCAAGGAGGAGGGATGGTTTAAAAATGATCTGCGATGGAAAAATTGGTTGGGAAGTTTCTGCGGGCGCTTCAAAATTGTTATTTAATTTTGACGGAAATTATTTTGAATGTTCGGGGAGGGTTTCGTCCACCGAGAAAATGTCCGGGGATATTTAATAGGGAATTCGGCGAGATAAGCTGATACTTTTCATGTAAATTATTGACCATAAAAGAAAACCTTTTTTTTTTTTTCTGGAATAATTAAAGAACGACTTCACACTTTAATGTTCGGTTTTCAAATAAATCACTTTTCTCGTAACAACTTGGGCTGTTTCTTAGCGTACACAAGCACACGGAATATCTTTAACGATATAAGTTTATAAAACGCAGGGAAATTTTAAATGCAGAGCTTGAGCAAAGCCACCCCTGCGGTGTCCCAGTGCCGTCCTTTCCTGGAAGCCTGGAGAAATATCCTCGATGGAATCTTACCTCTCCTCGGCTGAAAACTTTGCCGAGTTGAAATTTCTATAGAATCCCCCAAAGCTGCAAAATTTCTTTGCTTTCTGCAGCTGGGCACCGAGCAGAGACTGAACCAGCGGGCTCGGAAAAGCCCAAAATTGGAATGATTTGAAGAAAAATAATAATAATTAAAAAAATCAGCATTATGAAAAATACTGGGGGGAGTGCGGGGAGAGGAGCCCGATCGAGGAGAAGAGCGGGAGGCGCATGGAAATGCGGGGTTCCTCCCGCGGGGCTCCCTCCTCCCGGTTCTCCGGGGGAGCCGCCGGTTCTCCACTCGCAGCCTTTACTGGCAGCGGAGCTTTCGCAGCGCTCGGGGCGCCCCGGGGACCGTTCCGGGACCGCTCCCCGTGTCGCTCGAGCGCCGTTCCCGAGGCCGTTCCCGGTGTCGCTCCCCAGCTGATCCCGGGACGGCTCCCGGACTGTTCCCGATGCCGTTCCCCATGTCGCTCCCGGGCTGTTCCCGGTGCCGTTCCGGGGCCATTCCCGGGCCGTTCCCGGTGCCGTTCCCCGGGGCCGCTCCGGTCTCACCTGCCTGCGAGGGCTCCGCGCGGCGTGTGTCGCCCCCCAGGGGACACGGCGGGGACTGCAGCGCCCCACGGCACCGCCCGGGCGCGGGGACAGAGGGACAGGGACGGGGACGGAGGGACAGAGATGGGGACAGAGAGACAGGGACGGGGACAGTGAAAGACTGAGCAGCTAAAGAGGAAAGAGGCAGAAGTGTGAGAAAGGGGATGAGTGGAGAAAATAGGTGGGCAGAGGGAGAGGAAAAGTAGGGAAGAAACAGAAAAAAGAGAGGAAGGGAGAAATGAAGGAGGAAAAGAGGGGAAGGGAAGGGAAGGGAAGGGAAGGGAAGGGAAGGGAAGGGAAGGGAAGGGAAGGGAAGGGAAGGGAAGGGAAGGGAAGGGAAGGGAAGGGAAGGGAAGGGAAGGGAAGGGAAGGGAAGGGAAGGGAAGGGAAGGGAAGGGAAGGGAAGGGAAGGGAAGGGAAGGGAAGGGAAGGGAAGGGAAGGGAAGGGAAGGGAAGGGGGAGCTCTGTCTGGCACCAGTCCAGCCAAGACCCATTGATGCACATGAATTTTTCCCTGTTTTGCACCTGTACTGGAGAGGGCAGGAACCTCTGGCTGCACGGGGTCCATCCCAGTTTTCCAGACATTTCTGGGCTCAAACAGGCCAGCCCAGGCAAGCTCCACCTGCCTTAAGGTGCCTCCTTCACCGGGTTATTTCATAAACACAACAATTCGCTCATACACTCTTTATTCACACATGGAAATCCACACTCCTTCCATTATTGAAAACGCCATTAAAAATGCTTCCCTTTAAAATTTGCAGCCTTTTAAAAATTTTCATCATTGAAGCCCAAGCGGAGCATTCTGGCTGGTTTAAAGCTCCTTTTTGGGTGCATTTGGGCTAATTTTCGTGGCTGTCCTGGCATGTTCAGCCTGCAGTTCCAAGGAATGATTCCTGCAGCACAAGGAGTTTCCTTCTGCATTTTTCCCAGGGTTTGGATTCATCTGATTCATCTGTCCCTCCCTTTTTTTTTAAGGTGTTTTCACAAGTTGTGGGTGTTTCAAGGGAGGGCTGCATTTTGTTTGTTTCAAAATCCCAGATCCTTTTGCAACCTCTTCCACTGAAATATTTTGAAAAAGAGATTTTCCTGTGGCATTGTATGAGCTGCTCCAGGCCGCAGTGACAGAGAAGACCCTGCAAAAAAGGAATTTGGGGCAAATTTCAGCCCTGTGGAGACAAACCAGCAGGAAAAAAATGTCACCTGTCAGCAAACTCCTCAATTTTTTTAAGTCAAACTACCCTGTTTTGTAGAAAACAGCTCAGGCCCTCTTTTCTGGAAGCAAATCCTCGGAAGGGAAAGCTTTGCTGAGCTCGGTTGGAGGGAGATGTAGGTGGTCTAGAAGGATCTCAGCGCTGCTTGATTGTTCATGGATTAATTACCAGCACTGCTGTCTGTCCCTTGGGGTGGGGACACTGGGTGACGGTGGCCAGGCAGTGCTGGCTCTCCCGACCCCATTAGTTCAGGCCAGATCCCCGTGGGGACAGCGCAGTCACTGGGAGTTTTCCGGGAGCTGGAAGCGCAGGAATGAGCTCCAAACACCTCGGCCCAGCTCTGCATGGGTGGTCTGCCGTGCCTGGAAGGATTCCCACTGGCTCCGGCAGCATTCCGAGCTAAGGAAAGGCTCTTCCCAAACCCCATCACAGCACCAGAGCTCCAACCCCTTTTTTATTTTTTTTTTTTTTGGATGCTTACAAGCAAAAAGGTGAAGCCTCACCGCAGCATTTATTGCAATATGCAGGGATTAATCCAGATTTGGGAATCGCTTGGAGCTGGAGGGGGAAAAGACTCCTGAACTCGACGGAGTCTTGGCCTTTGTGGAGAAAAAAAAAACCAACTCAGAAAGGGAGTTTGCATGTGCCCAGCTCCATCTGCAGCCGCTCAGGGAGGAACTAAAATCCGAATTTGTTCCGCTTTTTTGGGTTGGCACAGGCGCATTCAAGCCAAGCACAAACTCTGAAGACATTTCCCCCCTTTTCCTGCCACACTTTAAAATAAACCTCGGTTGTTTCATTGTTCCCATGACCCCTCCATCCTGCTCCGCTCAGGAGCGTCGGGATCCTCAACGCCCTCCCTCTTCTTGAGGTGGTTTTAGTAGGATACGCTAATTCCATAAATAATAAATCGTGCAAACAAATCATTTATTATCCAGTTAAAGGCGAGCAAGAAGTGAACCTTCGGGAAGCCGGCAGACTGGGGAACCCACATAGAGGCTGGATATTGTTTTATTCACCACCAGCCAATTTTAACTGGAAAAGAAATTAACGTGAGGGATTATTTTACAAAAAGCGGAGCGGGTTTTCACCCCCAGCCATAAGACGTGACGGAAAGCCCGTGGTATTTGCATAATGCGGGCGGAAATCTCACGTTAATGCGGCAGCACAGCCTTTTTTACGTTTAATTCCAGAAAAAAATCGGGCCCTGAGCGACCTTCCCTCAACCTGCTCCGCCAACTTTGCCTTCAAGGCGTTCTGAGCCTTCAGTGCCGCCGTAGCCGTCGCGCACGCGCCGGAGGAGTTGTGACCACCGAGGAGGCCACGCCCCTCAGCGCTGAGATGGAGGCGTGGTCTGTATTGTGTGACGTCAGTACTCGGAGGGGCGGGCGTGGAGGAGGGCGTGGTCGTGACGTCATGGGTAATGACCGGCCGAGGGGCGGGGTGTCTGTGACGTCACGGCGCGGCGGAGTCCGCGGGAACGCGGGAGGGGATGGCGGTGACGTCACGACGGGCGGGTGTGAGGGCGGCGATGGCGGGGCCGGGCCGGGCGCTGCCCTCAGCGCTCCCCTCCAAGTGGGACATCCGGGAGAAGGTGTGGGAGCACCTGGAGGCCTCGGGCCTGGCCGACTTCCCGCGGCCCGTGCGCGGCCGCATCCCCAACTTCAAGGTACGGCGGCTGCCGGGAGCCCGCTGCTCCTTCCCTGCCCCACCTCGGGCCCCGCCCGCTCTGCAGCCCAGGCCGGGACGGGGCCCCCAGTTCTCCCCAGTTCCCCCCCAGCTTCCCGGGCCAGCACCTCGCAGCCCTCGAAGGAAAGAAAACAAAACCACCTCGTCAATCATCGAGACACAGAATGGTTTGGATTGGAATGGAACTTAAAACTCGTTCAGTTTCCACACCTTCCACTATCCCAGGTTGCTTCGAGCCCTGGCCAGCCCGGCCTTGGATATTTCCAGGGATTAAGAGGAAATTAACAGCCCCTCAGTTAAAAATCTGCGGAAATCAGGCTCTTTAGAGGGCGAAAGGCTCCGAATTGCCCGTCCCTGCCGTGGGCTCCTGGGTGATCCGCCGATATTTTATGCGAACAGGGCGCCTCCCACGCTGCCACCAGGCTTCTGGGCTTGCAGGAGTTCCGGGCTGCCCGGAGCGTAAAAATAAACCCCGATGCTCCCCAGAGGAACGCCCGCTTCCTAACGCTGGAAGTAAGTGAAAAATCCTCTCTTTTTGGCTCCTTCCCCCTCTCAGGGCTCCCTGCAGGCCTGCAGCTCTCTCGGGGAGCTGGCTGTGTTCGGCAGGGCGCGGGAGGTGAAGGTGGATCCCGACAAACCTCTGGAAGGTGCGCGGCTGGCGGCTCTGCAGGTAATGTCAGCGTTGGAACACGTAAATCACGGGAGGATTATAGGCAGGTGGTTTTGTTGAAGAGCTCTGGGAATCAGGGCATACAAACCCAGATCTGACACCAGCACGGATTCAAAATGGGCATGTTTTTATACCCTTTCCTTATATGACTCTATATATTAATTATTAAACTAGTATTGTCCTGTTGTATACATTGGTCTTATCCAAGCATGAATTCTTGTAGTTTCCATCAAGCCCCCCCCAAATATCGTTTCTCGTGATTCTTGTTTAAGATAATAATCATATTCCATCACCAAACAATCATTACAATTAACAGTCACATCATTTATCGTATAATAATTATGCAGGTGCAGTTTCACGTGATCTAGTAAAGACAAAACCTAACCCTCGTTTCCAGGGGTAAAACTGGTTCCCTTTCTCAGGCCTACCCAGGCCCAACCTTTCTTTCCACCTCCCCTGAATCCATTGTATACAATTCCTATGATTTTTAGAAACATTTTAACCCTATGCTATTTAGAGACATAGCTTTAAAGGAGGGGGTGTCATTAAGGGTATGTCCTCAGATATCTTCAAATGTATGTTTTACCTCTCCTTTCTTCTCATTTCTTGTCTTATTCTATTTTATTTCTTATTCTTATATCTTTTCTTATTTCTTCTTTTTATGGAATTTTCCTGTATTGGAGGGAAATAATCTTACAAGCACTATGCAATCAACAGCACTAACTACAACATAAAAATATAAATATTTGGCCACGTAGGTTTTTTTTTGCTGTGTGACAATAAAAAAATATCCCTTCAGTGTGAAATGAGCCTTTTCACGTGGTTCCCCCAGGCAAGGAAGACTTTGCTGGTGCCCACCCCACGTCTGAGGACTGGGCTGTTCAATAGGATTGTTCCCCCTCCAGGTGCAACCAAGGAGATCCTGAGAAGATGTGCCACGTCTCAGGTGGGGATGAGGGATCAGGGCAGGCTGGATTAATTTGTGGGACATTTTAGGTTTAGGATGGACCAGCTGGAAGTTGGAAAACCTGAAATATCTTCCTGTTAGGATGTTATTCTCGTGTTTGTGTACCCGACCTCCACTGATAATATTGAAATCAGGAGGAAATTTAGTCTTAGCAGGACGGGGTTGATTTCTCTGTGGGTTTTTTTGGGAAATCATGAGCGGCTTGAGGTGAGTTAGATCTTTCTTCGTGCTCCTACATTCTGCAGTTTTGAGCTGCTGAACCCTCTGGGGAATATTTTAGTGCTCTTAGGTGTTACCAGATAGAAAAGACGAGGTTTGTTGTAGAATAGAACATTCAAAGAACTGTGAATTGCAGCATTTGCATGCAGTGAGGCCCGGACACGTGGTGAGGTTTGGGTTTTGCAGCGCGGTCTCTTGCTGCCCTCTCGTGTCACAAATCTCACTGCACAGCTCCAGGCTTTGGCCAGGGAGCCCTGGCAAGGTTTATATCCATCTTTATTCGCCAGGGAAACTCAACTGGTACAGCATGAATAGGTCACTGCGTGGATTTATTTCCTCCTTTATCTCCTGCTAAAGGCAATAAAGTTCTGCAGCAAGCCCATAAACAACTGGGGTTGTAAATGGCTGGTAATTAGCAGTGACTTTCTTTGTTGGAGTCATTAACTAATTAGGCTGTTCAGGGCTTGAGGAGCACTTTTGAAAGAGACTTTTCCCTTGGCCTGCTGTCTGATCTGGGCTCTCAGCACCATGTGTCTGGTTTTCCCCCCAGCCCACTAATGAAAAAACTCTGTTGGGCAGTTTGTATTTACAAAGCACTGTGCAAACAATCCTCACCACACTGTTGGGAAAGTGCCTGATGGGCTTTAGTGCTGATAGGCAGCCGCAAATTACTGAATTCTTGGGGTTTGGGCTCTGCACAGAAAACTTTTGGCTCTTTATTGTGATTTTAATACCGTTAATTTATAATTAGCACTGACTTGAGTTGGTGTGAGGAGCGTTTACAGTGTGCTGTGCACGTATATTGGGAGTGATTGAATCACAAATTATATTTTTAATATTTAAAAACCCAAGTAAACATAATTTTTAATTTTTGCAATCTGGACAGAATTTTCATTAAGATGAGAACAGATTGAGGAGGAGTGGGATTGAACAGGGAGAGAGGGGAAGAAAAAGAAATTGTATCACTTTGTGTAGCTTCAGATTTCTTTGTGCTGTACCTGTGTCCAAATTAACTTTGCGATTTGTGTTTCAGAATTAACTGGAGCATTTGTGGTGCTCTGGTATTCCTCAAGTTTTTAGTAGAGTAGGGAAGTGTAAATAGGAAGTGTCACTTGCCCTCGTTTTTAGGAGCAGATTTCCAAAAAAAGTGTTTCAAAACATCAGGTTTTGATCTTGAATAAATAACCTTGCTTCTAAAAGTGCCCACCTCCCCCAGCTCTCCTTGCGGCGTGCCAAAATTCTTGTCACTGTAGTAGGGAATCTATTCTAGGATTCCCTAGGGGACAACTTCCCAGACGTGTACAGCTTGGCTAAACATGGAAGAGACACTTGGAAACGTGGGGAGTTACTTGGATTTATCAAAATATCCTGGATTTCTGCCTCAATGCTTGGAAGATAGTGCACTCTGTAAACCTCAAATGCTGGTTTTTGGGTTTTTTATTTTCCTGCAGGGTGTCAGAGACTACAGCGTGCCTGTGGGGCTGGATGGGAAAGCACAAGTGGACCTGGTTGTTGTGGGATCAGTGGCTGTCTCTGAAAAAGGTAAGGAGAAAAACTTCCAGCAGAAAAGTCCCAAGTTCCAATCCAGTGTCAGGAAGGAACTGACACTGCATGGCAGAGATTTGTCCTTGGAACTGAGTCGAGGTCCTGGGTGACAAATCCGTGCTCCCAATCCCAGCAGGAAGCACAGCACTGGTCTCAGAGATGTTCTGGCCTTCAGGAAAACTCTTGAGGCAAGCAGTTCTTTGTGTTTTAAAGGAATCCCAGCAGGCTCCCTGGTCAGGGATGTGCTCCGTGTGAAAGGACATGTGTTAGAGCTGCTGATTCAGTGCCTATTTGGGGATCAGATTTTGCATTTTCTAGCATTTTGGAAACCTGCTGGTGCTGGAAAACTTTCCACTGACTTTATCCCTTGCCTAAAATAACACAGTTTTTATATGTGACCCAGACTCCTCTTTACCCACATTAACCTGTGTTGGACATGAATAGAAGGTTCTAAATACAATTGCTAAATAAACTGCTGTGTTAAGTGCATTAAATTTGTTTATTCTGAATGGGAAGCTTCTGGGATCTTTTAGGAGTCATCGAAACTGATGTTTCATTTCCTTCCAGTGCTGATTTCAAGGAAAGTTGCACTCTGTGAGAGATGCTGATCTGATTTTTTCCAGAGTTGCAGACTGCTCGGTTAATTACACGATTTTAACAACTTTCTACTCTGCTGTTTGGGTTTGTTTTTGTTTGGTTGGTTTTTTCCCCCCACTTTTCTGTGCTTTAGGCTGGAGAATTGGCAAAGGGGAAGGTTATGCAGACATGGAATATGCAATGATGGTGTCCATGGGTGCAGTGCAGGAGGACACACCTGTGGTGACCATCGTGCACGACTGCCAGGTGAGCTCAGATCCCCAAATATCCCCTCTCCAAGGGAGGGAACTCTGTGGCTCCTCCTGCTCTGTCTGGAGAGGAGACATGGAATGATGCTGGTTTGGCATCTTCATTCCCATTGTCCTTGATGGATTTTCATGTGACAAGACAGCAGGAATGGGGCACAGTTTTAGGGGGTTTGTTTTTTTAGCTGCTTAACCAAAGCTCTGCCTTTTAGGTGCTGGACATAGCAGAGGAGCTCATGGATGATCATGATTTAACTGTGGATTACATCCTCACTCCAACAAGGACCATCCAGACTAATTGCAAACGGCCAAAACCTCAGGGAATAATGTGGCACAAGGCAAGTTCAGTCTTAATTCAGGTTAAATCTTCAACCTTTGCTGCTGGTGCCTTACTGGTACCAATAATCTGCTGACAGACCCCTCATTTTTCCTTATAATTTTTTTTAATTAGAAATATTTGGTAAAAGAGCAACAAACAAAACCTGTGTGCAGTGGGGTTTAAGGGGTGATGGTTCTCTAGTGGGTTCACTTTCCAAGGATAAATTTGGAGCTCGTTTTCAGCTGGAAGAACAGTGATTTTTAATGAATCTTTATTTATTGGTAATTCCTCTATTATGGATTTGGCCTTTTCCCCCTGCCCAGCGGCAGAAACTTCCTCAGCTCCCCAAATAGTTTCAGAAAAAACCTTGAGTGAATCGTTTTACTGGAGGTTCCTGCTGGGAAAACTTTTTCTTCGTCATTGAGTTTTCATTTCTAAAATCATCCAGTTAGGGAACAGACACCATCCTGCATGAGGGAGTACAGCAGGAATGCTGAAAGGAGGAATTGTGCACCCACACCTCGCAGAAACTGAGGAATTTTAAGGGAATATCTTTCCAGGAAAATCCAAAAGCTGCTTGTGAAAATTTGCCAACCAGCAAGAAGAGTTAAATTTCTTTAGGTAATGTATCTACAACAAACAAATTCTAGCCAGGACTATTTTTATTCCAATGGTGGGAGAGCATTTTACCCTGCCTGTGGTTGAGCATTTGAGGTTATAAATAAATAAATAACAGCTCTGTCTGTCCTAGTGCATTTTTTCCATTGAATTATTTTTGAATTGTAATTTTTTTTTTAGGATATTATTGAATGTAATTGTGTTGAAGGCCTACCCCTTGTGCTCCATCCATCTTGCCAACATACTTCTGATCAGTTTGTCTGCCTTGGTGTCAGACTTCTCAGTAAGTGGCCTTGCAGACGCTTTTTTTTTAATTCCTTTTTTCTGTGCCTTTAGCAGAAACTGAATTTTTCTGCAGCTCTGAGAATGGAGCACAGATTGACCCTTTGTTTGAATATTTGAGTGTTGATTTAACACCTCAAGCTGTGTGGATTAAACAGGAATATTGGAGAACAGGCAGAGCAGGGATAATCATCACTTTTCTGTCTTTTTGGGGCCAGAACAAAGTGTGGTGTGTGTGTGTGTATATGAAGAAGAAATTACCATGATTCCCCAGGGAAATGAGTGACATTTATTTTGTGGTGGCACCTGGATGTTCAGAGAGTTTGGAGGTGGGAGGTCTGGTTAATTTGTTAGGGGCCATTAAAGTGTTTGTCCTTTGGATTTTCCTGGCTACTCCTCCATCATTTTCCCTCCATCCTTTTCTCCTTCAAATCCTGGCTTTGCTGTTGCATTCCTGTTCCTCAGAGAAAAACTAAATGAACCAAGAGGCAGTGAGTAAATAAATCATCCCCTTCTAAACATGTCAACAACAGGTAGCTTCACTTCATTGTGGAGACGAGCGAGGTGGAAAAAATACATTGTAAAAAAACCAGAAAAAGTTGATCCTTGGGGCACAGGGCTGGATCAGGGCAGGACAGTGTTTAGGAGTTAGAAATCCAGGTGTTTGCAAATATGGGATTACAGGTAAGGGTGTGCTGCCAGTAAAAACTCTGGGTTTGCAGCTCCAGAGGAGGTGCTCACCCAGCAAACAAATCCAAGCTAATCCATGGCTCCATTTCCATGCTGCATTTTCCTGGAGTGCTCTTGTGTGTTCTGTGCTGTTTAAAGACCTTCCAGGAACTGGGAGAGCCACAGTATCATCAATACCAAAGAATCTTTATGAAGCGCTCTAGAAACACTCCTAAATCCACAGTGCTGGGGGATGTTTGTGGAAGTTTTGTCCCTCTGAGGTCACAGTTTTGGGACATCAGTTTGAGTTACTGGAGGACAGCAAGAGCTGCTGAGAGCTGAGCACTCTGGAAAACTTTATTTGGATGCCAGTGGAGAATTATTTGGCTTCATCTGTGTTGAAAATCCAACCCATTGTTTCTGGGAACTCTATATTCACGAAGCTACTTGCTTTCTCGTTTAATATTTTCTGTGGGTGACTGTGATTTTTATCTGGGACGCTGGCTATTAGATTTGTCCCAATTATCAAGTTATTTGTGCTGTGCTTATTTTAAATTGGAACTGTACAGACAAATTAAAATATTTGGGTTCATGAAGAGGGAAGTGAGAGTAGTTGGTGGGAAAATCATTGTATTTTAGCAAGCATTTCCTTCTGGTTTTGAACTGAAAGTTTTGTAGCAGTAGGAAAAGAATTTTCCTGAAGTGAAATCGACTGGGAGGGGAAATCCCAGTGGCAAAAATGGAAACCCTCTGGCAACAAACAGCTTTGATTTGGTTCTTTGATAGAAAATTTGGAAAGGAAAGCTCAAAAAAAATGCACTCATCCAAGCTGGCAAACCCTTTAGCAGAAGGAAATTGCAGTCAGTGCAGCCAAGGCTTTGTTTTGGTGTGTTTTTTTGGGATGGTGGGAGCAGGGAAACGCTTCCACACGTGGTCACACATCTCAGCACCTTTGCAAAGCTGAGCCTCTCTGCAGATTCCCTGGAATGCAGCTGGGCAAGGTTGGATTCCAAGTGTGGGTTGCATGAGTTTCTCCTGAGGGACAGCAGCAGGCTCCACGGACTGCCAGCTCCCAGAAATATGCCCTTGGATTGTGTGCACATATTTGGACATTTTGTACTAATGAATGATAAAATGTTCAGCTCTGCTGGCCTTGTCTGTGCCACAAATCCCTGTTTGCTCAGAGCTGCTGGAAACGAGGACACAGCATGGGAAGTGGGCTCTGTCCTGGAGCTCTGGGTCAGTCTGGGCTCTGAGCCCTCTGAGGATGGGCCGAGATGGACCTTGCAGACACCTCTTGCCCACCTCCTTGGAAGGGCTGATGGATCTGCAGATGTTTGGTGGTGTTTGCAGCCTGCCAGGGCAGCAGCATCAGTCTCCATCTTAAAATCGTGGAATGGTTTGGCTTGGAAGGGGTTTGAAAGAGAATTTTATTCCAGGGATCCAGGGGCAGCCACAGCTTCTCTGGGCACCCTGTGCAGGGCCTCACAGGGAACAATTCCTTCTCTATATGCAATTTTTCCCCCCTTCCATTTTGAGGCCATTCCCCTTGTCCTGTCACTGATGAACAGTCCCTCTCCTTCCTTCCTTCAGCCCATTTCGATCCTGGAAGGTGCTGGGATGTCTCCAGGCTGAATTTTCTCAGTCCTTTTACCAACTTTGTGGCCTCCTTTGGACTCCAACATTCCATGTTTTTCTGATGCTGGGGACACCAGAGCTGAGCATGGTGGGTTCTCACAAGATCCACATGTTCCTGTGTCAGTGAGAGGAGGAGCTGTGGGAAGCAGAATGAAATGGAAGGATGAGGAGAGTCTCCAGTCCAATCCCAACCCAATCTGCCTTCCCTGTGTGCCTCACCCCAGGGCTGCAGTGCTTCCAGGGAAACCTCAGTGCTGTTTGCCTTGGCCTGGGCTGGCTCAGGGGTCAGCATTACCCTGCCAGAGGACAAACACATCCTTCATTCTCCCCAGCAGAACACTGGAAGTGGCTCAGGTCAGAGCTGTGTGGGAGCAGAGGGTGAGGAGAGCCCTGGTGTTCCAGCAGGGATACACCAGGACTCCATCTGCTCCCACACCTTGGGATCAAACCAGGTGCCATAGCCATGGATGCTCTGGGTTAAGATTTCTGTTGGCATTCAGCATCCGGGACTTTTTTTGCTCAGGTTTCTGTCAGAAAGGGGCCACATTTCCCTCCTCAGTTCCTTTCCCAGTAACTGTGTGCCAGAAGAATTTATCCAGCCTGCTGTCCTCTTTCCCCAAGGCTCTCCCAGCCATGGCAGGGAGGAGGCAGCGTTATTAAATGATTAATTGCCTTTGGTGGAGTTATTTTTAACCCAAATCACTTCAGAGTTTATGGCACAGACCCACGGGCACTTCTGTTGGCCAAGCCCAGAGGGCTGAAGTTGGAATTGGTGGTCAAGGGATAATAAGAAACTTCTTCAGCTTTGCTTTCACTACCAGAGCTAAATCCCAACCCTCAATCCAAAGTTTAAAAACATCAGTCAACGCTTTGGCCTTGACTTTAGAGGGATGGGGGAAGCTTCTAGTGCTGGGTTTGCCCGTGTTCACAGAGCTGGATCAACCAGACTTGGGCTGGAATGTCCCTTCAATTCTGGCTTAGCCTAAGGCAGTAGGGACAGGGACAGAGACGGGGGCAGGGACAAGGATAACCAAGGCTAGGGAGGAGTGACCAGCCAGCACAGCACCCAGAAGTGTGCAGCTTCTTTGAAAGAGAGGAGGAATATCTTTGGCCTCTCTTCACATGGAAATAAATCCTTGCAATCCTCCACAGCTCACAGGACAAAAGGAATTTTTTTGCATGATTGTAATTAGCAACATATTGTACTACCACTGGGTTCTTTTGTTTGCTCTTTTGCAACAGAGCAGAACAAGCTTTTTCCTCTCTCCTGCCACCCACTGCCCCCTTTGCCCTTTCAGTTCTCACCCCCAAAACCCCCAAAACCCAACGGATTTGTTTGTTGAATTGAAACCACAAATCGAGTTTCTGCCTTTCTGTGGCATAGAAGTGAGGGAAAATAGGGAAGGTTTGACCCAGCTGAAATGTTCTTTTAGACCCCAGAGCAAAAAGCCCTTAAGGTAAATCCTCTGTGCCTCTTGTGACAGGAGGGTAGCAGAACTTGTCTAGTGTTTTTTTACCAATCTTTGCTAATACAAAAAAGCCCCACAAGTCCTAAATCAGCTGCCTTTGGTGCTGTGAGGATCTGTTGCTGTTGTGTGTGCACAGGGCTGGATTTTAAGGGAATGGTGGTGTTTGATCAGAACTTTAAAGAAAATAGCTTGTAGCCCTTGTAAAAAAAAAAAAATCCCAGAATCATTGAGGTTGGAAAAAACCTCCAAAATCATCAAGTCCAACCTGTGACTGATCCCAGACCAGACAACTGGGTGTCCTGTCTTTCCTTAAACACCTGCAGGAGTGGGGACTCCACCACCTCCCTGGGCAGTGATTCCAATGTCTAATCCCCTTCCTGTGCAGGAATTCCTCCTAAACCATAAATGCCGTTGTCGCTGCATCTTCCTGATGTTGCCAGGAGCCTGAAACAGTAGCTAAGAGAGCTGAACTCTGATGCCAAAATCTATTTAGTGGGAGGAGATGCCTTGTGGAAGTCTAGTCCTAGAGTTTGTGCTGTTCCCTGGATTATCTAAATCGTGCCCTTGGATTGTCTTTGGAAGCCTGGGAGTTCCAGAGTTTATCCTCTCAGTGCCCATCTCTGATTGCCCTAATCTCCAAAGCCCTGAGGGTTTGCCCTTGGTAGCATTTCCTTTTCTAACCAAACACCCAACCTTGGCAACTGAGTTTGATTTTAGGATGAAAGGAACTGTTCTTGGGAAGAGGTTGAGGTTGTGCTTTGGGCCCAGGAGTGATTTGGTTGCATGAGAACAGAAAAATGTTTTTCCTCTTTGGTTTAATTAGCATGGAGCTTACATTTCACATCAAAATTTGACAGAGGACAACAAATGTTCTTAGTTGTTGGCCAGGACAAACAAAGTGAGATCCTTCAGCCCTTGGTTTGATGTTCTGTCTCTCAGGGAAGGGGAGTTTGCTGTCAAACACAGCACTTGGAATTCTTGGCTGAGAAAAACAAATCAGCCCAGGATGCAGAGTAGTAACTCTGAAATCTGGAAATGGTCTGCACCTTTCTGAGTGTGAAGGCTGCTGGAGCAAGTCCTTGCTCTTTGATGTTGTGTTAGCAGAACTAGCACAGGCGCTTCATGGAAATCGTATTTTTATTTAGTTCCAGCCTGAAATAAAACCTGCTTGTTTGCTCTTCAGAAGATGAGCCCTGGAAGCATTAAGGGAATTCTGTTGAGTGACTTTCCTGTCACCTCATCCTGACACTGCCCCCACCCTGGCTTGGCTTTTCCTCGAGTCACTTCAGAGCTGGGCTCCTGGCCCCAGAGGGCTGAGCTTGATGTTGTGCAGATCCAGACTGGCTGTGGCTGTAACTGGAGGAGCAGGAATTCAGAGGCTCTGGGATGAGTGAGGTCTGAGCTGGGACATCTGCAGGCTGGGATGGACTGCTGCTGCTCCAGTGGCCCACTCACATTCTGGGCTATTAGCCTGGGTCTCTGCTCGCTCAGGCATTGCTTCCCCAGGCTCTGTTTTGCTCCCTAAATTTCAACATTGGATCTGGTGTTGATGGATGTTGGATTTGTCCAGCAGCCAAGCAGGAATTCCTCCTCCTTCCCAGCGCAGCGTGCAAGCCAAGAGCTCGACCACATTAGCTGGGGAACCACTGTATTTCCTGCCAGTGTCTGAGTGCAGCCTGGGGCATCTCATGCCTCACATGGATGGGCTTCAGCTGTTGAGAGGAAGAGCCCTTCCAGAAAAGCTCTCTGGGAGCAGGGCACGGATGGATGGATGGGAGGAATAACGGGCTCGCAGCGTGCGGTGTCCGAGCGCTTCCGCTCCCTGCTCCAGCCCAGCACATCCGTGTGGGATGTGAGGAGCTGTGGGTGGTGTGGGAGCTGGGGTGGCACACAGGGGACGTGCCCCAGGCAGGGGATGTGCCCCAAGCAGGGGATGTGCCTCCAGCTGGGCCCACATCCATGGGAACCCTGCTCCAAGGCACGCTCCCGCTGCAGCTTCCACCATTGTGTGAGCCAGCCCACGGGATATCCTGTGCTGGGGCAAAAGAGCACCAGAAGCTCTGCAGAATGGAAGTGTCTGAGGGATTGGGGTGGATTCTGCCAGGGCAGGAGCTCAGGCCCTCAGTCAAAGCAAACACAGAGGGACAACAAGGAGAAAGCAGATCTGAAAGCACTCGGATAAATAAATGTCAAATTGGAATAGTCCTGGCTTTGGTTGGGATTTGCCTGCTGGATCCACGTTGTGCCGCTTGCTTCAAGAGTTACTAATGTTTATTTTTGTCCTGCAGAGTATATTTAGGGAGAGACTTCCCAATCAGGCCAGCAATTAGGCACATTTGGAATGCTCTGGCACTCTGCATGGCAGCAAGATAATAAGGTTCCTCTCTTTTTATGGCACAAACGAGCCCCGATGCTCGTCAGCTTTTTCTGGAAGGCAAGAAATCCTTTTATAATAATTACATCCATCTTCCTCCTTTTTAGGTCAGCTCTGAGATGCTGGGAAAAATCCCCATCCTAAAGACTCTTCGATGCAGGGAGAAGCAGGCTGGCAAGGATGTCACCCTCCGAGATGAACACCCAGCCTTGGCAAACACCAACAGAGCAACAATTTCAAGCAAGAAGGTGATGGCTGCAAATACCCAACCATGCTCTGCTCCAGCCTCAGCTCCAGTGGGACAACGTCACGTGGAAAGTGATCCTGTAAATCCCAAATTTGATCCTGTAAATCCCAAATTAGAGGGATCTGACACAGTGACTACGGTGTATGTGGGGAACTTGCCTGGCAGCCTGAGAGTGAGCGAGCTGAAAAGTGCCCTGAGGGAATTGCAGGTGGTCCCTGTGGGATTGAACTGGCAGGGAGCACAGCACAGGGCTTTCCTGCATTACAGGGATCAGGGAGCTGCTCACAGAGCTGTGTCCTCCCTGCAGGGCCTGAGCCTTGGGGGCAATGCTCTGAGAGCAGAGCTGGCCAAGAGCCAGAGGAGCAAAGGGCAAGGAGAAATCAACAGTCACAAATGAGTACGGAGGAGAAAAATTTTAAAGGTGTTTTCATTGTTTTGTGAGAAGCCAACCTGAAGTTTTAAGGTTTTTTAGGAACCCTCAGGTTTAACAAAACCAAATTTCTGCACAAACTTTCCTCACTCCTGCATTTGGGCATGCAAAGGTTTGTCCCCACAAGTGACAGAGGAGCCATTTCTCTACAAATAGTTGCCCACAAAATACCCACACTCTGGTTTGGGTGTTTTTGTTAAGCCTGGCTTAAAGCCCTGCCCCTTGGCACCTGCAGCAAAGTGGTTCCAGTCAGTCATTTAAGGTTAGATATGCCCCATTATACCTGTGGGGTTAAAAGCCAGCAGCAGGAAATCTGTCCCAAGGGTTACAATTCTGTTTACTAAAAAATGGACTTTGCCCGTTGGAAGTTTTAAATTTATTTTTTATAAAAATGGCCAGAGAGAGAGAGAGATAGAGATTGTCTTTTTGTGCCTGGAAGAGTGGCTGTGGAAACACTGGCTTAGTTCTAGTTCTAGTGAGAGCTGGTAACATCAGGTGGGAAAGATGGGAACCCTTTGCTCAGCTTTTGAAAATCAGCCCTTGGTAAACCTTGTATTTCTTATTTCAGAGGAAAGAAAATCCCAGTTTTCTCTCTCTTTCCTCAAAACTTTCTGATGGATCAGATAATTAGAAAATAGCTGCTTTTCCTCATTGTCTGTTATAATGGGATGTGATTCCTTTGCCTCTGTGAAATAACATCATCATAATCATTATTATTATTATTATTATTATTATTATTATTATTATTATTATTATACTGAAAAGCAGGCACAGCATGGTCAGAATTTATTAGTGCTCAGTCTGGCATGGAATTCTTTGGGAATTTGCTGGAGATTGTAGCAAAGCCTCTGTGCCTTTGTCACCATCCCTGATGCTCTTCCCCATCATCAGTGATGAGGAGGGCAAGACAGCACCACACGATTTCTCCAGGTGAAAATACTCCCAGGCACTGTCCTGGCCATGAACATTCCCTTCCAGTGGAATGGCCAATAATGATTTATCTGCTATGACTCTTATTACCTTTTATCTTTTTTTTTTTTCCCCTTGGGTTTCCTATTCCTGAAAAACAAGTTGAATTTTGGCCCAACCATCTTTTTGAAACAGAAGCACTTTTGCCAGTGATGCTGGGCATGTAGTCAAAGTAAGCATCTAAATGGATTGCTTTTTTTTTGAAGTAAGAGTTGGAAGCTTTTTTTTTTTTTTTTTTTTTTTAGCCAGGGAGTACTGTTAAGTATATTTTAAGCAGATTATTATGCCTCGAGGGTCAGCCATTTATTCAGTATGAAATAAAAAGTTCTCATCGTTGCCGTGTGGCTCTGTAGGGAAGAGCTCAAGGAAAGGTTTGGAGGAAGAGCTCAAGGAAAGCCCAGCACAGGAAGGAGCTGGAGCTGCTGGACAGAGCCCAGAGGAGGCTCCAGGATGAGCAGAGGGATGGAGCAGCTCTGCTGGGAGGAAAGGTAGAGAGAACTGGCATTGTTCACCTGGAGGAGGGAAGGTTTAGGCGTGAGCTTATGGTGGTATTCCAGATAGAAGTGACTCCTCCTCCCGATGGAGAGGGACATTAGAGTGACAGGACAGGGGGGAATGGCTTCAAAGTGACAAAGGGCAGGGTTGGATGGAATACTGGGAGAAATTCTCCACTGGGAGAGTGGGGAGACCCTGGCACAGGGTGCCCAGAGAAGCTGAAGCTGCCCCTGGATCCCTGGAAGTGTCCAAGGCCAGGCTGGACAGGGCTTGGAGCACCCTGGGACAGTGGAAGGTGTCCTTGTTCACAGCACAGGGCTTGGAACAAGATGGTCTTTCCAATCCCTTCCAACCCAAACCATTCTGTCATCCTGTGAACTTCTTGTAAGGTCAGCAAAGGATCTGGAAAAAATCAGTAGCTCCATTCCATTCTGTGTACAGCTCCAAACGATTTCCAGTATCACTCAGTCCAAATTCAGACAAGCCCTGCACAACCCTCTGCCTCTCATTT
Organism: Chamaea fasciata; assembly: GCF_029207755.1. Classification (NCBI taxonomy): domain Eukaryota; kingdom Metazoa; phylum Chordata; class Aves; order Passeriformes; family Sylviidae; genus Chamaea; species Chamaea fasciata. Next base: position 14,404,665 of record NW_027094097.1, read on the forward strand.
CAGGCCTGAGAGTCAGGGTTGTGTTACTACCCAAACACACTCACTGCATCATCAGCTTCCAAAGCACAGGAAAGAAAAGCAAAAAAATAATTATCCATCCCTGCCTGCCCCTTCCAAATGATGGCAAATTGAGTCATGGGATCATTTGCTGTTCCTTTTGACTCTGGGATATTTCTTGCTCTGCTGAAGAAGTCCAGGTGACCTTAGCAGTTAAAAACCAGTTACTCTGCCAACAAAAACTTCCAGCATCTCAAACTTCCCCTGTTGCATTTCAGGTGGAGCCACCCTTTTCTGGTCACATTTGTAGGAAATCACATCCTCTACCTTCTTTCCTTTCTTCCCTTCTGAAGTTTCAGTGCAGGTCTGTTTATGTGTTCTGTAAGTGTGGTAACTTTGCTTGCTTTCCTGTCAGCCCAGCCTGCAGCCAGGGCCCAGTTTTGTTTGGACAAACATCTGGATGTTTTTCTCTTTGCAGTTGTGGTTCTGTGTGAAGCCCACAGGTGAGCAGTGTCCAAAATCTTGACTCTTTCCAGCCTTCACTTTCTTCTGTCATGTGTTTCATTTCGCTGTATTTACCCAATATCCTGTTGCTTTCCCAACTGAGAGTTAAACTCCAAACCATGCTCTGAGGAGATGCATCAGGGTGGGAATCAGAAGGAATTTCTTCATGGAAAGGGTGGTCAGGAATTGGAAGGGGCTGCCCAGGGAGGTGTCCAAGGAAGGGCAGGACGTGGCACTCAGTGCTGGTGACAGGGTGGGGATGGGTCACAGATTGGATTTGATGATCCTGGAGCTCTTCTTCAACTTTCATGATTCTATGAACTGTAGTTAGGAAGAAAAATAATTACTGTGAGCTTAAGATTATTAGCATTTTGAATGGACTGGGAAAATGCTGCAGTGATGCTTGTGTTTTTGATCCAGGTTATTATTAAATGTCAAGGTCTTTCAGGTGCTGCCATCTCAGTAAATCTCTCTCTGAAATCAGTGCAGTTCTACCTTGGAAAATGAGGGAAGCAGGGGCAGCAGGAATGGGGCTCTTGGTGCTGCTCCTCTCCAGCTAAAAGACATTTCAGTGCCAGCTGCCAAACTGCTGTTGAATTAAATTCAATCAACACAAGAGTGGCCAAGGCACAGCCCTGCACGGCCTTCTGGTGTCTCCAGCTGTATGATGTGGATTTTCTCTTGTGGCCTGACCCTAAAGGAAAGAGCAGATTGTGCAGAAAAAGTGAATGGGGCAGTCTGCCTCTCTCAGAGCTATTGTGACAGGCTCTCTGCATGCTCAGGACGGCATCACTTAGAGCAGAGTCAGGAGGGATTTCTGTAAGTCCACAGAACTCTGAAATGAAAGAGATTTGATTGAATCCTTGGGTTCTGATCTCAGAAGAAATCTCGAGGAATCAAAGCCTGTTTATCTTTTACTTTGGCCCAGACCAAGGCTACGCAAGATACCAACAATCAAATCATAAAATCCAGACCCTGAAACATTCTCTGACTGAATTAACAGCCTTTAAAGAGCAGAATACTTCCTCAAGTCACAATTCCTTATTCTGTACCTGCTGCAGCTATGACCTGTGCACAAAGATAGAAAATGTGCCTCATCCCAGGTGGATCCCAGCCCGGTTTTACTGCTTAAAACTTGTCAGAAAGTCTTCAGCTGTGGCTGGATGCTGCAGAAAAGTCTTGAAATGCTGCTGATAGATCTCTACTCTGCTTTGAATAGGGAGTGAAGTGATCCCCAGCACAGCCTTGGGTGCAGCAGCAGCAGCAGAGCTGTGTGATGAGCAGAAACGTTCAGCAGTACAATGGGAAACGCTCTCCTGAGCCAACTTTGTTGGGAATAATTCCGACCGAGGGCTCTCTATTCTCTGCACAGCCCGATGTCCTCGCCTGTCATGTGGTCGGGCACATTCTTTCCAGCTCTTTTCATGGCCCAAACATTTGGGATGCTGCTGGTGAGCTGTCGTGGCTGCTCTCCCCTCTTTTGGAGGGTTCACTGGGGGAAGATGCTGGTGTGGAGTGAACCCCTGGGAGCTGGGAGGGTTTGGGCTCAGCAGTGACCACCCAGGTGTTCCGTGAGGGACGTGACCTTCCCAGGACCATTGTCCCTTTCTCCTTACCCTCATTCGTGGGATAAATGCAGAGGGAAACCAGCGTGGGATGAATGGAGCCTCCAGCAGCTCCACGGTGGAGAAGAGGGTGACTTTGGAGGGGGTTTTTGTTGGAGGCCATCGGTGCCGGCGTGGTGTGTGGCACAGGGCAGGGAGGCAGCGCCGCAAGCCGCTCACAATGAGGCCGAGGTGGCTCCGTGCCACCCCCCAGAACAGCACAGGCGTGAGGGTTTTCCTCCAGCCAGCCGTGTCCATGCATTTCCTGGAACAGGGACAAGGCCACACAGCTTCAAGCCACCAAAGGCAGCAGTAAACAAGCTGGGTTGCTGGGTAGGCTCTGAGTTACAAGAGTCAGAGACTGTTTTGTTTCCAGAGAAGGAAAAAAGAGAGAAAAATCTCTCACCATCAGGGTTTTTTTCCTGGATCTCACATCCAGGTCCACATCCAACCCTCCAGCATCTCCCTGACCCCCTCCCAACAAGCAGCCCAGAAGGACAGAGCTTTTATCCCATTAATTAAAAAAAAAAAAATAAATCAGGAAAGGGATGGTTAAACATTGCCTCCAAGTCATGCCTTTTCTCTTTTTTTTGTGTATGCTTTTTTAGTTTCATCATCTTCTACTGCTCCGAAGGGAGAAACAAACAGCTTTTTAGGGGAATGCTTCCACTGAAAAATCCAGCACTGGGGCTGTGTTTTTTTCTCCACAAGGGTGAGGAAAAGCGTGTGCAGGGATTTCTCTCATTCCGGTTCCTCCGGAGGAGCAGCCCCCTTGCAGCACTTCTGCCTCTGGAGGAAACATCTGTGGCCGTGGCCACGTTCCTGGGGCAAACCCCCCTGCTTGGGAGGCTGCTGTGTACCAAATGCTTCGATTTCCTGGTTGCCATCTCTTAAAAGATTATCTCCCTCCCAGAAAAGGGCAGCGTTTCCCATGTTTCCATGTGTTATGTCCGTGATGGCTGCTATAAACATCATGGAACATTTCCCTGCCCCTCCTCTGACATAGGTAGCAAAGTCCCCGGCTTTTCATCTTTCAAAGCTCTGCAGAAATGTTTAGGGTCGTGTATCCTGCCATTGTTCTGGGCTGGGCATCCCACTGAAGTGCCTGGGAGAAATGAGTTCAGGATATGGATCTATCTCTGGTCCATCTCTGCTGTGGCCCCAGGAACATCCACATTTTACAGATGGGAAGGCAGAGATGGCTCCTGATAGACTGGAGGCAACTGGTGATTCCCACCCCTTTGGAAAACAACAGGAGGGCAGGCCAAAAACTCAGCAAAAGCTCTCAAAAAACCTCAACCAAGCCCCTGTTGAGCCTTTCTGTGTAGCAGAAAATGTCCCCAACAATTATTTTGATACCTGGAGCCTTTAATCCCACTGGTCTCACCCCAGAACTTTCCAGCACAACCCAGGGACAAACCACAGCTCCTGCTCTGGGAGACAAGGCATGAAACAGAATTTTTCCCCCAAAATGTGCCACCTCCAGCGGTCTCCAAGCCACACAAATGTGTGACCATCCACCCATCCCACACTTTGAGCCAAGCCAGGTTTGCCTTTCCTTTTAGGAATGAAGCGAACACATAGGGGCAGTTAGGTGGGATCAAAAAAAGGCCAGGGGGAGAAGGGAAACATTCATGTGGTGAAAGCGGCCGCATTTCTAAGCATTAACATCCCCGTGGCTGCCACTCCTTCGGATCTCAGAGTGAATAATTGTTCAGACAACAGTCCTACTTGTGTTTTTCCTGAGGGATCTCGTGTTTTCCGAGGGTTTCCAGGCACCTGCACTGCTCAGGCTCCGGAGCGTGGCGTTTCCATCCCTCTGGAGGAGGCAATGCCTGGAGCTGCTGCTCTGCTGTGACTTTTCTTCACCCCCACACAACTGCTGCAGCGAGTTCTGCTCCAGATCAACTCCTCCTGGTACCCCAAAGTCCCTGCAAAACTTTCCAGGCCGTGTCATCCTGCTTTCCCAGGTGTGTTTGCTTATTTTTGCAGTAATTAGCCTGAAGCTGAGCTGAGCCACAGAGCTGCACTTTTCTGTGCCATTTCCAGGGGTTTTGAGTTTAAATCTGCTTTAAATAAAGGGAGTTCTGTGCTCAGGCTGGTGCTCTCACTGCTGAAGCCAAGTGGCACTGCCAATGTCCTCACATCTCTTTCCATGATTAAAACCCAGGGGGTTTGACCTGTAGAATTGCAGTTTGCCCTCTGGTGCTCATTCCAGAGATCCTGGGGGTCTCTGAGGTGACCTGGAGGAGCACCTGAGGAAAGATCAGTATTGATGACACAGTGACTCCCTCAGCGAAATTTTCCAAAGGATCTGCAGCTCCCCTGCAAGAAAAATTAGTTCATTTTAAGACTGGAGTTGGAGTATTTATCAGAAGTTGGATGAATCAGAGCAACCTGAGATCACAGCCATGGAATGGTTTGGGTTGGAAGGGACCTCAAAGCTCCTCTCATCCCACCTCTGCCACGGGCAGGGACACCTTTCGTTGTCCCAGGCTGCTCCAAGCCCTGTCCAGCCTGGCCTGGGACACTTCCAGGGATCCAGGGGCAGCCACAGCTTCTCTGGGCACCCTGTGATAATGGGAATTTGGATATTGAGCCAGAAGCTCAATAAAATTTATTCCTTCTGTTGTCTTTTATTAATAATAAACTCACAGGATCATTCAAATTGGAAAAGATCCCCTGAGATCATCCAGTCCAACCACTGATACTAATATTCTGGTTTGAATTTCTTACTGGGATTCTGACAGGGAATGTTACTTAAGAAAACAAGGGAGGCCTCACTCATGGAACCAATCTGAGAATTTCTAGGAATAGCATCAGCTTCCAGCTGCTGTTGGCTCTGGGGACACCTCCCGCTCCTCAGGGGTCTCCTCTCATCCACCTGTTTTATCCCTGAGGATGGCTCCTTATTCCTTGGCAGGGATAAAAGCCCCCAGGAGCATCCCAGCACTGCCTTTTCCTGCAGAGCATCAGACAGGAGTTATGCTTGGAAAGGGAACAGATGTTCAGGTGTGCATTGCAGAAATCCAAATCCCCTTCCAAAAGTGATGAGCTGTTGTTTGGATCCTCTGAGTCCCACAGATCCCCAGTTTTTTGGTTTTGAGGGAGATTCTTATGGATCTCAGCCTTTATACCTGCTAAGAATTTGGTGCCAAAGCTCTCCCTTGATATTCCAAATACCCATTTAAGATTCCAGATGTTGTTCCCACCGGTGAAGTCTCCAAGGTTTTCTGCCAATCTGGATAATCAACCCCATCTGAGAGCATCCTGTGTCAGGTGCCTGTATCCATGGATTGCTCCATGCTTTTCCAGGCCAGATATTCCCATCTGTCCCACCTGGGCAAGGAATAGGTTTGATCCAGAAGTGCTCCATAAAGGAGTTTCACCTGGTGAGAAGATGGGAAAAAAGGATGTTCCCCCTCATGGGTCTGGGTGTGCCAGAAGGGAAAAATAAAAACAAAGTAAATACGTTCTTGAAGAGATTTTTTAAAAATTATTAATGAAGAAGAAGAAGAAAAAAAAGCTTTTTATCATCCACCTGGTGGGGAAAGGCTCCGAACCGTCCCCGACTGGGCGGCTTTGAGGCCAAATTTTGGGAAAGCCGCGGGCCGGCGGTCCCTGCTCGTCGCCGCCAGGTGGCGCTGCCGCCAAGGGAACGGCACCGCCCCCACCGGGCCCGACCCCGGGATCGTCCCGATCCCACCGGGATCATCCCAACCCACCGGGATCATCCCAACCCCGCCGGGATCATCCAACACCTCCGGGATCGTCCCAATCCCACCGGGATCATCCCAACCCACCGGGATCTTCCCAAACCCACCGGGATCATCCAACACCGCTGGGATCATCCCAACCCACCGGGATCATCCGAGCCCACCGGGATTGTCCTAATCCCACCGGGATCATCCCAACCCACCGGGATCATCCTGATCCCACCAGGATCATCCCAACCCACCGGGATCATCCAGCACCTCTGGGATCATCCAAATCCCACTGGAATCTTCCAAACAGCCAAGGATCCCTCAAACCCACCCAGGATTGTCCAAAAGCCCCCAGGATCCCTCAGTCCCCCGAGATCCCTCCAATTCTCCCACAGGATGCTCCAATCCCACCGGGATCATCCAATGTCCCCAAGACCCTCCAGAACCCCCCAGCATCCCTCCAAACCCCCCAGAATCCTCCCAGGATCCCTGAGAGATCCCTCACCACCATCCCCACCCCACTGCTGCCTCCCAAAAAATGCTGCAGATCATCCCAGTGGACCCTCCCAAAAACGTGTCTCCCCCCACAGGGGACCCAGCCCCACATCCCCTCTCCCAGCGCTTCCATGGGATCCCTGCTCCATCCTGTGCTCCCTCCAGCTCCCAACGTGGGGCTGTGTGTCCCCTCCCTGGGCAGGTGACAGTAGCAGACACAGCCCCAGCTCCACGGTGGCCTTGTAAGGATCGGGGGGAAACATCCTGGAAGGAGTAGAGGGAAAAATCCCTGCACAAGGCCTGGGGACACCAATGTCCCCTGATCCAGAGGGGACACACCAGGCCCTGTTTCTCATCGTGCTCCAAAATTTCGTCCCTGTAGAAAATTCCTGGGCCTGCACAGGGCATCAGCCATGAGAAGCTGTTTCCTGCAGTAGAAATGCCAAAACCCCAGAAGAAAATGAGTTGTGTTCCCTAAGGATTGGGATGTGAGGGATGAGGAGCAGGGAGCAGCCAGACCTGAGCCTTTCCAGCAGCAAATCCCACATTTCTGGGCAAGTTTATCCCTCCTCTCAGAGCCCAAGAGCACTCCTGGAAAAGTGCAACAGCAGCTACGGGGTTTGCCATCCCCTGGGACAAAAAATCCTGGGAAAAATCCCGATGGGTTTTTGCAGATGGAGAGCTGGGGGGTTTCACCTGGGACAAAAAATCCTGGGGAAAATCCCGCTGGATTTTTGCAGATGGAGAATTGGGGGCAGGAGCTGGGGGGTTTTTCAGTCTCTCCTGGAGGGCTCTGGGCTGGAGAGCTCCTGTTTAGACTGTGCTCACTGGCTTGAGGAATATGTGGCGTCCACGGAATGCAGCGGCTCTGTTTTTCCAGGTTTGGAAAGCGACGGGAGGGAGGGGAAGGAATCACACCAGGCTTTGTTTGGGGAGCAGATACGGAACCCCAGCAAGGTGCTGCCTTGCCCTTCCCAGCCTCCAGCAGCACCAAATGCCAACATCTGATTCCAAAATCCATCCAAAATCCATCCAAAATCCATCCAAATGGGTGAAAGCAAAGCTCGGGAGTGCCAGTGGGATTTCAAGGAGCTGAACTCCCAACCCTGGAGCATCGTCTCAGCCACACCTAGTACGGATATTTGCTTCAGGAGCAAAAAAAAAAACCCTCTGTTTTCAGCTTGTACCTGAAAGGATGGAGACACCGCCCTCGCCTCCAACAGGGATGGGCAAGGATGTGGGAAAGATCAGCCCAGAAAAGCAGAAAAACGGGGGAAACCAATAATGCTGCAGGAAGATTGCTGCTGGCTTAAAAGAGATTTAAAACCCCCCAAAACATTAACAAAATTTTTTTAAAAACCCACCCTAAACCCCACAACGCTCCTCAAAAAAACAAAAAAAAAACCCGCAAAACAACAATTTAAAAAATCTGAAAAGGACTCTCCCAAGTCTAATAACGCCTTGCCTTAATTGCAATAATATTACAAATTTGTCCCTTGTCGTTACAGCGGACTTGGCTTTTAATTAAGCTGATTCCGCAGAGCTGGGCTAATTAGTGTGCACTGATTAAATTTCCCTCCATAAAGGCAGAAGTCCACAACCACGCAATCGGATTAATTCGCCTGCATCTCTTTTTTTTATGGGCGTTGATATCGAATGTCGATAAATACGGATTGGCCCACGAATTAAAGCAAAAATTCCTGGATATTGGAGGATCCTGAATTAGCCCAAATCCCGGCAAATTTTAAAGGAAAATTCCGATATTTAAATGCAGATTTGTCACTGCCCCCTGCACGACGGAGAGATGGTGCAGCTGATCTGCTTAATTTTTATTTCCGGTTATTAATTCCTAATAATTTGGGTAAATTTCCTTCCGCTTTATGCATCTTTTATTTCTTTTTCACGCCGGAGAAAAGCCCGCGGGAAGTTCCCTGCCGGCGGAGGGACCGCAGGGATGCGAGGCTCGGAAAATTCTCGGGATGGAGGAAGAGGAGGAGGAAAAAAAGGAGCCGGAAAATTCCCGGGATGGAAGAGGAGGGAAAAAAAAGGAGCCGCGGGCTCCATCCCGGCAGCCTCACACCTGGAATTCCAGGGAGAGGCAAAGAGCTGTCAAACAGCGCCTTTCGCCTTGGGGGAAGAAAAAAAAACCAAACAAACTGGAATAATCCTAATAATAAAAAGCTAAAAATAAAAAGCGCCGCCGCTTTTCCTCCTCCTGCGTTTTAATACCCTCAAGTGAAATATTTCCCAGCTGGGAAATTGGCAGCCAGGACTCCGCGAAGGTGGAAAAAAACCTTAAAAAACTCCTATAAAAGTCAATTTTGAGTCTGCGCCGGGACGAGGAATTATTGCCCGAGGGTTTGCAGGGCCGGGCCGGGGCTCCGTGCTCGCGGAGGCCATGGAGTCCTCATTAATTAAGCTTAATTACGCCGCATGCTCGTTTATTTGCTGCTCATACAATGGTGAAGCCCATGTACAAATAACATACAGATTTTATTTCGGGATTTTTTTTTCCTTTAGGGACAAAACGTACACACACACGCACCAAAAAAAAAAAAAAAAAAGGCGAAAAAACCAAAACAACAAACCCACATAATTACAATTTTATACAGTGCAGAAAGAATTAAAATAGGTGTCACCGAACTGTACAACGTCAGGGCGGAGAAAAAAAAATATAGAGAGGGGAGGGAGGGGAATAATCCTTCATTATATATAGATTTCTATAAAAACATATGGAGGATTGTCTTTACACAGAGACCACGGTCGCTTGCAAATTTACAAAGGTTAACTAAAAAAAAAAACCCAAATCTATATGGCAAATATTGCCAACAGAGATTCCCCGATTTAATACTGATCAACTGAGACTATTCGTGTCTCGATTATTAGCAACAACAACAACAAAAAGGAAAAAAAATGTAGAATAAATAACAGGATGAGCATGGCTGTCTCTTTCCAAAGTGCCTTGTTCTCTCTGCATAGGGTCTGATCCTGCAGTCTTTATGCAGGCAAAAAAAAAAGAAAAAAAAAAACCAAAAAAAACCAAACCAAAAAACCCCACCAAAATTAATAGTTCCAAAAAAAAAAAAAATCCCTCTGAGAGACTTTTTTTTCTTTTTTTTTTTTTGCCCGCTGGGTGTTGGCCGGCAAAAAAAAAAAAAAAAAAAAAAAAAAAAAAAAAAAAAAAAAGTATTTTTCCGGGCTCCAAGTGAGACGGCACCGAGGGGATTTGAGATTTGAGTTCGGGGTCTTTTCCAGCCCACTCAGCCCAAGCCGGCTCTGCTCCTCCCAGCCGGGCCGGTCGCATCGCTCACCGCCAGCTCCCAAACTCAGTTCGCAATTTCTTTTTTTTTTTTTTTTTTTAAAGAAGCATCAAAATCTCATTTGGCAAAGCCTCACCCCAAACTCGCAGTCGGGGCTTTCGGCACGGACGGGGGGGGCGCTTTTACTTTCTCCTCCAGCCCTCCCCGAGCAGAAAAAGGCACAGACGCTGCGGGCTCGCACCCCCGGCCGATGCTCAGCTCATTCCCCGGGGCCTCGCTCCGCTCTGCCGCCGCTTCCCGGAGCTCCAGTCCGCGTTCGTGCTGCCCAAAGCCGGGCTGGGACACCCCCGCTCCACCCCGAGCGTCCTGGGGGGATTTTCCCGGCCTTTTCCCGGCCCGGGCTCACATAACGCACGGCTTGATGTCCTGGTATGTCACTTGTTGGTGGTAATAGGAGCCGCTGCCCGCCGAATGCATGGAGGACGAGGCCATGGCGTTGAAAGAGAAGACGAATTCTTTTCTGTCGCACATGCTCGGAGACTGCGAGTGATACCGCGGGATGCCTGCGGGACGGGGGGAGACACGGTCAGCAGCGCCAGAGATTCAGAAGGGGAAGGGGAGCGAGGGGGGAGGAGAGAAAAACACTGGATGGGGTTGAAAAAAAATCCTAATAACCCAACTGGCCCGCACGGCCCGGTGCAAGCGAGGATTCGGGGGGATTTTGGCACACACGGGGGGCAGGTGCGGCAGAGAAACCCCCGGGAAGGCGCTGCCCTGCCCGAGGGCACTGCCACGAGAAGGGATTCGCCTTGAGTTTCTGATTTTGTTTTTTGGGGTTTTTTTTGGACATCAAGATTTATTTTCTTTCGCCCCGGCTGTTTTTCCCGTGCGGAAAATCCTCCGGGTGCGGAGCGGGGGAATCTCCCGTTTGTGCCAGGAGGAGGCCGAGGGCGAGAACCGCCGGTCCCGAGGCTGTTCCCACCGCTCCTTCCGCCACCTCGGCACGGAACAGCGCCCCGGGAATTCGGGGTGCGCTGCGGATGGGGTGCCCTGCCCGGCAGCGCTCCCCACCGCTCCTTTGGGTGAAAATCAGAGCGGTTCGGTGAAGGCCGCGCACGGCACGGTGGATCCTCGGGGAGGATTCCCAGCCCCGTTTTCCACAGGCCCTGGATGCGCTGTGCTCCGGGAACAGCCCCAGGGCCAGAGGGTGCCCGTGGTGGGCACTGCCCCGGCCGGCTCTGGGGTTCTGCAGCTCCGGCCCGGCCCGGCCGATGCTTTTTCCCCGTTTCGCTTTGTGTTTTTGACCCATTTGTTCTCCGCTTCCCGGCCGTTCCTGTCAGGCACATGCCGCTCCCCCGAAGGCCCGGGGTGATGGGCAGGGACCCCCAAATCTGCCCCATCACCCGCCCGGGGCTTCGGGGCTCCCCCGTGCCACCGGAGTCCCGCACCCACCGCACCTCGAGGGGAATTTGGGCAGCAAAGCGAAACCCAGGGCTGGCTTCGTCCCTTCCGAGGCCTCTTCCCGGCCAAACACCATCCCCATCCCAAGGCTCAGGGCAGATACAGCCCCGACAGCTCCAGGGACGAGACCCAGCCGGGGTTTTGGGGCGCGGGAGGATTTTGGGGGGTCCGGGCCGCCGACTTTGGCGTGGGCGAGGGATGGAGGGAGGTGACGGGCCTGGAAAACACGGCCCTGAGATGTGAGAAAAACAGAACTGATGGCGGGGCAGGGGCCGGGATGGGGTGGGCTGGGATGGAGCGGGTGGCGGGCCCCGCAATGGGGAATTCCTCCCTTTTCACTCTGCGGAATCCTCCAAATCCCGATGGAGGTGCGAGAGCCCAGAGGTGCATTCCCGGCCTCTCCTTTCCGCAGCTGCCTGAGTTCACCGACCTCAGGCCCGGGGCGGCCCTGGAGGTGAAGCAGCCGCCGGGAAGAGCGGAGCCCAGGTCTGCGGGAGCGGAGCCGCAGTCTGGCCGTTCCCGGCCCCACAGTGGGGAGAGCTCCGACGGGCGCCCCGTTTCCCCCGGGAAAAGAGGCGAGGAGTGAAGACAAGGCAGCTTCCCCTCGGGAACAGCATTAACCGCAGCCGCGGAGCGGGATCCCGGCTGGCAGTGGCACCGCCGAGACCCCCGGCCGACCCCCGCGATCACCGCGCCTTACCTTGGAGGTCGGTGGTGTTGTGGCTGTTCTGGTGCAGGTAGGGCTGGTCCAGGGAATGCGTGGAGAGGCTGGAGGAGAGCGGGTTGGCCGTGGGGTTGCAGGGCGACAGGGGCTGCTGCTTGATGTAGGAGGCGCCGGTGTTGAGGGCCGCCGAGGCGCTGGGCGCCCACGCCGAGGCCGAGCTGGAGTAAACCGAGTGCGGCTCCATCACGCCGCCGGCGGGAAGCAACGGGGACGCGGGCACGGAGCTGTCGTGGTGCGGGTATTCCCCGGCCGAGGAGCCGGTGCAGCCGCCCATGTAGGTGTGCCCACCGTTGGCGGGCAGGTGGGGCACGGAGTGTCCCGGCAGGCCCATCCCCTCCACGTTGCTGGACAAATGCCCGTTCATCATCCCCAAGCCCCCTTCGAGAGAGAGGCTGTTGGGGGGGCAGGAGAGCCCGCCGGCCGAGCCCTGGAAGCCGTAGCTGTCGGGGAGGTGGTTGAAGCTGAGCCCGTTCATCATGCTGTACATGGGCTTCAGCGCCTGGCATTTCCTCCGGAACCCGCGGGGCCGGCGGCGGAACGAGCCCTCCTCGAACATGAACTCGCTGGCCGGGTCGATGGTCCAGTAGTGGCCCTTGCCCGGGCGTCCCAATCCTTTGGGCAGCTTGATGAAGCACTCGTTGAGCGAGAGGTTGTGGCGCACCGAGTTTTTCCAGCCCTGGTAGGAGCCTCGGAAGAAAGGGAAGCGGCTCTGCAAGAACTGGTAGATCTCGCTGAGGGTCAGGCGTTTGGAGGGAGAGCTCTGGATAGCCATGACGATGAGGGCGATGTAGGAATAAGGCGGTTTCTCCGGCCGCCGGATCCCCGCGTTCGTCTTCTTCGCCTTGGGGCCGGCGCCGCCCGGGGCTCCGCCGCTGCCCGGGGCGCTGCCGGCCGAGCCGCCGGTCCCCGCGGAGGCGGCGTCCATGGCCGAGCTCTGCGGCTGCTTCTCAGCCACGGAGGACATGGGGCCGTAGCTGCTGTGCACCGCAGGAGGAGGGGGCTGAGAGGACAGAGCCTGCTGCGCTTCTGCAGTCATCTACGGCCAGGTCCGCGGCGGCCAGCCCCAGCCCCGGCCCTCCTCCGCCGCCCCCCCAGCGCCCCCCCAAAAGGCCGCGCTGCTGGGGGCTCGCCGCCGCTCACCCACCGCCCTCCCCGCGGCGTCCTGCCGGCCCCCCGGCGGGCTCGCTGCTTTCCACCGGGAGAACTTCACCCCTCCGTGGATAAACAAATGGAGGGAGCGACGACACCCCCCACCCCCCCCACCCAACCCCTCCTTTGCCTCCTCCTCCTCCTCCTCCTCCTCCCTCTTTATCCCTAAATCCGAGCGCGGCTGCAGAAGGCGAGCGAGAGGCGGAGGGTCGGGGGGGCCGCCGGGAGGCGGGATGGGGGGGGCGCTGGAAGCGAGCTGAGCTCGGCTGCCGCGAGAGACGAGCCGGGGCCGCCGCCTGCGCCTGTCCCGCCGCCCCGGGCCGGGCCGGGCTCCCGGGGCCGCCGCCGTCCCCTCTCCGGTGGCTTTAGCTGCGCTGGCGCTGCCGCTGCTGCGGGGAGCTGCTTCCCATCGCGGTGGCTGTCGAGTCTGCCCCCGGCCCCGCCGCTCGCCTTCTACTTTATCTCTCGCAGCGGCGTCTGCCGCTCCTTGACAGACGTAAGCGCGGAGCGGAGATCCCCGCCCCGAGCGGCTCCCCCCGCGCCCGCCCCTCCGCCGGCCCCCTCCGCCGCCGCTCCCCGCTGGTGGGCAGCTTTTAAAGAGCCCTTTCCACGCCGCCCTGCCCCACCCGGGATCGGGGCGGGGGGGGGGGGGCGCACGCCGCACCCCTGCCCGCCGCGGAGGGCACCGCGCGTATATCTCCGTGTGTGGCTGTGTGTGTGATTTCTGCCACGCGTGACCGCGACACGCCGTGGGGATCCTCCACCCTCTCCCTGCTCCTCTTCCCAGCCCTGGGAAGCTCGGGCAGGGCCCCGGGCGGGCCGGAGAAGGGGCCGGGGCAGCGCGGAGGTCCCGCGCGTGGAGCGGGACAAGCGGAGGGCGCTGGCCCGGCCGCCGGCTCCGCGCTGAGCGTGGCTTCACCCGCTTCAAACCCCCTCTTCGTGCGCTCTTTTTAAGCTCGGCGGGCCCGGGCAGGATGTTTATACTGAGCAATGTAAACACGGGCTCGGGGGTGCTTTAATAAAAAGAAATCGGCGAAAACTCCCGCTGCCTCGCGAAATGCCCTTTTCTGCCTCCGCCGCCGCTCCGGGGCCGCCAACGGGCTTCGGGACCCCTCGCCTGCCCCGAGGCTGCTTTAGGGATGAGGGTGGCTTGGTTTGTTTGGGGTCGTTCTGGGGTTTTTTTTGAGGGGGGGTATGTATAAATCTGTGCTGCAGTTTCGCGGCTCCGTGCCCGGAGTTTGACGCTCCAGCTCCTGCCGAGCCGCGGGCACACGCGGCGGGTGGGGGGGGAAGGAGAACAGAAACCCAGAGGGGTAGAGACCCCCTTTTCCTCCCTCCCCTGTCCTCCAAAAGCCACCTCTCCGAGCGCCGTGCCGCCGGCAGAGCTGTCACTCGAGGTAAGTCGCTTGAAATCGTTGTCACCTTCTGTGGGCCCGCGCGTGGAAAAGCTGCGCGGTGCGGGGGGGTGGGATTGTGGGTGGGCACGGGGGATGGAGCCTGAGCTCTCAGGGCTGCCGATGTGCCGGCTGCTGCCGCCTGCTCCCTCCCGACATCGGGGGAAAAGAAAAGAGAAAGGAAAAGGGGATTAAAAAAAAAAAAAAAATCCGCCCCGTCGCCCGCAGCTCATTGCAGGCCCCGCCGCGGGGCTGTGGGCGCATCCCTGTGTAAGGACAGAGCGGGGACACCCCCCGTCCCCAAACCCCCCGTCCTACAGCTCGGTCTTTCAAGTTTTTTAATGATAATTTAATACCTTTTAATGGAAAGATAGGCACCGATCGGGTTTCCCGAACTCCCTCGGCGTTATTGGCGAGCAGTTGTGAGCAGCCTCCGGGGCGCCTGTCACATCTGTGGCACGACCGAGAGGGATTTCACATCAGGGTTTTCTTTTCTTTTTTTTCTTTTCCTTGCTATCCTTCCTCCTCGCCTCTTTTCCCCCTCTTTGCTCAAATAATAATAATAATAAAATAAAAGTCGTCCTGCTGACAGCACCGGGCCTCCTGTTCCCGGTGCAAACGGGCCCGGGCCAGGCACGGGAGAGCCCAGGCCGAGAGCAGGTAGCCAGGGAAGGGCTGGGAGGAGGTCGGGACGGTTATTTCTGGAGCTTTTCCCCGGAGGAGAAGGAGGAGAACGAGCAGCTCCGGCTGCCCGGGGAGGCGGCGGCCGCTGCGCCCTCGGCGCGGAGCCGAACGCGGGGCGCGGTGGCTGCTCGGGAAGGGCGGAAACCACCCCAAAAGTCGCTTTTTTTTGTGGAAGAAACGATCACCTTTCCCGGGGCTGACATCCCCGAGGAGCCTGGTGCAGAGTATTCTCTCTGTTTCTCGCTGCATTTTTCTATTATTATTATTATTTTTGCCGTGGGAGCGCATCTCTGACCCCGAGCGTTGCTCCGCATCGAATGTTCCCCCCCGGCTGGCGAAATCTTTGCTTTATGTCACTCTGCTACCGTATCTCCCCGATCTGCCCCCAAAACCCCGCGGATGGAGCTCTAAACACAGCACAAAATACCCGTGGAGAAATCACCTTCAAACCGTTCGCCACCGGCAGCGTTTCCACGAGGAAATAAAATATCTCCGAGTTAAAAAAACCCCAAATCTCTCCGTGGAAATCAAATTATTTCCCCTCAAAGAAAATCAGCCCCTTCACGAGTGCCCTTTCCCCCTCTCGGAATATCTTTTAGGGGTGGAAGGATTTGGTTTCCGATGCATTTATTACGGCTAGCAAAAGTTAAAAATGGGAATATATCGCTCCGGGTCCTATAGGCCTCGTGGTGGGAACAGCAGAAATGTTGGAGGGTTTTAATCCGAGCCCACGAGCTGGGGAAAGGAGAATTTTGGGGAAGAAAAACCCGGTGGATGAGGATGGTGTGGGGGGAAAACGGGACCCGCTTTTGGTGTTGTCTGTGGGGTGAACCGAGTCTTCCCCCAGCCCCAGAAAAGTAAGGAGAAAAAGAAGAAATGATAAAAATTAAGTGATCATCTGGCTCAATTAACCTCTCCCATCCCGTGCGGAGCCCGCGTTCCCGGCCCCGCCGCGCTTCCCACCCGGCTCCTTCCCAAACCCGCTCCCCTTCCCTCCCCCGGCCCCAAACTCGGGCCGTGTTTTGTGTAAAAACAGACAAATCCGAGCGCTTTCTTCCTTTTCCTGCGCCCAAGGTATTTTTACTAGCTAATTGCTTAAGTGAAGTCAACTCGGCGAGCGGGCCCGGGTGTAACCCGAGGATGGAAATGGATATTGGTGGCTTTGTTAGAGGCGGGCTGGGTGCTGCTCCGAGAGGGGCCGGGGTGTTCCTGCCGGCCGGGACCACCCAGGCCGAGGGGAGTGACGGCCCCGTGTCCCCCTCCCCGCTGTCCTGCTTTGCATTAACACCACCCGCGGGACCCCCTCCGCTCTTCCCCAGCAGCAGCTTTCCCCCCTCGCCTGCTTTCTGGGGTTTTTTTGGTTTTTTTTTTTTTTTTCCAGTCGCCGCCGTCCCCGTGGCCGCTGGTCCCAAATCCGCGGCGAATTGATCCCTAAATGTTTATTTAAAGGCGAGGATTGGAGCATCGGAGCGAGGGGCTCGAGGATGGAGAGAGAAGGGCTGGGGGAAGGTGGAGGCACCGAGGGAGGGATGATGATTTTAGGGAGGAACATTTTTTTTTGCGGGTCCATCACGCTCTGCCCCACTCGTGGGACGTTTCCCAGTCCCGGCCTTGGCCTCTCGCATTCCTGGAGGCAAAGCCCGGTCTCCAGGGCCGAATGGGACATGGAGAAGATTTTTTTTTTTTTTGGAGAGAGCAGAAGCCGAAATTGGGAGAGCAGTGTCTGAGGCGGCTGCGGGGAGGTGCGGGCTGGCTGTCACCGCCCTGCCTCGGGCAGAAGTTCAGGCTTTGGTCAGAAAGGGGAAAAAAAAATTTAAAAAAAAAAAAAAAAGAGGAAATCCAAATCTCCCCCTTTTGTCTCCTTTTTCCCCCCTCTGCCCGTCCCGAGTCTCCCCCCCGCCCTTCAAGCCCAGATTTTCCATGACGTCCTCCGATGAAATATTGCAGCACAGGAATTTACAGCCTCCTGCAGCTCGCGATTTTTTTTTTTTCCCCTGTGGAGTTTTCTGGCAGTTCCCGCTCCCTGCAATACAAATCGCTCCCAGCGATAATAAGCTCCGAGCGCTGCCACTCCGACACGGTCGCTTCCCACAGAGATCTCCCAAATACCTCCGCGTATTTATATCCCCGCTCCGGGGAGGGAGAGGCAGAACGTTTTCCCGCAGGGATGCTTTTGGACTGGCTGCGATTCACACCCGAAAAATTTGGGTACCAAGAGAAACAGCGGGGTTGAGCCAGAGCAGACCTGGCACCCGGCGAGTGATGCTCCCACATCCCACAAATTCGCCCTCAAAGACAGCTCGGAGTGTAAATCCAGGTGTAAATCCAGGTGTAAATCCGTTCCTGTGACATTCAGGCTTTCCTGGACGAGATTTCTTCCCGGGGGGGGGAATCTCCCAAAGCAAACAGAACTCTCGGGAAGGGATGTCCCCTCTCCCAGCAACTTGGCACAGCAGTGGCATCCAAACAAAATTCAGAGCCACTTCCAGCTCTGCCAGCACCGATTCCCTTCAGGACAGAGATAAAATTGTGCTGGAGAAACCTTTCGATTCGCTGCTGAGCTTTTTTGGTATGGGGAAAACATCCCCAGCCCCTGGCGACTCCCGATGCCAGAAATCCGGCTGGGCCAAGCCGGGCCGGGGGTCTCCAGCAAAGGAGGAGGACGAGAGGGTTCAGCCCAATTTCCAGCCTTAGGGAACCTGTTGTTGTTGTTGTTTACTTTTGTTTGGGGTTTTTTTTCCCCCCAAGTTCAAATTAAAACCCTGTCCAAATCCCATCAGTGTACCGGTTTTGGAGGAAGGGGGAATTTTAGCGTCTGGGGCGGGCGAGGGTCACCAGCCCCGTTTCTGCGTGCCCCACAAAATCCCTCTGCATGGAGAGGTGGGAGAAATGAAATCGGAATATCCCGCATAAAAGAAGAACAGGTTATTTTCCTGCACGGGCTCCAGGAGCCGCAGGGACGGTCCATTCTGAGGCTAAATGATGGGCGAGACGGCAGCGTGGGCTGCGGGGAGATGGGGAAAACAAACGCGGCGGGTTTGGGGAAGGATCCGGCCTCCCTTTGCCAGGAGACGGAGGAAAAGCCCGAGGGGAGGCTGGGGGGGATCCCGGTGGGCTCCTTGGAAGGATAAAAAAAGGATTTTATCCAACCCGGCAGCAGCGAGCATCACCCACCCCGGGGGGAAGAGGGGGTGACAGCACCTGGGCAGGTGTCGGGGTCCCCAGCAGCCACCAGCGCTTGTCCCTTGTCACCTGCCCAGCGGTCAGAGCCATCCCGGCGGTGTCCAGGCAGGAAAGGAGAGGGATGCTGAGGACAGGATCCTGCCCGGTACCCGGCCGGGAGAGCAGAACCCCCGTCCTGGTGCTACAGAACCCGCTCCTCCCTGCCCACGGTGTCCAGGGACACTGAGCTCTTGATAAAGCAGATTTTACTGTCGTGAAGCTCGGGGTATTTCTGTGGAGAAAGGAAAATCGCACAGGGCGACACAACGGCCTGGAAGCCTCTTTTTTATAAACCTGATTTTCACAGTAAATCCCGCACAGAAACTACGTGTCCCCCTTTTCCCGGCCCAAAGCGGGGGTTCGGAACTCGCGTTTAAACCCCAGAAATTCCAGCTGGAAACAGCCGCAGTTGTGCCCTCGCCGATTCTTTCTTTGCAAAGACCTGCGGGTGGTTTTCCTTGGAAGCTTTCCCGACAAAATCTGTTTTCCACCGTTGGAATTCCCAAATAGTGGTGCTGTGCATCGGCGGGGTCGGGGTGGTGCAGGTTCGTGGACGCCTCTACCTCGCAGATGCCAGAGCAGAGAGTTAAAATACACCAAAAATTGGTTTATCATCTTTCCCACCTCCTGGTAACAGAGCAGCTCCTCGTAAATCCATTCCTTTTCACACAACCAGCCCTCACTTAAATATTAAAAGCGACTCGGAGGGGATTTTAAAAAATGTTTTGCAGGGAATGAAAAGCTCGGCTGGAATTCCCGGGAAAGATGAGCTGCGGGTAGGAGAAATGCCCGAGCCAAGGTGGGAAAACTTTCCCCAGTACGGGTTGTTGCGCCCTGAAGTTAAACGATTTCTGCAGCAATGGGACTGATTTTTATTTTCACAGGATTCATAGAATTTTGGGGAGAATCATCCTCAAGGGAACGGGTGCGTCCATGTGTCCGTCTTCCCACTGTGAATATTTTGGGGCTTTTGGGGTAGATGTGCGTGTGGGGAAGCCAGAGTGGAATTGGGAAGAATTCTGTAAAAAACACCCCAACCCCCCCAAAACCAGAAAGAACGATCCACTGAAAACAACAGCAAAACACCCCCACCTAAAATAAAGAAAAAACGCACCAAAACTGGCCCAGAACTCACTAAAAATTCCAAAAATGAGCCCAGAAATGGTTTTGCTTTTCCCTTTCTCAGAAACGCCGGGAAAATTGCAAAACTCCCGGGGCATTTTGCGCAGCACCCTCAGCTCCTCTCCCTTAACCTCCCTCAAATCCAAGTCGGTAAAAAACACCAGCTAATTCTGCATTAACCCACCGTAAAATCGGGGAATGAAGGAATTCTTTCCGGACCCTTTCTCCCGCAAGTTTTGCGGGATTCCTGCGGGCAGAGGTGCTGCCCGAGGACTGAGGTTGAGGCAGGAGAATTTTTCTTCCAGCATTATTCGTTTCTCCTTCGGAAAGGATCGAATTTGAGCGCTTGGCTCCAAGCACCGCGGGCTGAAGGGGTTTTCCCCCACCCGGTGTCCCCCGTGTCCCCTCGGCCCACGCGTGGGGACATCCAGGGGTGCGGCTGAGCCCCAAAACCGATCGAAACGTGCCCGGGTGGGAGCGGAACCCTCCCGGCTGAGCCGGAGCGGCCGCGACTGAGCCAAACACAACCGGGCTGGGAAATCCGCGCTGGCACAGCAGGAAAGGGAATTTTCTGTCCATCGGGAAGAGGGTTTGGAGCTGAGCTGGAGCAGAGCCCTTGGTCTGGTTTGCCCCGCGGCCGCAGGAAAAAGGAAAACAGAAATGTTTCCAAGTAGTGCAATAAGTGAATGGGTATGGGGAGAGTGTGCTGGAGGGGAGAGAGGAGACACAACAGAAAAGAAACAGAGGACAGACGGAATGGGCAGGAGGAAAGAAAGAAGGAGAGAGGGAGAAAGGGAGAAAGGAGGAAAGAAGGAAAGAAGGAAAGAAGGAAAGAAGAAGGAAGGAAAGAAGGAAAGAAGGAAAGAAAGAAGGAAAGAAAGAAGGAAAGAAAGAAGGAAAGAAGGAAAGAAAGAAGGAAAGAAGGAAAGAAAGAAGAAAGAAAGAAAGAAAGAAAGAAAGAAAGAAAGAAAGAAAGAAAGAAAGAAAGAAAGAAAGAAAGAGAAAGAAAGAAAAGAGAAAAAATATATAAAGAACGAGAACTAGAAAGAAATAGAATATGAGACAGAAACTAAAAGAAAATAGAGAGAAAAAGAAATTAAGACCAATGATGAGCCAGAGAGTGAGAAATAGAGAAAGGATGAAAGAAAACGGAGAAATAGGGAAATGGAGAAGCAAAAAAGGAAACAAAGAACAGGAGGAAATGAGGATAAAAAGAAAAAGAGAGGGAAAGAGGAAAAGCTGTAAGGAAAGGGGAAAAGAAAAGAAAAGAAAAGAAAAGAAAAGAAAAGAAAAGAAAAGAAAAGAAAAGAAAAGAAAAGAAAAGAAAAGAAAAGAAAAGAAAAGAAAAGAAAAGAAAAGAAAAGAAAAGAAAAGAAAAGAAAAGAAAAGAAAAGAAAAGAAAAGAAAAGAAAAGAAAAGGAAAATAAAAGAAAACGATTAAAAGAACAAGAGAAAAGCCAAAAAGAAAAAAGTGCGAAAAAGACAAAAAAGGGGAAGAATGAGAGAGAAAAACCCAAAACCAAACCTCCCAAAGAAATCAACACAGCAAGTACAGAAAAGAAGAATTATTTCCCTGCAAAACCAAGACCACGACACAGACAATTTAATTTTTTTTTTTCCTTGGAAAACGGGGCTGAGAGGGAAGGGAAGAACTGCGCAGAGGGGCCCGGGCCCAGCCGGAGGGATCGACTCCGGGCTGGGAGATTTTCCTTCTTTCCCCGGGGCAGGGACACGAACGAGAGCCGAGGCTCGGCTGCGATTTTTCCCCCCGTGGGTTTTCCACGCGTTAAGCCCGGCATAAACCCCCGCCCGGCCCCGCGCTGGCTCCGTAGGTGGCCGTGTATATTTGGGTTTGGAGCCGTGTTTATGTTCATGAAAAAGGCTGAGATTACAAACAGACCACTGAATGCCCGCCGCGGTGCTGCCGGATTGGTGGGAGATGTGCACTTTCATCCTAATCGCCCTTTCGGGGCAGCGAAATCTGATTTAAAAAAAAAAATTATGTGAATTTATTATTTTTTTTAGCCGTAAGGAATGAAGGATCTCTGGGGCTGCCCCTTTCCCGTGTGGTTTCCCAGTGGAGAAGGCGGGGATGGAGAAGGGTTGCGAGGGAGAAATCTCCAAAATTTAGGCATAAATCCAAGAAAAACGAGCCCTGGAGGAGCGCAGAGAAAAGGGGGATTTCGTCTCGCCCTCCCTGAATCCACCTCGACCCCGGCGAAGGGGTCCCAGTGGCGAATGGAATTATGTCCCCCCCAAAAATTCGGCTCCTGGGGGACATTGTGCTCAGGGGTTTGTCCTTGCCGGGTGGAGATTGGAGGAAGCTGAAATTCCAAAAACCCCGTTAATTCACCCGTTTAGGATGGAATCTAGATGTTTGTATGTATAAAATAACCCCGGTCCTTATAACTGCAACTAAGAAAAAAATCCCAAATTCATTAATTTACATTAAAATTTAAATACAAGGAGGTTTTAAATTAATTTCCGGGGAGGTTGGAGGAGCAATCATCAACCTGCAACTTTGCTTTCAGAGCCTGGATTTGGGATTTTGGGGTCAGCCTCTTGATTTCTTCATAAAACCTCTCTGCAAAATTATTCTTGACCCCTCCTCAGCTGCTTCTATCCCCATCTGCATTCGAAAGTTTGAACAGCTGATTGTAAAAAATCCGATTTTTACAAGTATTTTTTTCCCTCCCGCAGTCGCTAAATCCCCAGCACGGAGGGATCCACTTTAGGTCCCAGGGAGAGGAATTTTTTTTTCCCCCCTTCAGGAGTTCTGGGAGCGAACGTGCGCTCAGCCTTTGGCATCTCCCTCCTTTTCAACACTTTCCTTTTGTGGGCAAAAGCTCTCGGCGGAGGAGCCCGTGCGCCAGAGCCCGGCAGACCTGGAGCGTTTGGACATTCAGATATTTTACTGCCCTTGGGATCCCTCATTGACTGAAGAACAAAGAAAATCCGTCCGATTTCCCCGCTGGAACGAGATGCGAACAGAATTCGGGGCGGGGGAGATTTTAGCAGGGAAGGTGTTCGGGAAAAAAACCAAGGGGGAAAAGGGAAAATGAAAAATTCCTAAAAAATCCCAAAAGTTTTCCCTGTGCAGCGGCTGTGCTGCACTGGAGATGCAGGGGAGAATTCCCCCCGGGGTTTGGAGGCAGAGGAGTGCTCCGAAAACAGCTTTTTCTGCCTTAAAATATCTTCAGGGTGTCAAATCATCTCCCCGAGACAGCCAGGACTCCAAGTGTGGGGCTTAGAGCGACAGTAGAGGAGTTTCTTTGTTCTCTCCTCACACCTGGAATTTCCTTTCCTTTCCTTTCCTTTCCTTTCCTTTCCTTTCCTTTCCTTTCCTTTCCTTTCCTTTCCTTTCCTTTCCTTTCCTTTCCTTTCCTTTCCTTTCCTTTCCTTTCCTTTCCTTTCCTTTCCTTTCCTTTCCTTTCCTTTCCTTTCCTTTCCTTTCCCTGTTTTTTTGGAGAGGGCCAGCATTGCGTTTTCTCGGTGACATTAAACGATTCCGCAGGAGGGACAGAAAAACAAAACTCCCCAAAACCACCCCTCAAAACCCAGCAGAGCGAGCGGCTTTAAATCAAATTTCTCCCAAAAATCCCCCGGTGCTGTGAGAGCCAGGTAGGCCCTGCAGAGGTGGCGGGGCTGGGGGACACCGGGGGTGTCCCCGCGGGCACACAGAGCTGTCCCCTGCCCTGCCACACCCTGTCCCCCCTGCTCAGGGGACATTTTTGGGGTTGTCATCCCCGCACCCGCCGGCGCTCCCCCCGGAGCCCCCCGAGGATGCGGCGCGGGGCGAGGCAAGAGCAGATGAAAGTGATGTCACATTAATGTCAGCTCACAGCTCGAGCCCACACAGCCTTGATTGCTCTTATTAATCTTGCCAATTTGTCTGTCAGCACCCGGCTAATCCCTAAATAGCCTCCCCCGACAGGTGCTTTATGCTTCCGCCACATCCCCCTGTGCCCGCTCGCCCGCCCCCGGTGACACCCGCGCTCTGTCCCCGCCTCTGCTCCCCCGGCAGGGCCGCAGGGGACACGGGTGACTTCGCACATGTTTAGTCTGTCCAAAAAAAAAAGAAGAGGGTCGGAGTTTTGGGCTTCCCAGAAGGAATTGATGAGCGGGGTGAGGGGAGGTGCTGGGGGGTGGCAGAGCAAACCCTCCGTGTGATTTGTCCCATATCAGGATCAGAAAACGCATTTATGGCCCAGCCATCTCACGGCAGCTCTGATTTGTGGTGGGTTTGGTGGTTTTGTGGACAGGGGAGAAGATTAAAACAAAAAAAGTCCAAGCTGGAGCTGCAGTGGAAAAGCCACTTTTCAAGCCCTAAGCAGTTTTTTATCATAAACTCGTGGAATGGTTTGGGTTGGAAGGGATCTTAAATCTCGTTCCAGCTCCCTGCCATGGGTTCCAACACCTTCCACCAGCCCAGGCTGCTGTTTGTCCTGCACTTAAGCTGAGGGTTGATTATTTTCTTTACTTACTCTATCAGAAAATCCACCAGGCTTGTTGTGGTGTGTGTTCAGCCACAAAGTCCCAGCCACGTCCGTTCTTCAGCAAAGGACTGAAATTATCGTGTTGTGAGGCTTAATCTTCCTAAAGTCGTTATTTAGCCCAGCGGTCTTAAATCACAAAACACAGATTTTGTGTTTAGAACTCTTAATTGCTAAACCAAATCAACTGCTAAACCCTTTTAACTGCTAAAAGAGAGTTCAGGTTGTTTTCCCCTCTTGGCATTAAGAGGAAAAAAGTTGATTTATTTCTGTTTGGCAACTCTGCTGCAGGAAATGTTCAGCACACAGGTTACAAACTGGTGATTTCTGCAGTGATTCACCTGCAAGAGGCTCTGCTCTGGAGGAAGAGCTCCCAAACCTATGTTATATCCAAAGCTGGCCGGGGCTGCTCCCATCCCAGCAGGAAGGAAGAGCTTTCAGGAGCATCTTCAACAATTCCTCCAAGAGATGAAGTGGTCCAAGTCCACTAAAAGAGCTCAGAGCTGTTCACTGTTAACCCTTGGGTGCTCCAGATCTGATCCTAAAAACTCCTAAAAACACCATTCCTCACTGAAAGCTCTTTCACTCCATCCTGACCTGGATTTATTATCAGGAGACAGATTTTTTTTTTCTTCCTTTTCTTTCTCCCTGAGCCATTTACTTCACCCAATGAATCCATCCATCACAGCGAGCTGGAACCGACCTGGGCTCCAAGGATATTCTGAGCTGTGCAGCGTGTCAGGAAACGGGCAGCAGCCCCGTGTGATGCAAATATTTGGACGAGAGAGAGGTAGGAAGGATTGTCCAAATGTTTACTGAAGGCTGTTGATAGCCCCAGGATTTATAACTGCTGGATAAGGCCTGCCCCCACACAGCTCCTCCAGCAGGTGCATCCAGTTTCCCCATGACACATGGGATGTGTGTGTGCTCTGGGGAAGGGGATGCAGGATGGAGATGATGCCTGGGGGAGGCTGAATTAGAGAATAAAGCAGATCTTTATTGAAAGTACACCTTGGGCAGGACAAGAGCCTGGCCAGGGCTGCACCCAAAGTGGACGCAAAGTGCTCACAAAATGGACAAACGGTCACGAGATGTCACATTTTTGTAAGTTTTGGTCCATTTGCATATTGGAGTTTAATTGTCCAATTCCAGCTTCAGGTTGTGAGGTCCCATCCTTCTTGTTTTCTCTCTTCAGCCCACCCTTGTTTGTGCTTTCGGGCCTGAAAACTTCAGAGCTGCTCACTGTTAACCCTTGGGTGCTCCAGATCTGATCCCAAAATCTCCTAAAAACACCATTCCCCACTGAAAGCTCTTTCACTCCACATCCTGACCTGGATTTACAGTTGTCCTTGGTGTGCAGCAGGAAAAGGATTTGTTTTGTGTCCCTGCTCTGTGCAGAGCTGAGAGTGACACTGAATGTGAGCTCAGAACTGCACCCCTGGGCGGCACAGAACCTGAAATACATGAAAGCTCAAACTGAAGGCATCAGAGGCAGTTCCCTGGGATTCAGCTCCCTTTTCCCAGCTGCTTCACTGGTTTGGAGCTCGTGGAGCAGCAAGACAGGAGCTCAGGATCCACTCCAGTGATTCATGCCCCTGACAGCAATTCCAGCCATTGGAAAAAAAACAAAAAAACCAAAACACAACCAGTTGGAATTTCTTAAGTGGAAGCAATACTCGGAACTGTTCAGGCCCATCAAAATATTCCCTGTCACTCTCCTTCAGCGCTGCAGCGGAGGAAATTCATGGCATTGTTGTGCTTATTGTTCTTGGCATTTCATTTCCTCGCTTCCAGCGCCGGGGATTGGAGCTCCCCTGTCTCCCAGCGAGCCCTGGCTGCTGCTGGGGGCACAGCACAAGTGCTGCCAGAGCAGTTTGAGCCATTGCTGGGGCTCAAACAGCTCCAGCTTTTTCAGAGTCCACTGGAAATGTCCCGTAGCTGCTGCCAGGTGGCCTTTTCCAGCCAAAAGAGGAGAGAACGTCCAATAAAAACCTGGCCGATGGGCTAGAAGTGGGAGTGTAGTCAAGGGAAGGCTCTGCTGCCTTGATAGCCCCTCCTGTAACCTGCTCAGGAGGTCCCTGCACGGTCCAGAGGGACCTCAGAGGGCTCCAGCCCCAAATTTCTGCTCTAGACAGGGTCAGCCATGGCTTTGTTCAGCTGAGCCTTGAGAACCCCCAAGGAGAGGGTCCAAAAACCAGGACTGTTGACAGCCCAGGCAGCAGAGGAGCTGTGGGTGCCCTCGTGTCCCTGAAAGCAGGTTGGGAGGCTCTGCCATCAGACCAGAAGATTTTTTTGGCAGTAATTCCCTCCACCATGTGACTGAGGAACAACATCCCATGCTGGAGAGATCAGCATGGAGCTGAGTCACTCAGCTCTGGCCATCTCCTTCCTCCACACTATTTTTGTCCTGGTGATGCTGGGAACGTGAACTCACGGATTTAACGCGCTGCAGACACTCAGACAACTTTTCTGTCTGCAGCAAACAGCAACTGCATCAGCTGCAGCAAAGCCTTTAATTCATCCCAGCCCTGCAGGAGCAGTTTGCTCCGATGGGGAATACAATGGCCCTGTTGTTTTTCCAAGGGGAGATTCCTTGGGTTCAGGCTGTTGCATAAACTGTGTGTTTTCTGTTTGTCACCTGACTCACCCCAGTGACCTCCCCGAGATGGGATTGAGATCACTGGAAGTGATGAAAGTGATAAAAAAAAATCTGAGGACCAGATTGTCAAGGGTTGCCTCTTCTGCTTTGGTTCACAGACTTGGGAGGAGAACTTGGTGTTCTTCGGGGGGGGGTGGGAAATAAGTTGTGTAATAAAATATATGGGGGGAAAAAAAGCAGCAAAGCTCAAATTCCAAAGCCTTCTGTTGTGCTCCAGGACATTTTTCCATGCATTGAACGTCCTCAATCCTGTGTTTGATGTCACATTCTCAGGGCGACCTTAGATGGGGAGTCCCAGCTCAGACTCTTCTCTTGGTAACATCCTCAAAATGCCGGAAATCCTTTCCAGGAAGGAATCTGGAGCCATCCAGATGGGATTTAAGGAAGAACCAGTCCCAGCTGGTGAAGTGGCTGGTTGGTAGCTGGGACCAGCACTGCAGGTGTAGGAAGATGTGAAGGTTTCATGGTGACCATGCCTGGATATCTTCAGGTTTCCTCAGCTGTGAGCTTTGGGGTGACATTTGGGTTCCAAAGGGGGCAGGAGGAGCCTTCCTGCAGGCTTTCCTCCATGGAGGAAGGCCAAAGGGATTGCACATGGATGGAGCTGGCCCTTCCCAGTGTGTGCAGCGTGGTGGGAATGTGAGATATGAGATGAAGGAAAAAGCAGAGTGTGCTGGTGGGGACACACCGTCCTTCCCTCCAAGTGACCAATGAAATCCCCCCCGGAGAAAGAATTTAGCTTTGTGTTACCTTTCCACACTGCTGCACCTCTGGGTTGGGAATTCGTTCTGTCTTTTCCAGCCAGGTGAGGGAGATCAAGCCTTTTTTTTAGCTCTGACCCCGCCAAGCCTTGAAATTCAAGCATCTCACGTGGGGTTTCTCACCTGGAAACGCTGCTGCATAATGCCTCACTTAGCTACTGAAATCCAACCAGGAGAAGGTTACAAACCCAGGAGGAGTTGGGCCAGGGTTAAGCAAAGCAGGAATAAATGAGCTCAGTACGTCCTGGTGCATCCCTGTGCATTTAGGATTGGAGGGGCTGAGCCTTGGCTTGTGGTCCGGCCCAGCCTGGTGCTTTTAGCTGTACAAAATTAGAGAAGTTTTTTGTTGTTGTTATTGTTGTTGGGTTTGTTTGTTTGTTTGGTTTTTGTTTTGGTTTTTTTGGTGGGTTTTTTTGTGGTTGGTGGTGGTGGTGGTGGTTTTTTTTGTTTTTTGGTTGGTTTTTTTCCCCCCTCCCGCCCCCCAAAGCAAGTCATTACTGACAGATTGAAAGGAGTTTATTGCAGAATTTCCCCTACCTCATCTTCCAGGGAACACGCAGGACTCAACTCCTCTTCCTTGGAGTAAATCACGGTGTGGGGCTGCCTTGTCTCAGCCAGAGCCCCTGAGCAGGGATGTTTCACTGTCCAGCCCTTGGGCCACCCAGCCCTAATCCCAGGAATCAGCATCTGCTCCCGGCCCATGCTCTGACCCTCCAGAGCCTCCTTTTTGCAAGGTCAGGAGGTTGGGTGGTAAAAGGGGAATAGCAGGGAGAGCTCCAAGGCTGGCTCTGCACAGGGATTTCATGGAAATGTTTACACTGCCCATGGAGTGGAGACTGGAGCCTGTCCCCCTCTCCAGATTTGCTGGAAATCTGCTCAGGCAAGGACACAGCTCCAGCTTCCGAGTGTCCTGGATGGGGATGGCTTCACACCCTCCTCCTTGGTTGCTTCAATGGATCCAAATGTATTGAGGAAGGCTTGGATGTGGCAGCCAGACCTGTCAGGCATCATTTCACCCCTGGTTCTTTCCTGGTACAATGAGGCTGCTTTTGGCTCATGGTGTAGCCAGAGGGAAGGATAAATAAATAAGCAGGAAAATCAGATGGCAGCGAAGCACGTGGGAGAAGGGGAGAGGCAGCTCTGTTTGGTGGAAGTGAGTGGATGGAGAAACAGCTCCTTGTGTTTCCTTCATCCATCACAGGATATTTTGCGTTGTGTTGAGGTGGTGCAGCACATGCCAGCATGTCAGCAGAAAGGACGGCAGAAAGGACAGCAGTGGGCAGAGAGGGTCCGCTCTGTGCTCGTGGAGGAACCATCCCCTCCTGAGTGGAAATGTTCTTTGGGATCAGGTCAAAAAACGATTTCATGGGAAATTTCTCTGTGAAATCTCTGCTGCATTTGGCTGGAAGGGCCAACTGAGGGGCTTCATCCAAGAAATAGCTGTGCAAAGGGTCACTGAGTGTGGCCTGCCTGTCCATCAGGAGCAGGGCAAGGCTGTGTGTGACACCATCTCCAGGACATGTTTCAATCAAGAGAATAAAAAGGGGTGAAAGGGAATGCTCCAAGCAAAATTCTGATTTTCTCAAGTGGCCAAACTAAAATCAGGTTGTTATTTCTTTCTGTGTATAAATCCTTCTTGAATGCAGGGGAAAACATCATTTCCTTCTCTCTTGGGGCTGAGATCAACAAAGGATGTGATCCACTGCCCAGTGAAGTAAGAATTCAGGGTCCAACATCGAGGGTTGCACGGTTGAATTCTTTCTTAACAACTCATTAAAACGAGCTGCTCCAACTCCTGAGCCTTTTGAGTGGCTCCTTTTCAGAAGTGAAGCCTGGGAAGTCACTCCTGCCCAGCTGCCCCTCCCTGCCACCCTGTCCCTGTCCCGCTTGAGCCACCCACGGCAGCACCCCTGAATTCCATTCCCATTTCCCTTCCATTCAAATTCCATTCCCTCGCTTTGCTCCGTGGCAGAGCACAGGAGTCTCCCTCCCTCCCTGCCTGCCTCTCTCCCGTGCAGCTGCTCAGCTCTGCGAGGGAAAGGCTCCCAGATGTGGCGGGGAGGGAGCTGGGCAGAGCCCTGAATTCCGCTCCGTGCCGTGTGGACTCTTTGTATATTTTGTTTGAGGGAGAAAAATATGTGGAGCCCTTGGAGGAAGGCCGGGGGACCAGGCACGGCCCCGGGGAGCTCAGGCACTGCCAGTCCCCTGCCCTTGGCCCGCAGGATGGGCCAGCTGAAACCCATCAGCATCACCCGACAGGTCCCCAAAAGCCTCTCCTGGAGATGCCTCAAGGTGACCAGACCCTTTGAGAAAAGGCAACTTGGCTCAGAAGCCGCTAACACCTAAACACCCACGGCTGGAATTCGGGGTATTTTTGGCTCACGGGTGATGTGCTGTATCAGATCAATAAATATTCACACGCTCCGGAGTGGGGTTTTTTTGGGAGGGGGGGTTGGTTTAATTTCATTTTAAGTGCATTTCGCTGTGGCACTTGGTAGCTACTTGATTATTGCGTGAGACAATACGTTTATGAAGTGTTGGCCTTCATTTAGTTAAACACTTCATTGATGTCTGAGACCAGAACGGCATGAAACTAATTGTTCCCGTGGCAACAGGAACCCGGAGAATGATTTCACATCGCAGCTTGGCAGCAGAAAAAGAAGAAAACCTCTGTAATTGTTCCCATTAACCCAGCGCAGGGGATTCATGCTCAATCTCTACCGCGCTCTGCTCCGCTTCTGCTGTGAATTAGGGGACCTAAAGTCAGCACAGAACCACATTAAAAAGGCCCCGAAACAAGCTGTGCTTTATGGAGCATTTGTAGCTCTGCCACCAAAACCATTTCTCTTCTGCTTTGCAGGTTTCTGGCCAGCGGCACCGAGGACTGTCACGGCCAAGCCTTCATCTGGAGAGGTTGGGATTTAACCATGTGCCTGCAGGAGGAACAGGGACATCCCTGCCTGTGCTGTGGGCTGGAGACAGGACAGCCCTCAGCCCTCAGAGGGTGAGTGCTTAGAAAGTGCAGGCAAAACCAAAATCTGCAGCAGAAAAATTGGGGGGAGTGAGAGAAGAGCCGTGCAGAGCAGTCTGTGAGTGCAGGAAATGTCCTGAACCTCCCGGATGAGGTTTTCCCACTTCTCCTGCGGGATGTGCCGATCACTGGGGCATCTCCAGGGGTTTGTTGCTGTAGGAAATTCCCTGATCTCTGTGCCAGCGGAACTCACATCTCCCAGTTCTCCCGATTTCCCATCAAACTGAGAAATCCCCGCCCCAGCGAGGAGCTGCAGCCCGTACCAGGGCACTTAGTTGTCGTGGGCCATCCCTTGCAAGGGCAGTTCTGGGAAGACCAGTGGCTCTGCAGTTCCTGTCTGTGCATCCTTATGGACGTGGGAGCCTCCCACTCCCTCTCCTCATCCCCACACTTTTCCCATTTCTGGACTTTGCCCCTAAACCTAGCCCCATCAAGGCCAGCAGGAAAAGGGAACCAACAGCACAAAACCCACCCTGGCTCCCAGGCCAACCCCACAGCTGCTCTGGGGGGACCAGGGGACACGGAGCTGCTCCATCCCAGCACACCGCGGGTTTCTCACTGCGTTAATTACTGCTAATTGAGCCACTTGACTATCGGGGAGCCTTGCCCTGGCCGGGCTGATAGAGTATCAGGGAGATAAAGAGCACTCAGCACAGGTAACAGGGAGGTGTTGTCAGACCTGTGCTGGGACCTTCTGGAGGGGTTATCTCTCCTTCCCAGAGCACGGGGCACCAAATTCCTAAAGGGAAACGCTGTGATCCTGAGGGTCTGTGGGGAGCCTGAGCTTTTCAGGAGGTGGCCTGTGGGATTCTGGTGACTCAGGAGCTCAGCAAAGCAAAGCTGGCATTCATTTCAGAGTAACTCTTTCAAATTTCCTTAACATGCATTTTATTCCTTTGGCTAGCTCTTGCTGTTGTTAATTTAACACCGTGGAAATGAAACTTTAAACGTTTTCCCCCCTTTTTTTCTTCCCTACAGAGAAATAAATTCTTTTTCTTTTTACAAATGCTGTCTCTCTCAGAGCTTTTGTTATTTTTCACCACCTCCACTGACCCACACAGAGTAATTCAGTTCCTACACCATCCTGAACACCAGGTAGGAGTTACTAACACCTACTTACCAAAGTGGAAACTTGGACGGGGTGACCTTGTTGTTCTGCAGTAGTTTGTTTTGTTGTTGTTGGTTGTTGGGTTTTGTTTTTGTTTTTGTTTTTGTTTTTTTGGGGGGGGGGTTAATTACTTGCAATTGTAAATAGGAAATCAGAATTACTGGATATTTTTGCAGCCAACTCTGAGAAAAATCTTGTGTGTGGATGCAGTTCTTGGCTGTGGGTGCAGCCCACACATCACCCCTGGGACGTGAAGCTCACAGAGTCACAACCTCTGCCCACAGCAGTGCCTGTGTTTTGTCTCAGGGATGTAAAAGCTGAGAAAACATCACCACTTCACTCCTAGAAGAGCCAACAGAGTGTGCCTATGGTTAGGAAATCAATGAGAGGGCAACCACACGCCTGAGAAGCTGCTGGGTCCTCTAACCCAAACTCTAGAATGTTTTTCCATGTCAAATATCCCCATTTTCTTCCTTGAGGTACCTCAATCATCTGCTTCTCCCCTTACCCCCGCTCACTTTCAGTTTGGTTTGAGTTCCCAAAGTTTCTCAGCTTGTTACACAAAGCTCATAACAAAGTCTGTGGCCAGCTCTCTCTTTGATAATTCCTTCCCCCCATTTGTTTATCTCAAGCCCTGAGCTTTGTTCCAGGCCCAAAACCAAAAGCTTTCCTACCCCGTTCTCCTCTTGACTTGTTGCAGATGTAATGAAATAAATCTTTAGAAAGAACAAACCTTCACTTCCTCTCTCCCGTCTGATTCGGTCACAAACCCCAGGAAAGAAAAATAAATCACGACCTGAGCTCGAAGGATCCTGAGAGCCACCATCCAAACTGGATGTGTCCATTCCTCTGAGAAATCAGTTAGCACAGCGGCCAAAAAGGATCTGATAACCGTGAAATCTTTATTTTGAGTGTGGCCAAAGTCAAAAAAACTTGTGATCAGCCCAAATTAAGGTTGATGTGGTGGTTGATGAGCACGACCAAGCTGGTGGTGCCTTCCTAGAGCTTGTCCTTGGCACGGCAGGGTGATGTGTCCCCGGCTTGTCTCTCAGCCCCTCGTGTGTCTCTGCCCCTCTTTTTTCCCCTGCCACCCCCACCCCAAGGAATTTTAAATCACAACCAGAAAAATCATCCCTGTGCTTTTCCTGAGCTGGCCACAGCAGAGGTGGAAATTTCCTCTGAATAGAGCTTGTCCTTCTGAGCACTGTTTCTGTGCAAAACCTCTGCTGCTCTTCCATCAGCCATCAACAGGTGCTCAGGTTCTCTCCCATCACAACCCAGTCATGAGGACTGACCAAAATCACAGTTTTCAGTTGATGTGCTGGAGATTCCATGGGCGTTCTCGTGCCCTGACCCTGCTCTGGGATCAAACACGTTATAGTTCTGGTGTTTCTGATCTATGTACAGTCTCACAAGGCGTGAGCTCTAACCAACAAGTTAGAGCAATGAGGTAAAATGGAGTGCTTTTCACTCTTTCCAAGGCTATTTAAGTGATAATTACCTAATAACAAGGTGGTACCTATATAATTTATACTTTTGATTCAATAATGACCACCCAAGGCCGGCAGTGAGGACCTTTTTCACCCAGTTACAGAAAACCACCTAAACTCAGGAAGAAGAAGGAAGAAGAAGGTGAAGAAGGACAAAGACAACACCCCAAATCCTCCATCTTGACTCACACACATTACTGTACACTAAAATCCCAAAACCCAGGTTTCCAGAATTCCAACAACACATCAGCCCAAATTCCTTTCCAGAGCCCACTTCCTGGACTAGGAATGGACAGCTGGGCACAACATCCCCTCCACAGGGATTGCAAGGAAGTGGAGAATAATTCCTTAACAATGTGTTTGCCTAATGAGGTCTTCACTTGGGTCTAAGTTAAAGCCAGGCTCAGCTTTAAGCTGGGAAATGCTGGAACTGTAGAAAAAGGGATGGTTCGATTTACCAGGTGGATCTGCCCGGTGGGTTTTGCTCTTCCAAGGGTACTTGGAAGGGAAGATGTGCAGAACCACAACAGCTGTCAGAAGATTTTTGGATTATGTCCCCAGCCCCGACTTTCACTGATGAACTGAGGGTTTTCTCATTGTGTGTGTTTCGTTTCAAATTTAAACAAGAGAGGTCTTTGCACACTCGACACAACCCATCCACTTAGCACTGAAGAAAGTGTAATTAGACACTTGGAGAACTGGAAGAAATTAACTCCGACCACAGCCTGTCACTCAGACTATTACTTAATAATATTTCCCAAATGTGCAAAGTACTTAGTTCTAGAATAACAGGAAAGAAGTGCAACTCCTCACCCTGAGCCGGGCCTTCGCCTCGGGAAACGCGCGCGCGAAAATCCCGCCAGCCGAGGAGAGGTTTGGCCACCTCCCATCACCTGAGGGCTACCAGGGCGTGTGAAGGATGGGATTCATGGTCCCTAACCCCATGGCACTGAAGGGCTGGAGCAGAGTCAAGGGGAGCAACCAGCCCTGCGTGCGAGAAGATCTCCCTCAGCTTCCAACACGCCACGGAAAACCGCGGAGAAATTGCTGTTTTCCTTCTCCTGCAGCACCGGGCCGAGCCCCGGCCTCACCCCACGCTGCAGAAGCCTGGCTAGAAAGAGATTATTGTGATTCCTGCCCGTTTCTTCCCTCGCGACAAAAGGCCCCATTCATGGGGGATAATTTTGAGGGGAGAGCAAGAGGTATCAGTAGCATGAACTGGATCCGAGCGTCTCAACCGCATTCGAATGAGCCCCGCTCGTCGGTCAGTCCAACCCAAGGAAACAGATATCCTTCATTTGGAGCTTTGGAGGGGAGAGTTCCACTGATTTTAAACAGGAGTATCTTTGCTGGCCGTGGCAAGTTTTAAAAAGTCCTGACGAAGCAGGGCCGGGCCGTTTTGCCAGCAAAAAAACCAAGAGGCCGTTCAAAAAAGTTGGGGGAAAAAACATCGTTCTCATCTGTTTCTGCTTCGGGAACCAACACACCCACCCTCACCTACCTAAATTACCCCTCCCATATTCAATAAGGCCATGTCCAGAACAATAAACCTCTCACCTTGTCACAAAACACTGAAAAAAAATCAGATTTTTTAATAAAAACATCCATGATGCCTTAAATGCTTAAGTCATCGTGAAGCACAACTGCCAGGAGTTCCTCGTGTGTGTGGGAAGAGCTGCAATGTAATTGCTTTCAGCAGATTATCACTGCACTCTGTAATTAAAATATATGGGATTGCCGGTTTCAAAATATTTAAAGTGGTTTCATCTGTATTTAGGTGAACGTGTCTCTCTGAGCAGCTCGTTTAAAATGATATTTCTATTTTTAGTGCATAAAACGGGTCCTGGGTAAAAAAAAAAGGATAATTTTGTTGTCTTCTTTGTCTGAGGAGGCACCTGGGGAAGGCTGGGGACACAGAGCTCAGACTCCAACAGAATATCCCAGTCCTGGGGAAATCCGTGGTGAAAGCTGAAGTGACATTCCAGAGATGGAGTGGGAGGTGTCACAAAAAGAATATTTTTTTAAAACAAATTAAAAATTTTAAAAAAAATCACTACCAGGAAAACCTGGCACCTCCTAAATCACGGTGATAATTTCAGCAGGGTGTTTACTCCGAGCAGGATAAATAAATGGCTTTTGTGGCCACCACCGATGGGTCCTGCAGGGACCTTGGACAAGTGACCAACGTGGCTTTGGAGCATCCTGAAGCTTTGATAACCCAGCCTGAAGCTAGGAACCAGCTGGGCTCTCTGGGATCCACCCCTGGTCTTGTACCAGTCTGCAGCCACACCTCCCCTGAACCTCAAGGATGTGAAAGGACCTCAGCTGCATCTCCACCAGGAAAAGAACAGGGGAATATCCTGACTCCAATGGAAGGAGAATGACTCAGACTGCCCTTAGCACATTTCCCACAGAGTGTCCCAGGCCACCACGGGTGGGAGGTGCCTTTTCCTCATCCCTCTCTGTCATTTCTGGTGTTTCTCCCAGGTAAATTCTGTCCTTGGGAAGAGATCCCTGCCCCAGGGGCTGGATGTGTCCTGGCAGTGGCACAGTCAGAGGGCACGGACAGTTTGGGTGGGGTCAATCTCCCCAGAAATCCTGCAATTCCCAGGGGCCCTGCAGGAGGGACTGAGTCCCACCCTTGTCCACAAGGGATCTTCACTCAGAGGATGAAAACAAGTAATAGAAGAAGGCAAAGATGATAATGTGGCTGTTGTAGCTATAACGAGACACAAATACTATTTTGATGGTTTTCTCCGAAAGAAATACACAGAGTCCAAGCCATTTAATTAATGATCTGCCAGGCTTTGCAATCAGCACGGCCACAGATGAAGGGAAATCTACTTTTATGTGGCAGAACAAGAGCGGTTTTCCCGTTAAAATAAAAAGAAAGATGAAAGATAAAACATTTTAAAGAGGTTTTTTTCTTTGTAAGAGCATGACATGAAGGATCTACTTTGTCCATGTGAGAGAAAGACTGTGGTTAGCTCAGATAAAACACAGAATTTGGGGTTTTTTTTAATGTTTTATGAATACATACACAGCATTACACTTGTCTGCTTAACACTGAGCACATCTCCAAGGAGTCCTTGGGCAAATGCATTTGGGAAGGAGAAAAGTGAGAAACTCCCTGGCAATTAAAGATGCCAACAGGTGGAAACAAACATTCACCTATTCAGATTCTGAAGCACCTTCCGAGCCTTTCCAGAACAAACACCCAAAGATCAGGATGCAACTTTTGAAGCTGCTGAGCTCTTTAACCTGAAGGAGTGGGATGGGTCACCCAGCAAAAACGGTTTTATTTTTGCCAAGGAAAGCCCGGGGAAAGTGAGGGGGTTTTTTGTTGTTTTTTGGGGGGTTTTGTTTGTTTGTTTGTTTGTTTTGGGGGTTTTTTTGTTTGTTTTTTTTTTTACCTGAGTGTTCCAGGGGGCTCTGACCACCTGGGACTGCTCTGCTGGGAGGAGCAGGAAATGCAGTGAGGCTCGAGCTGGTGGAAATAACTCCTGTTTCCTCTGCACCCCATCCCCACCAGGGCTGGGAGATGCACAGGATCCCAGAGGCATCCCAGATTTGCTGCAGAATGCCAGGGAGAAGGCGAGAGGGCAGATTAATCCCGTTTACTCCGAAGGAGCCCATGATTAATGCAACTTGGAGAGGGCTGGAGGAAGGGGAATTGCTTAAAAAACATGGAAGGAAGTCCGTGGCTGTCCCTGGTTGATACTATATATGGTGCTTGGTCAGTTGTGCTGGAGGAGCAGCAGCCAGGGCTGCTGGCTGGGTTTTTATTGTATTTCTTTTTAAAGCAGAAAAAAAAATAAAAAGGTCAAATAACTGGGCTGTGTTCAAAGAGCCCATGGTGATGGATAATGCTGCGAGTGGCAGCTGCTGAGTTTCCAGCCCTGAGAGCGTTTTTGGGGCTGCTACAGGGGTTGTGCTCCCCCTGCTTCTGCCAGGCCAGTGGCCTGTGTGTTCCCATCCCTTTGGGATTCTCCCAGCCTCAGTTCTGGGCCATGTGGGCTGGCCTGGCAGGGAGCTGGGGCGGGTTTGACGCAGGAATTCTCTGGAGCAGGGCTGGGGTGTCGGTTTGGGGACAGCAGCGAGCAGGAGATGGGAATCACAGCATGGGAAGGGGATTTCTCCTGCTGTTGCTGATTCCCACCACACAGATAACCCCAGGACGATGCCAGGAGCTGCATGGACAGAGGCTGGAGGTGTTTCAGCTGGCCAAAGAGGTCACTCAGAGGTTACTCAGAGGTGAAGAGACAGCCGGTGGTCACAGACTGGCAGAGGAACATCCTGTGCTGCAGCAGGGGAAGCAGCAATGAGTTCCTGCTGCCTCAGGGACATCCCAGAGGATCACAGCTCATTCCCTGCCTGTCCCACTGCCCCCAAAGCCATCAACTCACCTTTACCATCAGCACCCTGAAATCTCAGTGCCCCTTTCCACCTGCCTGGTCGTTCAGGCTCACTAAGGGGACAGGACATTTATTCCCATCATGAATCTGACCAGCAGGGTGATTTCTCAGGGTGAGGGACATCAACTTGTCCCTCCTCCTCCCCCTCTCTCATTTAGGGTCCGAAGCATCTGAGGCTGCATTTGTTGCAAATCCTGACAGGCTTTTCCTCCCCTGATCCCCCCCAGCACTGCAGAAAGTGCAGGAACATTCCCCTCCCTTCCCTCCAGTCCCCTTTTACATCTGCTCTACATTTGCATCCCAGAAATCAGAGACCCGAGTTATGCGGAATTACAGAGCTGGAGCATGGAACTGATTGGATATTCAAGCTAAATAAGATGAATTTAAAGATCTCTCCAGGAAATTGAGTGGAACACCCAAACTGACATGGGGTATTAAATATTATATTTGTGCAGTTGCTCTTTCGAGCCCGTTGGCATCGAACATCTGGGAGCACGATTTCGGAACACAAAGAAACTGAATACCTGCTCAAAATTATGCTCATCAGAGCTCAGAAATTAAAATATTACTGGGTACGCTCCGAGCCAGCCCTTCCCTACAAGGTAGGGCTATTAAAATATGATTAGCTGAGCCATATCTGCTCTCAGATCTGTCAGACACCATTACAGCTGAAAGGACCTTGATGCAACGCTGTTGGCACAGCCCCCTGCTCCAGCAGCAGCAAGATGCCAGAGAGTGAACCTTGCAAATGCTCACCCCAGGAGGAGGGGAATTAAAAAGAATTAAAAAGAGAAATTCAGGGGAGTCTCAGGGCATTGGTTGTGCAGATTGAGGTGGCTTTGGGCTGCTCTTTAAGGCAAGGAAGCCGAAAGTTTGGATGTTTTGGGTTTTTTATTTTCTGATGTGGGAAGAGCTTTGCCCTTCAGCGCCTCGAGGGTGTGTTGCCTCTTCATCATCACCCAGCACGGAGATGAGGATCTCTTCCTGCCACAGCCCCCTGCAATCACAGCGCCCTGTCCCCGAAGTGTTCACATTTCCAAGAGCTCCGTGCGCTCTGTGGGTGGTCAGGATTGCATTTCCCCCTCCCTGCCGGGGAACAAAATTCAAACCACCGCAGAAAACCTGCAGAGACCGGGCTCAGGTCGGGATAATTACGATGCTCTCCTGCTTCTGGAATCACAGTGAGATATATCCACACGTCCGCATTTATACACATAAAAACCCTTCTGCATTATGAGATTATCACTTTTTTTTTTTTTTTAAGTGTGGCTGCACCAAACCAGACACCCGAGGAAGAAGCAGCTTTACAAAAACAAGGCAGAAATGCGGTTGGTTGTGGTTTTTTTGGGTTTTTTTTTCAGGACTGAGGCCAGGCGAGGTCCGAGGTCCCAGCCCCGGCGCCCCCGCTGTGCCGCTCGCTGGCCGCCCTAATCCGTGCAGAATTCCCCCAAAAGCCAAGGCAGCGCTGCCCGGCCCGGCCCGGCGGGAGCCGCCGCTGCCTGCCTGTGTCAGGGCTTATTACTCCGTGTTTTCACACTTATCCCCAAGGTGTTGAACTCGCCCCGAAGGTTAATTAGTAATTTATTGCCCTGTCATCAGTTCGAGGCTACTAATGGCTTCAATTTAGCCCCAGGGCTTTTGGTTTTCTTTTTTTTTTTTTTTCTTTCCTTTTTTTTTTATTTTTCCTTTCCTTTTATTTTTTTTCCCTCCTGCCTGCCTTGGAGGATCTGTGAGTTGAAGCGAATGGGGAAAGAGGCAAATCTGCTTGGAAAAGTGCCTGGAAATAAGGTCCAAGGTGGAGCTGAGGATCTCAGAATCACAGAACGGGTTGGGCTGGAAGGGACCTTAGAGATCATCCCAACTTCCTGCCACGAGCAAGGGAATTCTTCCAGAAGGGACAACTTTTCCTCCTTCTCCCTCTCTGGGAGCAGCAGGAGTGGCATGTGCCTGGGCCATTCTGGGTGCCAGGCTCCCAGTGCGTCCTCACCAGGGATCCACAGGAGAGAAATCGAGAGATTACTTTTAAGGGAAAAAAGGAGAGAATTAGTGATTCTGGATGCCAGGCTCCCAGTGTGTCCTCACCAGGGATCCATGGGAGAGAAACTGAGCAATTTTAAGGGAAAAAAAGAGAGAATTAGATCTCATCAAGAATACTGTGGGGGTCCTTTCGACGAAAAAACTGCAACAAATCCCTTGCAACTCACCCCAGGCGGGAGGGTGAAAAGCTGCAGTTCTCAAAACCGTGCGAGCTGTCAGCCAGAGAGGAAAAAGGTACGGACATGTCTTTGGATTTTGATTTAAAAAGGGAAAAAAAAAAAACTCCTCCAGTTTTCACCTCTACGCACCTCCCAGAGCAACATCTGCTGTTCCCTTCCCTGGTTTAATTTATGGCCGTTAACTTTAGGGCTAAGGACAGTTTATGGAAAAAAACACCTGCTTTCCCCTTACTGCCGGGGCAAAGGGTGGAATTTTCTCTGACTCCGCATCCTAAATAAAGCTCCTTTCCAGGCCCTGATGATTCATGCCACGGCTCACACACACACACACATGCCTTATGTTAGAGGCCCTGTCAAGATGTTCGTGCCCCTTTGGAGCCGGCGGATTTTGCGCAGAGCTCATTTATCCCCAGCCCCGGGGGAAATCTGAGCCCAGAGCCCGGCTGCCCTGGTGGTGATGGCCTAAAAAATCAGATTAGTTTGGGTTGAAAGGAACCTTTTGAGGTGTTTTAGTCCTACCTTCCTGCAGGGACATCTTCAGCTAGATCAGATCGGTCCCTGTCCAACCTGACCTTGAATTTTGCCAGGAATGGGGCGTCCACCACAAGGGAATTCTTCCACAAGGGACATCTCTTCCCCCTTCTCCATGTCTGGGAGCAGCAAGGGTGGGATGTGGCTGGGTGATTCTGGGTGCCAGGCTCCCAGTGTGTCCTCACCAGGGATCCACAGGAGAGAGATTTTGGGGGAAAAGAGGGAGAATTAGATCTCATCAAGAATACTAGGATGATTTTTTCGACCAAAAGACTGCAACAAACACCTGTGCCAGTGTTTTATGACCCTCAGTGTGGAAAACTCCTTCCATTCACGTGCCAACCCCTTGCAGAAAGTCGTGGGGGGCTCTGTCCATGTTAGGGTCACTGCAAAGCCACCCAGTTTTGTTTCCAGCTTGGCTTTCTACATCCCAAAACCCATCCCATCCTTTCCATCTCTTCCCCAAACCCACCTCACATAGGCACCAAGCTCAGGCCAGCCCTCATTGTGCTTTCTCAGCCCTTTGGCACAGATCCCTGGCTCTGCTCCTGTCATTACAAAAGATTGGCTTATAGAAGATTGGCTTTCTGGGATGGAGCTTTCAGTCAAGGAAAAAGAAAAATAAAGGAGAAAAAAAACCCAAACAACAACAACAAGAGAAGAAGGGAAAAAAATGGAAAAGAAATCAAAATGAGACTTGTTGGCAGCAAACGGAAGACAAAACCTGGACACTGGTCCAAGCTTGTGTTTGAAAGCCGATAGCCAGCACTGGGCAGCTCCAGAGACCCCCCACACAGCAAACACCCCTCACCCCGAGCAGGGTGTCCCCCACAGGGCTTTTCCCCCCTTTTCTCACACCCACACCACTCTCCAGCCCCAGCACCAGGGCAGATTTGGCCGTGCTGATTTTTGGGAGCACAGGGCGAGTTGGTGCTGGTGGGGCATGTGGGGAGAGAGAGGAGAGGCCTGTGACTAATCCTGTAACCTTTCCCTGCAGTGTTTAAGGGAAGCGAAGGCTGTTTACAATAAAAGCCAGGGATATTTTTCATCCTCCCAGATGGAACAAGGGTTCTGTAAACAGAGGAACCTCAGACACAGCAAACACCTGTTGAAGGGAACCGGCTTGAGCAGGAGACACGCGAGGGCTCTCTGTCCATCCATCAGAGCCTCCTGCAGCCTCCTGCTCAAGTTCAAGTCGAAGTGCACGGCACAGATCTGCTGCTGGGGGCAGGCTGGGCTGAGCTGAAGCATTAGGAAATATCCCTGGGTTTTCCTTGGGAGGTTATGGAGCAGGGAAGAGCTTTCTGCCTCCTGAGCTGAGGAGATTAGGTCAGCCTGTCCCCGGGTAATTCCTCAGTTGTGTTGGGGCAGTTTTTCCTCTTGCCTGGTGTTGCGCTTCCAAGGAGGACCCCCAGTTTGGGAAGTTATGGGATAACCTGTCAGGACTTTTCCCTGCAGCGCTTGGCTCAGGTTTCGGCCCCTGCACCAAAACATGTAAGCTTTGATTTCATCCAAGCTGCTGCGGCTTTGAACTTTTCCCAAACTAATCAAGTCAAACACAACCTTGTTCACATAATCCTGCAGGCTGGGCTGGAAATCAGCAGCTCCTCGGGCTTCAGTGGTGTCTTGTGGTGGTGAATTCCAAGGATTAATCATGGATATCTTCCCACAATACAGCCTACATTATACCCCTGGTAATTACTGACCTAAGGGAGCTAAATCAGTCTCATAGCCTTTTCATTAGTTTTTTGTTGGTTTTTTTGTTGTTTTTTTTTCCCCACAAAGGTTGGTCAAAGCCACCCAGAATTGTGCCAGGGAGCACCTGTGAGCCACCCATGGGTTTGGAATCAAACTGAATTATCGCACCCCGGAATATCCTGAGTAAGAAGGACTCCACAAGGATGCTGCTCCCCTGAGGAGTGACATTCCCCATGAGCCGCCAGAAGAGGAACTTCCAAGCCCATTGTTCAAACCCATGACAAGCCCATCCTCGTTATGACTTCTTTTTTTCCTTCTCCCACTCCTCCAAGAGCAAGGCAGAGAAATATCCTCAACTCCAGCACAGATTTCTCAGCCTGGATAAATCAGCGCAGCCCCGCCGCTCGCTGTGGAGCCTCTCCAATTTACACCAATCCCAGAACCTGCTCTCCTATATTTCATATCCTGTATTCCCCTGGCTGGGGAAGAGGAAGGCTCCATCAAAGTGTAAACTGCCTGTTTATCCCACATCCCATCCCAGAGGACGAGCCAACAGCTCGGGGCTCGTCGGAAACGCGGCTGATAAAGTGCAAAGAGAATCGTCGTCGTCTTCCGCGGTTGTAATTCTTCCGAAAGCTTCGCTTCCAAAAAACTTTTTTCCACCTGTTCCAAGGAAGGCTGTCCTGCTCTGCCTGGGCTCTGGAAGTTTGTGCTGACAGGCTGTGTGTAATGTCATCTCCCTGCTCCCAATCCCGTTCCAAGCTCGGGAATCCAGCGGGCTGGGCTGAGGATTGCTCCGTTGGACAGAGGAGGTTCTATTGTTTTGTTTTCAAATTTTATTTTAAGGGGTTGGGTTTGCTCCTATCCTGATGAACACGTTGGTACAGATGAATTATCAACATGATTTAAAGTCATGCTGTCCTTCAGAGTAGCAAATATTTGTGGTCCCTTGGTGCCCAGCTCACCCACAGCAGCCCCTGCATTCACTTCCTGTAAGGAATGCCCAAGGTTTTGTTCCATGTGCATTTTCTGTATCCTGTGGAATTAATTGATACTCACAACTTGTGTGGGTTCAAAAATTAGAGCAGTGAATGTTAGAAAATACAATATAAAATCATGGAATGGTTAGGGTTGGAAGGGATTTTAAAGCTCATCCCATCCCTACTCCCCTGCCATGGGCAGGGACGCATTCCACTATCCCAGGTTGCTCCAAGCCCCATCCAGCCTGGCCTTGGACACTTCCAGGGATCCAGGGGCAGCCACAGTTTTTCTGGGCACCCTGTGCCAGGGCCTCCCCACCCTCACAGGGAAGGATTCCTTCCCGATATCCCACCTATCCCTGCCCTCTGGAAGCCACTCCCTGTGTCCTGTCACTCCAATTCCTTATAAACAATCTCTCTCCAGGCATTGGAAGGCTGCAATCAGATAATCTCAAAACCTTCTCTGCTCCAGGCTGAACAATCCCAGTTCAAGATACTCATCAAGCCTTGGCCACAGAAGTCTTCTCTCAATACACACCTTTGTCTCTTCTCTACCAAAACATCTCTGTCTAAGAAGCCGATAATGGGAATTTTGAGACACACTTTCTGTTTCTTGGGGTTTTTTGCTGGGTGTTTTTGGTTGTTTTATCACTCATTTTCCGTGAAACTCTTTGTGTTGGAAAGGAGAGAGTCACGGAGCTCTGAATATTTTCTCTGTGTGAAGAAATGTGGCTTTTCATCCTTAAATAATTATTCATCTTGTTCCTTAATATAGACTCGATATAGCTGCTTTGCAGTGTTCCAGTAACAGCCAGGCACTATCTCAGTATCATGACTCATCTTCTTATCCCAAACTATCCATATTCCTCGCAAAAACACCCGGCTGAGCACGCTTAAATATTTATGTC
The DNA here is from genome assembly GCF_029207755.1 of Chamaea fasciata. NCBI lineage: Eukaryota > Metazoa > Chordata > Aves > Passeriformes > Sylviidae > Chamaea > Chamaea fasciata. The sequence goes on from NW_027094097.1 coordinate 14,448,275, forward strand.
ATCCGCAAAAGAGAGATAGGACTGGTATCAGCAGATCTGAGCCAAGGTTCAGGTTTAGAGCTCAAGTTCTCAGCTCACCCTCCATTTTTCAGAGGGATACAATCTGAGCATCCAAAATTTACTTCTTGGCTTGTCTTGGGCTTCTTCAGGCACAGGAGTGGAGAAGAAATTCCATCTTGTCTTGGGGTTTTCGCTTGGATGAACTGAACGGAGCAATGAGGGGAATCCAGCACAGCCCTTGGAGGTTCAGGGCTCCTGTGGGGCATCCTCGAGGGACAGTAGGAATGGGTGGGTGCCCTGGGGGCCAACACCAGCAGGAGGGAACAGGACTGGGGGATCACCTTTGAGTTCCCAACCCCGTGTTGTAGGATTGACCTTCTGTGCATCAGTTTGGGCCACGTCTGATCCCACTCGCCCCAGTTTTGTAACATCTCGAGAAGTGCTGACACCGGCCGAGACGTTCCCATATAAACACCCGAAAAATCAGGCGGATGAAACTTGGATCTGGTCAAGGGTGCTCGGATCCAGCTCATTGGCTTGAGCTTCCCTGTAACTCACATCCAGCTTGGGCAACGAGAGCAGAACTCACGTGGCTTTCTCCCCTTTCCCAGCCCGTCCACGGATTCCTCGCTGTCCCAGGAAACAGCCATCGTTTCTAACACCCCGTGCTCTCTGTGTTTCCACACTCACTCCCTCCAGGTCACTTTTTGGCTGCTTCTTCTCCACCTCCTCGAGTCCAGCATTATCTCTGCTGATTGTTTCCAGCTATAACACATCCTGGATTTTTTATTTTTTATTTTTTATTTTTTATTTTTTATTTTTTATTTTTTATTTTTTTTACTTTCCAGATAATATCAAAACTTCTTCCAAGCTGCTTTGTCCTCCAGCCAGTACCTTTTAAAGCTGACAGGAGATGAGAGTGACTTGTATCTCACAAGGCTGGCTTCCCGCTCCAGGCATGTGGGCACGACACAGGAGTGCCAAAGAATTATATATAACACAAAATTGGACAAATGCAAAGACAGATTTAAATAAAGCACAGTTCCAAACGTGTCGATACACTCATGTTGATTGCTGGGCTGGTAGAAATCCAGGCTGGATGTACAGATTAATAAAACAAGAACAGTCACAGCCCAGAATAAGATAACTTCTCAAACTGCTTCTTACGGAGTGCTGCTGGCTGGGTTGGCTGCCTTGGATTGAACTCTGTGGTCCTGTGTCTTTCCCTGGTTTCCATGGGTTGAGCACAGAACCAGGATCTGTTTCCATGGAATAAACACGGAACCAGGAGCTGTCACCCAAATTCAAGTGCTCAGAGCAGAGGATCTGCCCCAGCCCAGCTGGTCCCACCAGAAGTTGCGCATGACCACAAGGCTGGGCTGGCTCCAGCTGAGCAGTGACAGCTCTTTGGTCCGTGCCAACCCCACCATGACCTCATGGCTCCGTCTCTTTGCCTTCACCTTCCTCCCCCAGCTCCTCCTCCCAGCACAACAGCAGCAAGAGCCTGGCTTGGCTCCGGCTCCTAAGCCCTTGGACCACAACGCTCAGCTTTGCCTGGGCTGATGTGAGATCTTGAACTGCTTTTCCACCATCCCACTCCCACCGAGGCCACTGTGTCAGGCCCTCAGTGGCTGCACATCCCACTGAAGCCAGCGGAGCTGGGCTGAAACCCATCACCTGACTCGCTTGGCTCCGGACCTTTGTGGGCTTCGAGGAGAAGAAACTCCAGCAACTCCGTGACTTTTTCCTGACCCCAGAGGAGCTGAAGTAATAAAATGTTCTTTGGTCATGTCCAAACCCCACGGGAGCCCTCGGTGGAACGGGCCGCAGGCCCCACGCTTGGAGACCACAGCCACGGCCCGACGGCCGAGAATGTTAATTGTCCTCCATCGCCCCCGGTGATTTTAACATTTCATAATTCCTCCCCTGGCTGACAGCTGGATTCTTCCTTAATTACAAACCCGTTGGAGTTGAAAAATCAGACGTTTCCTGGAATTTAAACAACCAATTTTCCACCCGTCAGCATCCAACAACACAAGCCTTGCAGTTTTGTTCTAAGCACGCTGGAAAAAAAGTTGTCAGAGCACGCTGGATAAACGGGGGGGAGAAGGGATTTTGATGACTTCATACATTCAAACGCAGCATTCCTGGATCCTCAGATTCCATTGAAAGGTGGAAACAGCACTGACAGAACCACAATTCCGTGTTTTTAAAAGGCAGCATGTGGTTAAATACTTTAAATACTGTGGATGGATCTTTTAAACTCAGTGTGGGCAGCCGATTACACAATTATTCCTCTCTGCCTTAGGAAACACATCTTCATTCAGAATTAACACAGAAGAAATATTGATTTTTTTTTCCCCCCCCTCAACATTTGCCACAGGATTTGTTAATTTTCTCTCTGCAGCAAATTGTTGTGGCAGTGAGGAAAAGCTGCAAACCCCCAGTTCTCAGCCTATTGAAAAGACAAAAGGGAAAAAAAAAAACAACCAAAAACCCTTGGACAGCTGCTGGCCTCCAGGAAACTCCAGGAATGGAGACCCACGACGCTGCATCCTAATTACATCCTCGGGGAACAGCACAGAGCCCCAAACACTCATCCAGCAGAGGCAGAAACAGCAAAACCCCTTGACAGGACATCTCAGCTGCTTCTTTCTCTTCCAGAACCCACAGTTTCAGCCACATGGACTTTCCTTTTATTTTTTTTTTTTTATCAGTCTCTATCTCTTGTGGTCATGGGAAAGAAATAACCCTTCATCTGTAACTGATTAACGAGGTTGGTGCTCGAGTTTTTCGAGGAGCCTGAAATGGGAGCTGGTAGAGATTTGGAGAGCCTTGCTTGTTCCTGTGAACTGTGTGCTGTGACCTCCTGGAGGGATGTCACTGCATGGAGGCTTTGCCTTAACCGAGAGAGGACAACTGCAAATGGAAAGTTAAAAAAAAAAGAAAAGAAAAAAAAATAAGAAAGCAAGCATCACATACCCCAAATGACCTTTGGAGCTGGGACTACACAAAAAAGCTGCCCCAGACTCGATGTCTTTCAAGCTCTTGCCTCAAGGTTTCCAAGGCTGTGCAACGAGGACTTTCCAGAGGAAGCAATTTCATTTGGGAAAGCAGCCCTGGAACTCTGAGCAGTGGAACTCGAAGAACGTTTGTATTTCTGCGTTGTTTTGGGTTTGCTGTCCCCTTGGGAGCAGCTGGGTTTTCCCCACGTTATCCCATTCTCATGGTTTTGTCTCTTTTGGCATCACCTCCGTTTTCCTGGTTGTCTTTTTGTATTTTTTTCCTGTGGGAGGAGGGTTCCATGGACAGCTCCTTCACCCTCCTGCGAGACTCAAACTGCCCCCACCCCTGAGTGTGGGGCTGCACCTTGCTCAGGGCACTCGGGGGAGGGAACTGAGGGGCCAGCAGGGATTTACACTCCTGGGGACATTAAGCCGAGCTCAGTTTAAAACCTCTCAGCTCGGAGCACCTGCACAGCCCAGCCTAGAGGGGATGATGCAATTGGGACCTCGGAGATTTCCCCATCCTCGGCTCATTTAAAGCAGGTGAGAAGCTGTGGAAAATGCTCTGGAAACAACACAGCTCGTGGTGGGAGATATAATTTGTCCCCGGTCAGCCGGAGGAGGGGTTGCCAAAGGCGTTTAAAAATCTCCTCTCTCCTTCAGCAGGGAAAAGGGAAACCAAGGAGGAACACCTGTTTCAAGGAGTAGGAGCAATCCTGGAGAGCATGTGCAAGAGGGCTTGGAAAATGGACTTGTCAGGCGACTTAAATGGAAATGTTCCTGAAGTTTATTGTCAGATTCGAGCATACTTAACCCAGAAACCCACAGGAAAAATAAAAAAAAAAAAAAAAAAAGTGGGATAAAAGCCCTGAGGGTGAACAGAGAGAACAAATCCCACATAGATCACAACATTTGGAGGGGAAATCTTTTTGGGAGAAGCTGTTTGAGCCGTTTTCATCCTTTCTTGTCAGCATTTCGCTGGATGCAGCTCACCAGAGAATTTATTCCATCCTGTTGAACTCCATTTAGTGGGAGTAGCACGGCCCGTGGTGGAAAACCAACGATGCCAAGGTAAATCTTCCCCCGGTTATTAGTGCTGGGAAGATCTTTAATAATAAGGGAGGCTGAAGAGAGATGTCTGTTTTTCATAATTGCACAGTGCTCCCAAGACAGCTGTTCAGCCATCTTGAAAATCAATGTTTTGATGCCCTTTGAACCTTCTTTTCCTGTTGAGTGTCTCTCCTACAGGTTGCTCCCCAGGATGAAAACAATAAAAGCAAATATATAACAGTAAAGGCCTGAGGTTAATGTCTTTAACAAGATAATGTTACTTAAGGGAACTGTAAACCAAATCATTCCTAAATTCCATTTGTTCTTTGCAATCTAGGATATATTATGAAACCATATGTGTGCCTATGGATTTTTTTTTTTTTTACAGGAACACAACTGCATTTTCACATTGTGTGTTCCAATGTTCCAGTATCAGGCAATTTGCTGAGAATTATTATTATTCTAACTATTAGTACTTCTATTAATATCTTGCTCTTGCAGCTGTGCCATGAAGAATCACAGCCTAACCTGTCTGGCCGTGGGTTAAATGTGCAAGATCTAAACAAATTTGCACCAGGTCATTTTACCAAGAATTTCTTTCTTTGGATTGAGTGTCACAAGGAAATTCAGTCCAACCAACTGGCACATGCCCTAATTATTTTCAAATTTTCGCCGGTGAAGAGCTTGCAAAAATTGCTTCAAGCTGCCTTCCGTGTGTGTTTGGGAACTTTAAAAAAAGAAAAACAAACAGGAAAGGGTAAATAATCCTCTGAGCACATGTGCTGGGTTTTACACCCACTGGAAATTCCACTCAAGACGTGTTCAGGTAAGTCTGTCCAGAAATTCCTTTTGCAGAATTCTCAGACATTCCCTACAATTCAATTAGCTGCGAGCAAATTCGATATGAAATGAGACTCTGACCCTACACGTGTGTTTTTTGCCTTGGTTTTCATGGAAATGGGAGCCACAAAGAAGCGCAGAGCAAAGGAGCGAGTCGAGTTTATTTAACTTTCTATTATCTACAATGCTATAAAACCTGGAAATGAAACAGAAACAGAATCCTACAAAACATTTTGGAGGTTGTCCAGAAAAAACCTAAGGGCACTTGTTTCCTGCTGATGTCTGCACCACTGGATTAATTCCCATTAAGCCGAGGGAAGGAAAATCCCTCCCAGTCACAGTCACTCTAGGACAGCAAAAATCTAAAAATCTCCCTTTCTTGTGCCTTCAAATTACAAACTTACACGGAAGCAACGGATGCAAGAATTTAATCACCACGAAAACCCCTGAAAGTCTGGAAAATATTGGCCTGAGTCCAGCTCTTCCTCCTCTTTTCCTGCTCCTGAGTCTGTCAGGAATATTTGGCTTCATGTCTGCTGCAGGGACCAGGCAGAGTGGGGATCAAGCATCTCCACGGCGTCAAGATGGAAAAGACAAAGCTCTTTGTCCGTATTTTATAGTGTGGGTAGGTTTAATCCACCCTTTTAATTAACCCAGCCTTCCCACACCATCCCAGCCGCTCATTAACTGTCCAAATTCTTCCTTCTGTGCCAGCAGCAGAAGGATCAGGCCCCTTCTCTCACCCTTCCCAGGATAAAACTGCGTTTTCCCAACTCAGGTTTCACCTGCCTTCATCCACTGGGTGTTTATAATGGGACAGGAAAGAGACACTGTTTGAACATTTAATTTTAATTATGTTTAATTTAACAGACATTTTAATTCAGATTTATTAAAGAAAGCACATTAGCAAGGTGATGATTTTCCTGGTAGCAATTGTATTCCCAGAAATAATATCTTCTCTAGTGGATTAAAGGAAAATAATAAAAGAAATAATAAAAGAAAATTATCAGAACTTTCAATGTCTCTCAGCCTTTTTTTTACACGTGGAGTAAATCCTGAATTATAACTTGGAAAAAGAGAAGAAGATTTGATAAACATTTCATTATGAGTGGCAGATTAAGGTCATAAAGAAGCAATTAGTCATTATTTCTTAGAAGCTGGAAATTTCAAATTAAACGTTCACGCTGTGGTTCCAAAACAAAGATAATTTTTCTTTTACACTTCAGAATTGCAATTTTTAAAAATGGCCTAAGGATTTTTTGGGTACTGAGAGCACAAAGAAGTCTAAAAATCCACTATCCTCTTCGCTGCCACTGGGAAAAGAATGACAAATTTTAAATAAAAATCAGCGCATTTATATCTAAAAGCCCCTGAGCACTTTTGGCTCTCAGCTCTGTTTCCACTGGTTTGAGGTTCCTCGTGGTTTGCAACTGGTTTTCAAGGGATCAGAGTGAAATTTTCAGCAGGAGATTTGGGATCCCTGGAGGTGGACCTGGGGTGCCTATGCCAGAAGGACAAACTGACACTCCATCCTAATGAATATATTCCAAAACAGCAAAGAAACATTCACCTCAACCTCCCACCAACCAAAGTTATTTTTAGATTTCTTTTTTTTTTTTTCTCCTGAATTAAAAAATAACCACAGAAAGCCCCCAAAAATCTTTTAATCTAATCTTGGCTATATTTTCCCCTTCAATGCCTGAGGGATGCAAGATTATTTATAACAGGAAACCTTTGATTTCGGAGCTTTTATGTGCGGATTTTTTTTTTTGGGGGTTTTTTTTGCAACGTTCCAACTCACAAAACACAGAGCTGTCAGGGTTGTTTTGTTTTTTCTTTTTAGGCAAAAAAAAAAGCAAATTGCAAAGTGCATCCAGGGCTGATTCCTGCTGCTGGAGCAGGGTGAGATCCATGGGAAGGGCTTGGATGATCCCACCCTTTGGAGAGCAGCATCCCTGTCTGTTCCTGGCAGGAATGGCCCTGGACACAGCAGGGACAGACACATTAAGGATCCCCTGGGGAATTCTCCTTCCCATTAGCCTGGCCAGTGTGAAATTTGGCCAGTGTGGAATTTTCAGCGGGGTCAAGGCAAGGCCTGAGCATCTCCCTGACAACTGCACGACCAGAGGGGCCTTCCCAAAATCCATGGAAAGCTTCTCCCTGATTCCACAGCTCGGAGTCAGGGCCATGGGAAGCACATGGATGGTGCTATCCCTGTGGTTTTTTCCTCATTTATGGATGTAGGGAGTGTAAAACCCAGCTAGGACTCAAGCCTCAGCTCCTCAGCCCCACCCAAAGTGAGGTTCCGGCAGATAAATCTGGCTTAGCTCTGCCAGGCTGGTTTTAAAAAGGATCCTGCTCCACTCCCCGTCCCTCCAAGCTGTCCTTAATTCCTGGATTGATCCCAAAAGAAGGAGCCCCTGCCTCTCTCAGTGACAGATGTCAATCATCGCCGGAGCACAGGGCTGTGGCTGATCCCCGCTGGGGATTTGTGCAGACACAAAATTTGTTCTTATTTGCAGGAAAACCTCCCCTACAGGACACGACCCAAAGGAAAAACCCATTTCTGACGAAATTCCAGCTGGATGGAGGTGATTTCAGATCAATCATCACCTCCAGCTTCTCTGAAGGAACGAATTTCTCTGGATTTGTCAACAAAAAGGAATAAAAGGAAAATTGTGTGGAAAGGAGGAAACCCAGAGAGATGAGGGATGGTTTGAGGTCCTGCCTGTGGATATATCTGCTCAAAAAGGACTCTCTAACCCATGATTTGCATCTCCTCCACCTCTGTGTCTTGATCTACCTGTGGGGCAAGAAATTGTGTCTTAATTAAGGTAAAAACAACCTTAGGGAAGGATCTTCAGTCTGTCCCAGTATACCTCAGGAGGAAACAGCCAAAATGTTCTGGATGGAGAGAGCTCACTTCGATCCTCCCAGTTTTTCCAGTTCTGAACTTCTCTGGACTGGGCTCTGAGAGTTTTGATGCCATTTCAGGGAAAAAAAATCAGCGTCCACTCATGTAAAAAAAACCCCACAAACAGATTCTAATCCGCTGCTCTGCGTATCCCACCCCGATGAGCACTTCACCAAATGTAAATAAAAAACCAGCTTTTCCTCTTCTGACTTGTCCCATGGAGCTTTACTTGGGCCTCCATGTAATCCATAGGATTTCTGCAGCCTTTAGATTCAACTCGGTAATTTGTAGGGCTGCCTGAGGTGTTTCCAAATGTGCTGGAGCTCAGTTCTGGTCTCTTCCCAAGCTGCCTAATTAAAACCATGGGATAAAATCGTTTGGCTGAGGTGACTTTTAATTCTTCTTTCCTCCTGGTTTTATTTTTTTTAATCGAAAAAGAAATCTTTGCCGTCACAGGATTATTCCAAACAGCCCCTTGGAAAGGGCACCTGCTGGAAGTCCTACAAAGGGGAGGGGAGTTTTTTAGAGCTCGTTCAGTCTGAGTGCCAAATGCTACGGTGCACACAGGAAAAATCAAATTGCGTGTGATCCTCCTCTCATTGCAGCATGATTTCATGAGGAAAAGAAGATTTTTTTTTTCCCCCTCCCCTTAAAAAAGCCTTAATGAGGATTTTGGAGGATGAGGGAACAACCCTGGGGAAGCCGGGTGTGGGCGACAAATGTGCTTCCTTTGGGGAATCAGCAAAACCTGGGAGCAGGGAACACCTTCCCACACCCAGAGGAGATCTCCAGCCCTGCTGCAGACTCCTTCACAGGGAAAAACTCGAGTGACAAGAGGCAAAGTCTTCCCCCCAACACACAGAGAGCGGATTTGGAAGCCTGTGAACAAGAAATTACTTTCCTCCTCATCGTGTCCACGCAGCCAAGAATGAAAATCTGGGCCTTGTAATTGTTTGGTGCAAGAACTCCCGGCTTGAAGTTTGGGTTTCGTGGTATCTGGCTCAGCGTGTCCACCTCATGTGGATCAAAGCCTACATGGTAGAATTAAGCAAATATAATCAGTGCAACATGATTCATTCTTGTCCTGCTCAGCAGATGTTGGAACAGATGTCAGGTAAAAAAAAAAAAAAAGAAAAAGAAAAAGAAAAGAAAATCTGCTGGGGAGTGAGCGTGTTATTTTGAATTAGTGCATTTAGGAGAAGGGAGTATCTTTATTAATCCCATTTAAGGTGAAGGAGAGTATTTATGGCTTTAGTTCCTGGAATATTATCCTCCCTTTGCCTGGGATTGTGTGCAGCAATCAGTGGTTCTCTATCAGGAACAGGACAGTGCTGGTGGGCTGGGATCCTTTCCTACCACCCTGCTCAGCCTGAATATCAGAAACAACATTTAAAAGGAGTTATAGGGTTGAAAGTTTGGAGTAATTTCTCACCCTCTATCAGGGGAAACCCTTTGATTTGGCTTGTGTTGTACACGAGGTGCCTTCATTCTATTTTGGGGAGTTCCCTAGGTCTTTTCTCCTGATTGATTAACGTGTTACCAACAATCTTTCATCTTCTGGGATTTCCACGTCAGCACTAAAACCAAGGGAGCTCTATAACACACCTGATTAATCACGGAATCATAATAACTGGTAATTAGTGAGGCAAACTCTCTTTTAGGCATTTATCTGCAGCTTTAGTGACCACCCAGAGATTCCCATCTCCCAGGTTGAAGTCACAACTGGAGCAGACCTTGAGCATCCCCCCCCTCTGCTCAGCCAAGAATGTTTCTGCAGGGTTTAAAAGCTCTGCCTCCTTTGTTAGAACTCCACAAACCCTAAAAAAACCCCTCGCAGACGATAAAGAGCTGCTTGGAAAAGTGCCTGGCTATGAGTAACCCATCTCAAATTCCAGATATTCCGAGGAAAATTGCTTGGTCTGCCAGAGCAGTAGTGCAGGACAGGTTGGTGGGGATGGGAAGGGAATTTCTTCCATATTCAATGAGATTCCTGTTTGGTTATTCTGGATTTTAATCAGTTGATGGGAAAACCTCAGGATCCAGGTGGCTTTTCCTTATCAGTCCCATTGGTTGGGCAGCTCCAGCAGCCACCCTTTTAAAAGGAAGAGAAACCCAAACAAACAAATAAGAATCTTCGGGGTGACTCTGCCCCTCCACTCAGCATTCTTTCTCTCCGAAAAGAACATCAAGCCCTTCATCTTGGAGGGTCATTAATTTCTTCAGGGATCCTGGATGGTTTCCCTCCGAATCTCTGCGGAGATGCTGCTTTTTATAACCGCCCCATGTCACTGGGGAAAGTTTCTGCAGCCAGCACATTCACTGAGCCACCAGCACTGACATTTCCCCTGTGATGTGGCTTTGTTAACTCTGTCTGGCCATCCACATAAGGTCATTCTTTGCAAGGACAGGCAATTCCACGTCTGCATTGCACTAAAACCAGCAGTACTTGCAAAAACCTAGGCTCCAATCATGTTATTTCATTTATTACTCGTTGCCCTCCATGAAAATTTGAGGGGTTTTTTCTGCTTTTCTCATTTTCTTTGCTGCCAGAGCACGTTACAGCCCTGTCCACTGCACACAGAGAAGTTGCCATGTTTTGGAAACCTTTCAAGTGGTGAACATATTTAGATGTGTGCCTGAAACACAAGCTTGTGTTGTTGTTATAAGGGTATGGATCTTACTTTAGCTACAGGGCTTGGGAATTCAATTAGGAGAAGAATGCTGGGGCAGGAGGCAGCAGAAAGCTGCTGGTTAAAACTCTCCCTAATTCCGATTTTCTCCGGGACCCTCATCCCATCACCTCTACACGTGCCTGATCCTTTCCCATTCATTTATTCCCCCCCTCTTCCAGAATCTGCCCCTAAAGCCAGCAGACAGGCTGGATATTGGATCCAGACCCCCAAGCTCCCACCTGGGCTCATTTCCAGCCGTGTATTTGCTAAAAGAGCTTTTCCTGAAGAAGCCTTTCAAAGGGAACAGATGCCCACACCTTGCTGTGTTTTGGAGAAAGCTGAAATGATCCCTGAAATGATCCTTTCTGCGACCCAGGTGCTGAATTCTGTCCTGCTTTTACCCAGGAGCTGCTCCACAATGCTGCTGCTTGACGGCCACCCCGGGGGATTATTTTCATTTTTTCCAAAACAGAGGAGACAGAGCAAAGAAACGCTCCAGGGCAAAATTCTTGCACACAAAGTGCCCGAGCCCTAAAGGTGTGATGAAAGCGTAATCCTGCACACAACCCTCAGTTCTGCTGCCTAAAATAATACTCCGGGATGCTGGCAGGGGAATACTACGCTTCCTGTGAGTGTTTCAGTTCACATTCTCCCAAAAATAACACAGCGACTGTTAACACCTGCACTTTTCAACATTTCCTTGCTAACAACAAGGAGATTAATGGGTTCCATTCAAAAAGACCTTTTCTGACCTCATTTATGATGTTGAGAAAGTCAGGAAATTGCCTGCTAATCCAGAGTTTGGTGATCCCAGGTTTCTTCAGGAGACATCCCGGCTCGAAGCGTTCGGCGGGAGAAGGGTTGGATCCAGGTGGGTCAGGATCCACAGGGAACCACAGCAGGTGGATCCCTGTGCTTAGGGAGGAAGAGGAGAGGTGGGAATGCAAGAATAGGAGTTAGTCAACCTGCCCAGTGCTGCAGACCACGGGAAAAACCTCATTTGACCAAGACTTTGCTCTCATTTTGGAAAAAATAATGGGAAGATGGGAGCCCTGGGGGATTCCAGCAGCTCTCAGGGGCTCCGGGCAGGATTAGGCCAGGCTGACCTTGCAGGCAGATCCTGGAGCGACCCAGGGGCCGGATCCAGCAGCTCCTGGTGGCTCAATGCCACAGCCACTGGGAGCTGGCATGGGAAGCAGGAGCTGCAGGTTGGCTGCTCCTGGAAAAGTTCGCTCTGGCAGATGGCATCACTTTGTGGGATTTCCAGAGGAAGTTTTCCTCCAGCTTTTTCATAGACAGCTCCAGCCTTCTGCTTTCAATTTCACACGGGGCTGGAGGGTATTTTTTTTCTATCTCTTCTTGTTTCTTTTCAATGTATTTATTTATTATAAACATGGACCAAACCCCAAGAGTTTGTCAGAGAGGTCCAGCCTTGAGAAAACTGGCTTGCCCAGACTGCTCAAAGTACAGATATATCAGCACCTCTACCTGCTTCTGCTTAAGGAAACATTCAGCCAGTTGATCAGACGCCATCTCAATCCCAAGCTTTGCAAAGAGCACAAACGAGCCAGGAAAAATCAGAAATAAGGAGCTGTGCAGCTCCTTCACGACAGGAGGGAAAACAAAAATAAAACCAGTGCCTGAATCCAGCACAGGATGGGCAGGGACAAGCTGAGGATGCTTTAGAGAAGGAGCAGCCTCAAAAGGAGGAAGGTTTGTGCAGGGCAGAGCCAGTCCTGTCTGATTGATCACAGAATTACAGTAACTTGTGCAGATATGGTAATTAGTGAAGCAAACTCTCTTTCAGCCATTTATCTGCAGTTTTGGTGACCACCCAGGAATCCCATCTCCCAATTTAATTCCACAGACATGACTGGAGCAGACCTTGAGCATCCCCACTCTGCTCAGCTAAATGTTTCTACAGAGTTCCATGTTTCCCTGAAATCTTATTCATCCTCATGAAGGAACCCAGCCCCTAATTAATTTAGAGGAGCCCCAATTAACAGCTGTCTTTCCTGGGGAAGGAGGTGGGGGTTTCCCAGGGAATGGGTCTACACATCCTCCTTTTTCCCAGTCAACCTGTGGAAAATGGGAAGAGCAGATTCCCTCTGGAAAGCCCTGCTGGGGAGAGATGCTGCGATGGGGATGGAGCAGAGAGCAGGAGGAAAATGCCACAGCTCAGGCTTTCTGTGGGGGTGAAATTACCAGGGTGACACTGTTTTACACCACAACGAAACAGACTCCGAGATTCAGAAGGCTGAAAATTACCTTTTTTACTTTTGGGATGTGTCTCCCTTTTATACTATTTCACACAGACCAATTTGATTGGTGACACAAAGACAAAACTTCTTCAATCACATTGGTCAGGCCAGAGGGACATCAAGAAGAAGTCCCTCCTAGGAAAAGGAACGAATAACAAAGGCACAGTTACTAAAACATCTCTCCTGTTAACAGAAAATTCTTTGGGAAAAGAATTTCAGAAAACCGAAACACCTCAGGGACGAAACCAGGGCCACACCAGGATCCTTCCAGGGGAGATGGGCACACCCAGAAGGTGATGCCAGCCCAAAAATGGCATGGACAGACACATTTCCTGCTCACTCTCATCCCTTGGCTTTCATCCCCATCTCCTCCCTCCTGCTCCTCTGCCATGCTTTAGTGCCCATTCCAGGCCTCTCTCTCACCCCAAACCTTTCCTCGGTCAGCCCCATGAACCATCTTGACAAAACTCAAAAACACTGGATCCCCAGAGCCAGCGCGGGGTCACAAAATTATTGTGAAATAAAATTCATCTGGTGCGAGAGCAGGAAATAACAACGTGCCCCCATTGTAGGGTTTTTTTTTTTCCCAAACTGTGCTGATGGAGTTGTTTTGTAGATCCAAAGCAGGGGAGGGGAGGGAAACCTCTGTGGGCATTTGAATCTTTTTTGCTCCATAGGAAGTTTTCAGGCAGCTCCAAACAATCGGGGCTGAGAAAGTGCAGCTGATGTTGTGTTTGTGCACTGGGAGCTGGAGCCCATTGTTCAGGAGCCTGGGGAGCTGCAGGAAGCACAGGGCACAGCTGAGGATACCCTGGGCAAAGCTCCTGCAAGGATTTTTCCCAAGGCATGCTTTGTGTGCTGCTGGAAATAACAGAAAAAAAATCATAAATGTCTCAATAAACATATCAATAATCCTCTTTTTGGATCTTTTTGGATCCTCGTTTGGGGTTGATCAGAGTCAAATTCAAAGAAATCTGGTCAAAGTGCTTGGAAATTTCTTTTTTTTTTTTCTTCAAGAAAAGCTGGAGAGTTGAACACATTCCCAAGAGTCTTCTAATGCCTTTTTTCCAAGTTTCTCTCTCATTCCATTTTCCCAGAGGTTACTTTCCCTCTGTCAAGGTAAAGGAAGTTAAAGAACTATAGGAAATTTTATTAACAACTGTTTGATTTGCTTTGGACTCGAGCTGCTGTAGGAAAACGTTGGATCCGCTGATTTCTCACTGTTCTTTTCTGACCACACTCCAAAAAATGCCTCCGTCCTCTTAAACTCCAAATTAAATGCCTCTGTCACGGCAAATAATGCTGAAGATGCTCAGGAAGTTTGAAATTTCTTTCAGCCTGAGACCTCCTTATGCTCTTTAGGTTCCCTCAATGACAATATCACAAAAATTCCAGGTGCAGGTCCCTCAGCTGTGTCATCACCAGCTCCATTCAGAGCCAGGGATTAAAAATTGCAACAGAATAAATTTCTCAGCTAAAAGGTAAGCTGGGTGATGGGAAGAATACAGAGAAAGGGGATGGGGGGAAAGTGTAAAATAGTGCAGGAGGTTGTTATCTCTGAGCAGAAAAAGTAAATATTTTTTACCCAAGAAGGATATAAAATTGAGATCTTCTGAGCAGGTGGGAGAGTGAAATGTTTTATCCTTCAACAGCAATGGATAAAATAAGAACAATAATTAGAACCTTATCAGTGCATTGCTCCAGCTTGACCTGGGCTTCATATGGATATAAACCATGGCAGGGGGTGGAATGGGATGGGCTTTAAGGTCCCTTCCAACCCAAACCATTCCAGGGTCTTGTGTTTCCGGGAAATCTTCATATGATCGTGGTCCTAAACCTACATTTACCCTGACTGACCTTCACTGGTGGCCTGAAGGCTCTTGGATGTACAGGAGCCACTTCTGAAGAGTTGAAGAACAGCAAAAAAATTCCTAAAATTGATGCCTAAAGCCTTTCTCCAATGGTGAGGAGAACGGGATGGGAAATTCCCACCCAGATCTGAATCCTGATAAATCACTGGAAAAGCTGCTGAATTGAGGGATGGATTGCTGATTTCTCCTGAGATGAAAGCAGGATTAGGCTCAAGTAGCAAAAATCTTTCTGAGAGGGGGGGGAAGGCTGAGCACGAGTGGGTTTCAAGCTCAAGAAGAGCCAGAGTGCAGCAGTGGCTCCACCCAACCACAAGTGATTAAATATTTTATCAGTTTGGGGGTTTTTTCCTAAGGAATGAGAGAGTTGATTCAGAGATCACATCCTGCTCGTGATCAGGGTAAAGCAACTTCTCCTCAGCCCATCCAACCTCCCCTGCACTGCCTGGCTTCCAAGACAAACCCAGAGGTTCCGAGGAACGGGAGGGATTTCAAAAACCTGCAGAAAGCTGCTCCTGGGGCACGCACAGAGCGCTTTGTGCTAATGAGGGAGCAAACTCCACTGCAAAATATTATTCATGGGACTGAAAACCAGCCAACTGCAAAAACATTTTCTTAACTTGTGGGTAAACAGTCTCCAGTGCTGGCCTCTGCCTCCCAGCATTAAGGTAATTTCACACTTGAAAATTTCACAAATAAAAACGTCCAGAGCCGCTCGCGGGAAAATTGCGGCGAATTAAAATAAGCAGCGATTCGGTTCTGTCTAAGCTGCTCTGGTCTTTGTTTCAATCCCTTTGCCTGATTTGAGCTGAGCTGCCGAATTAGGAACAGGGAATCTGGGAATTTTATTTTCAAGACGCTGTTTTAGGGGAGAGTGTCGCTCAGAGAGCAGCGGGCGGGGAAAGAGGCACGCTGAGGTCAAGGCAGGAAGAAAAAGCCAAGTAGGAACTAAACAAGGGTAGAGTGTGCCCAACAAACACCAGATTAATCCTGCCTGCATCCATCTTCTGCCTCATTTGGTGCTGGGGTTTGGGACATGGGGCAAAGGACCCCGGAACAGGCTGCAAATGAGATTTTGAATGCCCATGCTCAGTGTCAGAGGTGATTAGAGAGATTTCCAGCCCCACTGGCTGAGGTTTGGATCCAGGGCAAGTTGACAGGGTATTTTTGTAAAGCTCATTTATGGGTACCTGAGCAGGCACAAAGGAATGAGGCCAAAACTCTGCCTGGGACACGAAGGACTTCCCTCAGCCAGGATCCCAGCACAGCTCATGGGCTGATCCCCCAGCTCTGGCTCAGCACTTCCCTCCTCACAAAGCTGAGCTCAGCTCATCCTCCTGCAGAGCCCAAAGTCCTTCCTGAACCGCACTGAGCCCCTGGAAGCCCAGTTCCAGCATTACCACGTTTTTTGGGGCTGCTGGAATGTGACCTTTTCCTCCTGGAGAGAAGGAACATCTCCACGCAGGTCTGTTGCCCACGTCCCAGCTCGTTTTTCACCCCACTTTTGACGCTCAGATCAGTCGCACACCTCAGGCCCTGGAACATTTAATTATAGCTCGTGCCATCATTTACCTCGTCCACTAAGCCTTTGATTACATTAGACAAGAAAGAAAATTTCATCTATGCTCTCCAGCTATCCCTTAGGCTGAAAATAAAACTGGAATTGGCCAGCAAGAGATGACATTTTTCTTCAAGACAGCAGAAGGAAGCATGAAAACTCCTGTCCAGGATATCCGGGACTTGGCTGGTTTTTTCTCTTCCCTGAGTTTTCTCACCAAATGATTTTTGTTTATTCTATTTTAAAAAGTCTGTTCCTCTTTGACAGGTGTCCTATAGGCAGAAAATGTGTCTTGGCTAAGGACAGGGAGGGAATCAGTCCTGGGTTTCTTCTCAGGAGAAATGGAAGTTTCTCTGCTGAAGGTGCACGGCAGAAATATCCCTGTGTTTAACTCAGTGTGATGCATTCAGGCACAGAACTTCAGGAGGGATAAAATTATGGAGAATGGAAAAGCTCCAATAAAAATGGAAGTGAACTCTCAGTGGCAGGTGAAATAGGAATTTTCAAATTGTAAATTGGATGGAGCAGGATATTGAACTTTACGGAGGTTGGGCAATTTCGGAAAGGAGTTTTGTAAAATTAAAAGTCTAAATTTAAAAAAAGAACAACAACGCAATAAAAAGACAAACGAGCAGTTAGCCAGGACTCGCTCAGCTTTTAAAACACTCAGTTATCAGCAAAAACATCGGTTTAGTGCAAAGTTCAGTGTCTTGCAAGCGTCTCTAGCAGGAGAAGTTGGATGGATCTGCTCTAACACTAAAACTACCAGGAGCCACCTGCTCCCTCCCACCTCTGCCAAACCCCAGGGTCTCCCGTGGCCCTGCCCTGCTGGGTCACCAGAGCTGGAAAATCCCAATCCATTGGACGTTTTTTAAAAAGGAACAACAGGATTCACTGCAAAACCCTCTGTAGCTTTTTAGTTCGACACCTGAACCCCAGCAATGACAGGGGGTGTGAGGACACAGCTCCATTTCACTCACCCGTAGGAACAACTCACCCAACTCCCTAATTAATCGATTAATCGACTCCGTAATTAATTGAATCAGCAGAAAAACAAGCCCTACAAAGCTCACACAGCAGTTTCTGGCTCAGACGAGTCCCAGGGCCAGCGGAAGGAAAGGGAAAGGATAGAAATAACATGGCAGGAGGAGGGAAAAGGCAGGATTGCAGTGATGGAGATTAATCAGATTAATCCACACTGTTGTATCCACAGTATTTTGACAGGAGGTTACCAAAATAATTCCTGATTTTGCTGTCCATTGCTGCAATTCATCCCGAGGTGATGGAGAAACTAAAATTCTTCCCTGAAGGACGAGCTTCTGCAGGAGTTAGAGGAGGAAAACATCCCGTGAGCAGGAGTTTGGGGTTTTATTTTCCACAGATCAAGCTCAAGGAAGAAACAGCAGAAGAATGAATCAGTGAGGGCTGGGGAAGGATCTCAGATTTATAATGCGAGTCAGGGGAGGACAGAGAGTAGCTGAACACATCATCAACACCAGCATCACCCCCAAACCTCCACGTAACAAGAGTCAGATTTAACTTTAACCATGTGTCCTGCTCAGGCAGTTGCTTAATCACCCTAATGAACACAAACGGCCTCCAGCATTTAAACCCTCTGCTAAATATGAGCATCCTAAACCAAAAAAACTGCCAGCAGAACGGACCCCTTTGCACCCACAGGTAGGAGTCAGCCAGTATTTCCAATAAATTTTGTAGCAGACAATTTGTGCTTTGATAGAGGTACCAGGATGCTCCAAAATAATTTATTTTGTATTTTTTTTATTTCATCTTCACGGTCAAACTGCCCATTTGGAAACCTTGTTTTGGAAAAAGAGCAAAGGATGAACCCTCTTCAGCGCATTTTAAATGGATAAGTTTACTGGTTTAGGGAATGAAAAAAAAATGGAATTTCACCTCACACAAAGCCTTTAGTGGGTTCCCAGCATTACAGGATTGATTAGGAAGGTTCTTCATGACTAACAGGTGGATGGGTTTTATTTTTCCTAGAAATTTTCCTCACGCTGTTCAATTTGGAGGACCTGCGCCCAATTTCCATGAAGATTTGTTCCTTGGGACACATCCGACCACACCATGGTCACTTTTGGACCCTAAGAAATCAGAGGGGAAACTTTAAGGTGGGAGGGGGATGCTCACCATGGGTGAAACGAGTGAACGAGAGGTCAGGCAGAGATTTTATGAGTTTTTAGGGTATTTCAGGGAGAGTTTCCATGCTCTCCAACGTGTTGATCCATCCTCTTGGCCTGGCAGACACCCAGAGGTGGCTGTTCCCTTCCTCCCCTCCACAAGTGGAGAGCAGAGGAGGAGTTCAGAAAGCTGACATGGCAAATCTCCAGCCCCTCTCCAAATACATTTCATTAAACCCGGCAATTAATATCACGGAGCAGCGCCTGCTCCAGCAGAGCCAATCCAATATGTCGTGGAGGAAGGGAGAGTGATTTAGAGACTCCCGTTTCTTGGACACGGGCACACTTAGAAAGGCTGATCTCATAAATCTGTGGTTTTCTGCGCGGTTTTTTTGGGTTGTGTATCTGAGCACTCCCACAGCAGATAGTGGGACGTGTAACATTCCCAAGTCCATGAACCCCAGTCACATGATGGTAATTACTGGAGACCTTGAAACACAAAGACCAATAAATTCAGCATTAAGAGCACAGCTCCTGTTCGCTTACTCACAGCACAGAATTTGGCCAGAAGTCGCATGGGAAGGTCTTATCCCTTCAAGAATCTTGATTTCTCAACATGTTGTTGAGATCCTTTGGATACCTCTGACCACAAAGAATATTCCACTCAAATGTGCTTAAAGGGTCCAAAAATTCCAACCCAGAGGGTGCTGTCTCCTGGTTCCTTGGGCCGCTTCAGAAATTCAGCATCAGGAGCTTTTGAGAGTGGGGGAATTACAACAAAGTGAAGTTTTCCACTCCAAACACAGAGATTCTTTGGAGCACAGAGTGGAGTAACTTGGACTGACAGGATAAATGTGGGATGGCTTCACCCCAGGGAAGATGGATCACACGTACCCTGGAGAGGGAAACAACTGAAACGGGGAAACAGGTGAAAAATGGGGTAGGAAAAGAAGAATCCACCACCCACTGCAGCAGGTGAGAAGCGCCCGAGGTTCAGCACCTCTCCAGAGCAAACTCCTACAGCTGAATTCTGCCCGTTGTACAAAACTTCCCGTTTCCAGAGCCACCACCAGAGATTATTAGAAGGAAAAAAACCAGAAACATCCACCTCTTTGCTGCTCCATGGGTCTCTGAGCTGAGCCTTGGTGTGGTCTGTGCACGCTGGTGCTGTGACTCACGGGCTGAGCAAGCACAGCCTGCCCCAGCGCTGGACTCTGCTGCCACGGCTGAGCTGCCAGCTCTTTGAAGGAGATAAAAGGTCCCCAGCTTGGCCAGGAGAAATTGGCACCTCTCCACCTCCTCGGAGATTTACATATGTATTTTTAAGATGGAGCAGTCATTAAAACTGCTGCTTCGCTGGGATAATTGCAATTATCCCATTCTTTCGGTGGCCCACTGTAAACAGAGAGTTCACTGTCTTGTCTTTTGCTGGAGCAGGAGAGTCATCCCCATCCCAGCACTTCCTCTTTGGCAACAGGCAATTCCATCTGAATCACCACCCGGCTCTTGCTTCATCTCCAGGCTCTGATGGTCTGATAACATTTAACTCAGAACTCGGGGCAATTAAAACCAAGACAACACATTAAAACAATCCCAATTTAGAGTCCATCTTTAAATGATTATTCAGACCTGATTGGGAAACGGAATTTCTGCTCTGCAGGGAAGTCAGACGTTTTCAAAATTCCCTTTCATCACAGCCTGGAATGCAACCTGAATTTGGCTTAAATCCCATCTTAGCTGGACTTTCGGCACCTGGGACTTGCAAACTGCTTAATGTCAGCCGTCACTTCATCCCAGAGAAAAGTGCAGATGTTTCCACATGGGGTGACAGAGTGGCCTCCATTAAAATGCACTCAGCATTGTCCCATTAATTAGCCTCAGGACAGGCACAATTCCTGCTTTCTCCCCAAAGCCTCCACGTGGGCACGGCTGTGCTCAGACCACGCCCAACACATGAGGGGCAAACCCAGAGTCACAGGGGTAAAATACAAGAACTTTTGCCCAGCAGAGCCAGAGTTCATAAAAAGGGAGTTGTGGCCTTTCTGAACTGGAGGGAGATGAAATTTCCAATTTTTAATGGGGGAATCCACCCAAGGACAAAGAGGGAATGCCACATGAGGGTTTCTCCCATCCTCTCTTTTTACATGAAAGGGAAAGCAGCGGGCAGTGTGCGTGCAAGGAGTTGTGACTGCCCATCAGGGAGGTGGAGATGGAGATTGTCCCCAACAGAGGAGCACCGTGGTCTCCCTTCTCACTCCTCACACACTGCAAGCCCCGAATTCCCTTCTGTAGTGATGGGTTCATCCAATATAACCAGATCCAAACTTCTGGAGCAAACCACTGGGAAGGCATCACACAGGAGCGTGACCACGTTGCCACAAAGACCCCCTTCCTATCAGAATGGAACAAAAGTTTTTATTGGAAGTAGCTGGGTTTGGTGGGAATTTTGGGCTGGAATTTCTGGCCAAAACCCTGCTCATCAATACTCTCTGACCAAGTTCACTGTCACTTTTGGCTACCTGTCTCAAGGGTGAAGGAGAATGGGTGGATGAGGTCCAGACACTACTCCATCCAAGGAGGAAAATCTCTCCCGGCTCCCAAGTTTATTTGGGCCCTTGCCTTGCTGCTCTCTGGCTGTGGATCCGAGCAAGAGCTGCCCCCTCAGTCCCCTTCCCTTGCCCCTGGAAAACTGGTGACCATGATCCTACCCCTGGTGTGGAGGATGGAAAGCCTGAAATCCTTCACAATCCATCTGCTGCAGCACTTGGACATGCCTGAAATTTTTTGTCCAAGCCAGGCCTGCAGTCGTGGCAATTAAAGGCACCATTCTTCACCCCTGAGTTGTAAAGGGCTCTCCTTCCACAACTGCTTGAGTGATGGGTCATTACTCTGCTGCCTCCACAGAAAAAAAAACAAAACTGTTTTCAGTGAGTTCCTTGGAAATCAAATGACTTTCTGGTTTATTGAAATTGCGTTGGCTTGAGTGGCCTTGTCATCACCGAGTCCCTTTGAGTCCCGAGTCACTCCTGCAGCAAAGCAGCCCCAAGGAAATCTGCCACAGCTGAGCAGGTGGGGAAAGAGGGAGCAATGGCCTCTGGAGGATGAAAACGCATTTCTGACTCTGAAGAGCTCCTGAGGAAGAAAATCAGAATATGGGCTCTGATTCAGCAAAGCAATTAAGTATATGCTTTAAGTCAAAGCCTCGCTTAATTCCTTAGACTCCAATGGGATTTGAGCAAAGACTTAAGGCTGAGCTGAATTCAGGTCTAAAAATTCCTCTGACTTTTTTTCCCCCTTCTGGATTACAGTGAAAGAAAGTGGTTACAGTGCACGGCTCGAGCAGCAGGGGGGTGATGAACTGTGCTGCACATCCAGCCTAATGTAAAGCTTTAAAAATCACTTGGCAGGGACCGAGTCATAAATTAAGTTGCTCAAGCTGGTTCGTGCTTTGCAACCAAAGCCATTGTCTTCCAAGGGTTTGAGCTTTACTACTTCCCAACCGGCCCCAACTCCGCTGCGGCCGGTCGGGAGAAACTTTACACTTGATAAGTCCTCTAATATGCCAGGGAGAGTCCCTCCCTCCCCTCCTGTTCCCCTCCCACCTCTTTAATGAGCATCCCCATTAGCTCGGGAGTACAAAGGGAGTTCACTCTGCGAGCCCTCGTGTTCCTTGCATGTTAGGAGGGCTAAGGAGCAGTTCAAAAAGCAATCTGCCCAGAAACCACAGTTTATGAGTCCCAGAAGTTTCATTTGCTCAGGTCAGACTGAAAGCTTGGCTGAAGATACAGGAGAAATTTTTCTCTGTCAGGCAACAGAAAGCAGTACAAAGAACCCAGCTGTTAGGTCTCATAGCCCAGGCCTCTAATTAAAACAGTGGAAAATTAGATAACTTCACAGATTCATCACTGCCACCACTGGCTGTCAAAAAAAAAAAAAAAAAAAGAGGCTCGAGGGTTACCACCCACCTTTTGTTTATGTTGCTAACCAGTGTCTCCATCTTGTGTGTGTGTGTGTGTGGGTGGGTGTGGGTGTGTGTGTGTGGGTGCAAAGAACTGAGCTTTCCTCCCGTCCCCCTGCTCTCAGCCACTTCTTGCACCTCATTCAAAAAAAAACTTCAGAAAGCCTGAAAAGGGGCTGTAAACCAGGTTTGCAGACGTGCCTCCCCGCACAGATTTTTTAGAGTGGGGTTTTTTTTTTCCCTATGAGGGAAAAATGAAAAAGGCTCAATTTTATTGTTCTCAGAGGAGGAGGAAGGGCAATGATTCTGCCCAAAAATGCATGACACAGTCGGTGTGGTGCTTCTGAATGTCTGGCCTGAGGTCAACAAATGTCACTTGCAGCTCGTGATCAACTCTGTATTAAGAAAAAAAAAAAAAAAAAAACCCAAGCAAACAATGCCTTCATCCCTAAAATAAAGGAGGAAAGACCTTGTAGCACCCACACTTCAACAACAGCCAAAAAAGAAAGTTCCTACTCTTTGGAAGTTAAATTCACATTTGAATTATAGCGGGTAAGTTCAATAGCCCTCAAAACTGAGAGGGATTAAAAGTGTCTCTTGAATTAAGCCTTGCTTTTAGAAAAGAAATGTTCCTTCAAAGAACAAAGGGGAGAGAGTCACAACTTAACAAGCCACACCAAGTCTGAACCAGCTTCTCCTGCAGAAGTCCTGGCACAGGGGACCAGGAGAGGACGGACCATGGTACCACACAGGGTAAGAAGAAGATTAAACACACATTTTATAAACACTGAAGTGGAAAACAAGTGTAGGGTTGAGGCTGGGAATTGTTCTCAGGTTAATTTTCATTTGAGACTGTGGGATAGAGGAGAAAGAGGGCAGGTGCTCCAACCCACAGGGCGACACTCAACTCCATGATTTGGCATTTTTTTAATTATAAACCCTGTAGTTTTTAATTTAAAAACTGGGGGGTTTTTAATTATAAACACCTGACTATTCAATTCTCAACTGAACACCTGGATTTGTGGGCAGAGCCCAGACTGGTGAGGACAGCAGGTTTGATGTCTCCTGTTCCAGGGGTCAGGGCTGGGGACCTGCAGCTTGTGCTGCTCCGCTGCTTTCTCTGCCCCACTCTCCTGCAGCCTTTGGGAAATGTGGAAAAGGAGCACTGTTTTGGCAGAAAAAGTAGGATTGCAAGAGCGTGGATAAGAATAGAGCTAATAAAGACACTCTCCAAGATGAAGAGAAAGATGAGACAAAGATCTACGTCAAGACTGCGGCTACACTGACCCATTAATTAATTTCCAGTCACAGAGCAGGAATAACTCCCATTCCAGAGCAGGAATTCGCTCCCCTAGTGACATGAAGCACATTTTCTAGGAGCCATTTGCTCAAAGGCAGCACGGAAAGCACATGTGGTCACTCCAGCCAAACACATTTCACTTCATACCAAGGGGAGCTGAGGGCATCCAGAGCCCCCCCAGCAGCTCCAAAGTGGCTCCATCAAAGCCTTTGTGGGATCAAACGCCCCCATCTGCTCCTGGGGTGGCCCTGAAGGATGGAGCTGAGGGTGAGCACGTGCCTGCACAGTCCTGGCTGGAGTCACTGCCGGGATCAGGGGCTCCCAGCCAGCCAAATCGCCCCCAGCCCGCTCAGTGATTTGTGCCTTTCTATAATTGGCACGGCCCTTCTCCAAACAAAAAATAAAAAAAGCACCAGCACCACCACCAAGCCCTTTTTCCCAGCCCTCACCAACAAAAGGTAAAGACATTGGGGAAGGACGGCGTTCTCTTGTCACACGTTACCTTCTAAATCTCGGGTCTTCCTTTGTACTCTGACAGTAATTTCACATATAGACATGGCTGCCAAGCGAGGTTTGTTTGATGTTCTTTCCTGCCTTTGTAATGGAGTTTCCTTTTAAGCAGGAGGAGGCGGAGGGAGAGGGGATGACAGGGGCTTATAAATATGGAAAAGACAGGTTTTGGCATAAAATTCGTGTCGCATTTAAAATATCCCAATGACTCTTTTCTTTTTTTTCCCACCCGTGAAGCCGGCCACCTTTGGGATTGTCCACTTTGGAAAATCTGCTGCGTTAAAAAAAGAAGCACAGAAGGGAAAACCATCACGGCTGGAAAATATTCAAGACTTTGGGAAGTGAAAAAAAAAAAATAGCCCCCCCCCCCCCAAAAAAAATCCCCTACAGATCCTGGAGTGATGTCAGCGTTACCTCCTCTCCTCTGAAAGGCCACGCTGCCACTGAGGGACCCGTGACAGGTAAAGTCAGGGGAGCAATGAGTGAGCTGGTGCTCTCTGGAGTGAGCAGACCTTGGAAAACTTCTGCATTCCATAGGAGGAAGGCCAAAATACCCATCCTAGGTCTCAGTAATAAAGTTTGGGATGGTTTCTCCGTGTTCCGCATAGATAAGGCAAAGCTGGTGAGGATCCAGCCTGCTGGGACTGCGATTCACCCATCAGAGATGTTAAATTACACCTCTGAGTAAGCGATCCCAAAAATCCAAGTGGCATTCCCAAGGTTACTCAGGAAGACCGTGAGGGAAGGAAGCAGGTGCCTGGTCCTCAAAGTCACCGTGCTGATGTTCCCAGAGGACCAGACCCAGGGTCCTTCCACATCCGGGGCATAAAAATGA
Organism: Chamaea fasciata; assembly: GCF_029207755.1. Lineage (NCBI taxonomy): Eukaryota > Metazoa > Chordata > Aves > Passeriformes > Sylviidae > Chamaea > Chamaea fasciata. The sequence goes on from NW_027094097.1 coordinate 14,473,190, forward strand.
CTGAGCTGAAACAACACATGATGAAAAGGATGGGTTGGAATTGTGTTGTTGGAAACTGTGTTATCCCAGGAAAAATCTGAATGGAGGGTGAGATGTCCCAGAAATCCACCAGCTAAAAGCAGACAGCTGCTATCCATGGGTGGCTGGTGACCTCAAGGCTCAGCTCCACTCAGATCCCGCACCTTAATTCCCTGAAGCTTGCTCAGAGCTCCTCAGGAAGGACACACACATCTCCCTGCTTTTTAGCAAATAACGGATGTGCCTTTCATTTATCCCCAGGATTCTTCCCTTCAGATTGCTCTTGACACTCCACACTTCGCCTGACACATGAAACCCCCCTCCTCTGATAAATTTATGTGCCTTATAAACAAAACCTCCAAAATGTAGCCAATGGCCCCACATCCCTGCCAATTTGAGCATATGGAAGAGCAAGGAGAAGTCAAAAGGGGTCTTTTTTGGGTGGTTTTGTTGTTTTTTTTTTTTTTTGTAGGAACACCAGAGTTTGAAGCAGAAAGCTCCATTAGTCCAGCTAATGAGGGATTGTTCCCCGTGGTGTATTCCCCTCAGCACTAAATGACTCAAATGATAGCCCTTCCAACACTTCCCTAGGGAAACTATTCCACAGCCTCATAGATCACACTGTCAGGAGCTTTTTTGGCCAGATGGATTTCAAAGGCTACGAAATGTGCTTGAGTGTTTGGCTTGGAAACCCTTGAAGCAGTTTTGGGCTCTCATATTTGTGATACCACAGGTATGACTTCAGCTGTTGGAACCTCAGCACCCGAGCTCTGCACACCTCTGTCCCCTGCACACGTTCCCACGTGCCTGGGATTGGGCTCACCCCGCTCCCTGTCCAGGGAAAGCTGCTGCAGGAAGGAGAGAGCTGAGTGTTTGTTGCTCTGTGGGCAACTGCAGCCTAAATTGTCTTGAAGGCTTGAAAGGCTTTGGGCTGACGTTATTCCCGTGGGGGAATTATTCTGGGAGAAAAAAAAAAAAAATCCGGGTGTTTGATGTCACGGGGTTGCCAAGAAATGTCCGTAAAGCTACCAGAGAAATTCTGCTGGAGTTTCCCTGTTGAACTGGGGCCCAGGAGCAGCCAGATCCTGGTTTTCTGCAGGTGGCTTTCTCTGAGCCTGGCTCCAGAACTCGGTGGAAATCCCATCTGGCTGTGCAGCAGCTGGGATCTGAGCTCACTCCTTTCCACACCCAATGCACCTCCAGTCCCCATCACCATTTCGGCTCAGTGGCACTGGGCCCACTTATCCTGTGGATAAACAGAACCAAAGAGGGAGAATTTTTCAGCTTCCCATTGGAAGGCCCAGAATGGCTCTGCAGAACCCATCCTGAGGCAGTACCATGAGGAATTTATGTGGATCAATGGTTCCACGCAGCTGAAAAACTGAACGTAAAGCCAAAGAGGGATGAGAGTCTTCCTGCACCTGGAGAGAACCTCCTGCTCTTCCGACAGCACAGGTTGAATGCTTCACCCACACATCCACTCTGGGATGAGGTATTGCTTGGGAATAATTCAGAATATCCTGTAGGATTAATTCAGAGGAGTCTGTTCCTGGGGCAGGATGGTTACCCAGGCAGGAATCTGGGACTGGATGTTCATACACAGCTCAGCAGCTCGAGGCTTTCCTCCTTCTCTAAGCTGACCTTAATTTACCTCCTTCAGCCCCAGCGTCCTCCCTCTAGAAGCTGTAAATCTGACATCCCAGTTTTCTTCGGAATGGGGATTCTGGCAAAGCTTTGAGATGTTTGAAAGTGGGCAGAGCAAGCCCCTTTTGTCATCACCTGCATTAGCACAATGCTTGTAGTTATCCGCCAGGACCCTGATGCGGGACAAACAACCCAGAAACGGGGCCTGATCTACTCTGAACTGTTTAATCCACTTGGGCTACGGCTTCAAATGTTCTGGTTTTAGACCTAAAAATAACCCAGAATAGAATGTACTCTTCTCCTGTTACCATCCCTACCACCAAGGGGAGAAATAAGGAGAAGTCCAACCACTTTTGAGGACGAAATGTGATAACAGGTCCAGCGAGGGAAATAAAAGCCACGTAAACTGATCTAAATGCATGCAAAATGCACTCACTTTCTTGGCAGGATGAATTTTTTTATGCAACTCAAAGGCAGGGAAGTTACATGAGGAATTCCTCCCCTTGCCCTTTACTGGGAAGTAAAGATGTCACTGGAATTCCTGTGCGATTAAAAGTAGAAGGGAAATGTTTATGGGAGAAACTGGAGGAAAAAAACCTCATGGGTGCTTCTTTCCCAACTCTTTAGAGGGATTGAAATCCCTGTGCTGACGTGGTTTTTGCAAACCATCCAGGTTTCCATGACGCATCCCATTTCCATTGTCAGAGACAACAGGGACAGCACGAGGATTGAGGCCCTGCAGCTCTCTGACACATTTCAGATCTCTGGAAAGGGAAAACTGGGGATAAGCCGTTCCTGTGGCCGCAGGCAGGCATCGACGATCCAACACAAACACTTCTGGGAATCAGGGCCGCTCTTTGATATGGCACACACGGGTTTTTTTGGAGGGTTTAGGTAACACGACACTAGGTAGATATGGAAATGAGAAGCTTTGATGGATGGCACCTCTCCCCAAAATTCATGGAAGAGGCTCCGGGAAGCAAATCTGACAGGGATTACTGCCGATGAAGCTGCATTCCTTTGGCACATTAAGCTGCTTTGTGCCATGCCACAACTTGATGTGATAGCGTAACACAATAGGGCAGGATAGCACAGAGCCAGGCTGGGAGAGAGAGGGAAAAGAAGGGAAGGAAGGGTTTGTTTGGGGAAGGATTATCTGTTTCCGATGAGGGCATTCCCTCCAAGGGCTGGGTGGGTGTTCAGCTGGGGAAGGGTCTGCTAAAGGACAAATTTTAGGTGTCTTCTAGTGTTCTCAACACCAACAACTCAGAATCAAAAGAATTAGGCCCAAGCGCGGGCTCAAATTTTAATCTTTCCGCACATCCAACCCAAACATTGTTCTGCTTTCTTAAGGGATTAGTAATTATTATGACAAATAACATTGCTTCATCCCCAGTTACTCTGCAGTTTCTTGTGAGCTGCTTCCTCAGACCTCACACTGCTCTGAGCTGCTGGAGCAGCCACCACCTGCGATGAGAGTTTGGGCAGTCATGGGTTGGGCAGTTAAGAAATAAAATATTTCATTTAGGCACTGCCTCTCTTTCCTTAATTCTAATTCTATTTCCATTCTTCAACTCTTATTTAACTCATCCATTTCTAGATTAACATTATCCAAGGTGAAAGTTTGGCTTTCAATTCCCTGCAATATCTTGGTTATTGTAGTCAAACCACCTCTCAAATTTCAGTCCGTAGAGCAAAATACTCAGTTTCCTCTTAAAAAAAAATCCATTTTCGGTAAAGGCTTTCCCAAAATCCACTTATCACTCCTTACAATGCATTTCTGGACCTCACTCTGTTGCAGATGGCACAGATTGATGGCTAAAGACTATGGGAGTAGGAGGAGTTTCTTTGGAAAGGTATATCCTAAAAAAATACCTAATAATCCTTTGGAAAGGCCACACTGGAACACAGACTCTGCCCATGGCAAGTGTGCTCACTAAAACACGAGCACTCATTTAAGTGCTTTGCTGAATCAAGGCCTAAATTCCTGGCTTTATTCAGCTTGATAGCAGTGACAGAATGAAGACAGGGGGATTATTTTATAAAAAGATTCCTTTGGTGGTGTCTGAGCAGCTCTCACTGAGAGTTCAGCAACACCCCCAGCCCTGTTAAACTTTTCCAGTGAGGAGAAGGGACCGAACACTGAGAACTGATTCTTGATATTTGGCAGCACCCCTTAGGAAGAGATTTTAAATCCATCCTTAGGGGTTGTCATCAAACCCCACTTCTGAGCTGGGGTTTAGAGCCCTGAGCTCTGGGGGAGGCTGTGCCTGCCACCTGAGCAAGGCTGGGCTGCTGTGAGCCAGGTTCTCCCTGGAAAAATCAACTCTGGGCATCTCCTGATGCTGTAGTTCATGTCAGCATGTCCAGGATGGACATAAATCAGGAGACCTCTGTGCAAAACGAGCTGCAAATCCCTTCCAAGGAGCTGGGGAGATCCTTACACGAGCTCACGTTCCAGCTCTGCTGCAGCCACAGGGTTTAAATCATCTTGGATGGGACAACATGAGCTGCCTTCCCAAGAAAGCTCAGGAGAAGTCTGTCAGCTGGGAATTCTGCCTCATTCACACCCAAAAATTCAGGAGGGCAAAGTGCTAAGGGGAAAAAAGGTGACGAACAGTATAAAAGCAGCTTGCATTAATCCAACACGCTGTTCCCAAAGAGGAACAAAACCCATAAAGCTGAGGAGTTTTACAGGAAAGTCATGCACAGGCTCCTGGGAAAACCTTTCAGGTGGGTGTGAAGGTGTGAGGGCACAGAGAAATCTGCTTTGGTGCCCGGCAATGGGATCTCAGGTAGGTCATCATCAACCTGCACATCCCACCTTCCACTCCGTGGTGCTAAGAGCTGGGTGTGATTTAAATTAATTCTTCAATTCTGTCTTCAACTTGGCCCCTAATTCTGAGACCAAGCAATGGACTTTGGTTGGGAATGAAGGCTTTTCTCTGGGGTTTCAGGGGTCAGTGCAGGTCCCAAGACAAGTCCAGCAGGGCTGGAGGCTCTGGTACAAGCTTTGAAGGAAAACAACACCTACACTTCTGCCAGGTCGTTTTAGGGCAAAGCCTGAGGTGCAGCCTCACCTGAGCAGGATTCCTTGCCCTCAGTTCTTGTATCATTCCAAACTGGGTGCTTATGCCCACCACAGGACGATGGGTGGGATCCACAATATCCTCCGGTTGTTCTTTCAACATTCAAAATTCCTCCTTTTGAGCCCAGTCCTCTCTGTTCCGTTGAGTTTTGTCCATGGAGAAGCTGCCATGACATAAACCAACGTCTCCTCCTGTGTCTGCAGCCCCAGCAAAGGCCAGCATCGACCTCATCAGGGTGGGGATGGGGGAAGGGGAGAAGGGAAAAAAGGAATCAGTTGAATTCTTGGTCTCAAGCCCAAGTGCACGCACAGAAAGGGATTTGTTCGTCACAAAAATTGAATTCACACCATTTCCCTGCTCCGAGAAGACAGATGACATCAGCCCCTTGGCAGGAGGTGCTTTAGAAGAGATTCTAATCCATGTTCTGACAGGAATATTCACTGGAGCTGTTGCTCACGCTCTGTCCAAGGTTTGATCATGGCTTGAATGTGGACCTTGTGCTGGCTGACAGCAGAAAATGCTTTGCGGCAGCTGACAAATGAGGTGGCACCCTATAGATTCAAGTGTGATTGTGACGTACAGCACCAGCCCCCAGAGCCTGCACTGAGCAGGGGATAAGGACTGACACTAAAATCTACTTGGGCTCAAAACAGCAGCACGTGCTGCACCCTCCCCAGATTGCTGCATCTTCATCTCTGCCTGTGGGGAAAAATAAATGGACATCTTGGATCAAACCCGTGGTCCCTGTTGTTTTTTATGGCTGCTTTACAGGCTACAATTCACAAGTGAGTAGATAAGGCTGATCTAGAGTAGTTATCTGGAAGGGAAACACTGGGTTATTTAAAGTATTGAGCGCAGTAAAGGGCTCGTTTTCACAGCTTGAGGTTGGATCTGTTGGGATTTAACCTCCTTTATCCAGAGCCCAGGGCAGCTGGCAGTGGCATCAGGGTGATTCTCCAGTTCAGAAGCAGCTGAGGAATCAAAAGGAGTTATTTCTTGCTGGAAACACATCATTTGAATCTGTTGGTGCTTAATTGAATCTGTCATAAGTAGAGTGACCATCTAATAATTTCAGCAGCCCAAAGACGTGGCATCGTGTCCCAGCCCTCTGCCATGGCAGTGGCCAGGTTTAATTAGGGATGAAAATCAGGGACCATTCCGATATTCTGATTCCTCAGAGGATTGTCTCTAATTCACCCACGAAAGGAAACAAGGAAAGAGCATGATCAGGGATGCAGACAGTGCTTGACTGAACTCCTGAGCCCTGGATTTCCACCTTGGCTACTGACAGGCTCTGGTCCCAAGCCCAAAATCAGGAGTTCCCACATAAGAAGCTCATCCCAGAGCAATTCTGTCAGTGTGACTCAGATCAGGGTGTTTGGAGGAGAGAAAAGATTGAGGGAGAAACTCAAAGGAGACTTGGCTGAAAGTCACCGGCCTTAAAAGCAGAAAGTGCATCTCCACTTTTGCCCAGACCCTCATCCAGCAGCTGGAAATCCAAGGGACATCTCCCTGTCTGAGCCCCCTGACCTGCAGCTGCTCTGGATCTCCTGCACTTCCCAGCCAGGGATTTTCTGACGCAGCCAGGATGATCAACCCAAGGGAAAGTGCTGCCATTCTAATTGCACCTTTTTTTATTTTGTTCCTCTCTCCACCCACCTTGGCTCATGTTCAAGAGAACAAGAAGGAAACAACCAAAAACCATAAATAAAAACCACTCAAGCAACCAGAACAGGTTTTAGTTTCTTACAGAGTCCAGCACAGAGAGGAGCAGGGCTGGAGCATGCCAGCAGTTATAGAGTCATTAAGGTTGGAAAAGACCTCCAAGATCACGGAGTTAAACCTTTCTCAGTGCTCTCTGCAGCTGTGCCTGGAACTCGGAATTGCTCTGGAAGTGCACTACATGTGGACATGCTTTAAAAAAAGATGTTGAGATTAGGAAAACATTATTTCACTGCAGGAATAACACATTTCAGCTGCCTTCGCTGCTGCTCAGTAGGGAAAAAAAAAACCCTTTTCCAGCAGAAAGAGGAAATAAAGGGACACACAATTAGAAGAAACTGGGATCTGAGTGGTTTGAGGCATGGATAACATTTTAAACTCGGTGTTAGCCAGGCTGTGCTGTTCCTCAGAGGGTTCAGTGACTGCAAGAGGAGTGAGCTGACAACACAACCCCTTCCAAGGGGGCTCTGGCTCTGAACATCATCATGGCATGATCAAAGGGAAACCTTGAAAACTGCACCTGGAATTGCTGTAAGACGTGGATGTGTTCAGTGTCAGCTGGATCTGACATACCTTGGAGTATCCTGGTCCTGGAAACGAGAGCAAATCGCCAGAATTCCACACAACCCCTTCTGGTGGTGACAATCCTGTGGCAGCCACCAGCTCCTCCAGCCAGCCCTCAGCCCAGTGCCAAGGGGAGCTGCCACATGGATACAGGTGATCCATAACTTCCACGGCACTTGTGCTTCTCTAACGGGACAGGAATTGTGCAAAACTTTTTTTTACCTCTCCCAGCGACCTCTGCCCATCCTTTGTAGGGGTGGGCAGATTCAGCCACCCACCAGAGGCAGGTTTGTAGGTCGCTGGCAGAGCTGCCAGAGCACGGGAGGCTCCGCTGTTCCCAACGCCCATCCCACTGGACGACACCAGAAAAAAAGATTCAAACTGAGGAGTGTTTTTGAAGGCAGTGTTTTTGAGAGTTTGTTTTCCTGGCTTGTTGGCCTTTTCTCCAAAGGGATAGAGTTTCTCTGAGGGAAGTTTCTTTTTGCGAAGTGACTGACCCGCTGGCAGCAGTACAAAGTTTTAGGAGATGAACTCATACTTCTGAGTACGATTCCTTTGCACTGTTGAGAGCTGCTAATGAAGAAGAGCAGGGAGCAGCTAGAAAGGAAATAAGAGCCAGCAGCTTGGGAAATAGAAACGGGGAATAACAAGGTCCTGCTCTGCTACGAGCATCTCCAAAGCAGAGGGGTCAAGCCCCCTCCTCCTCCCCAGGGAGGGTGAGCTCGAAGGGTCCCCAGCAGCATCAAAATCCCTCCTCCCTCTCCCTCATGTGCTGCCGGACTCTGGGAGAGCCTAATCTTCCCCGAGTTACTTTGAAGTTATGCAGGGATTTAGATTTGTGCCTCTTTTAAGGCAAGGCGGGAGAGGCGAGCAGCGGCGGGAGCGCTCCTCGCCTCCCTTAACACAGAGCAGGCACCGCGGGGTGACACCGGGGGCCCTCCTCCTCCTCTTCCTCCTCCTCCTGTCCCCTGCTCATCCCCTCCTCCTGGCCCGGGAAGGGATCAAACCCCCGCTGCCCAGCCCTCCCACCCCATCCCTGCCTGCTCTGCCTCCTTCCCCCGTGTCCTGGGATTTTCCACTCGCTGCAGAAGGAGATTTTCTGGGAGGCCAAACGCTTCCACTTCCTGCAAAGTCCCCCGAAGCTGCCCTGAAGGTGCTTCCCCATCTTCCCTGAGCTCGTAAGGATGATAGAGTAGCTGGATCAAGCCTTGCAGCGTGCTGTTGGGCTGCAAAGGGAATGACAGACCCGTAAAAATGCAGGGATTCTTAGAAACCTCCTCCCATCACAGAGATTTACACCCCCTGGATCTGCACAAGACCTTCCAGCCCAAGCAGCTCTTGCACTTTGCAGAAGGGAACACAATCTGTGCTGTTAAAATCCCCTGAAGATGGATGGCCAGCCTTCCTCACTTCCTTTCCGAGGAAGGAGAGCGGAGCCAATGTCACACCGTGAGTCACCGGAAGAATAAAATTGAATCCTTGGGGCCAGAGCTTGGAAACAGCATGGCCAGGGATTTTTCCCTCCTCTTTTCCAAATATCCTTGAAGTTTCTCCCCCTTCCCTAATCATTGGTCCATAGCGCTGCAGAAAAAGCGCCTTCAAAACACCATAAAGGTTTTTCACTTGCCAAACTGCTGGAGCTCTACCTGCTCCCCCCCAAACCTCTTATTGCTGTTGAAAATCTTGTTATTCCTGGGGTCTCCTGATCCCTGTTGCCCTCTAACCTCCAGGCCTTGCCCAGCACAATGAGGGCTGTTGGAAAGGGCACCTGGCCAAGAGCAGATGGCAGGAAGGTTACCCAGCCTTTGTTCACTGGAACACAAGATTCCCGGCTGCAGGTTCATCCGCAACTCCCCAGCCAGGAGAGAAGGTGGCTGAGATCATTTATGTCCCAGTGGGAATCATGGGGTTTTACCCTGAAGATGTGGGAGTATCCAGGCCAGGATTTGATTTAGGGGAGTGTGAGATGTGCAGTACCTCTGAGGTTTATAACTCGTAAGAGCTTATCTCCTTTTGCATCAAGAAGTGTCTGGGAAGCAGCCAAGGGCACACAGCAGAGGAGATAGCAAGTGGGAAGGGAGAGGAAAAAAAGTCAAGGGGAATACAGGCATATTTATAAAAATCAGAACAATAGTTTCCCAGAGCTCTGATAAGAACTATTCTCTACTCACAAATAAAAAGGCAACACTGATTTTATTTTTTTTTTTACATTTTTCCCCCGTGAATTTCTCCTCTTTTCTTAAAAAGAAAAAGCCAAACCACAGTGCTTTGCCTGAAGCCAAGGTGGAAGGAGTTAATCCTTGTATCTCCCAGCTGGGGAGGCATCTGCCTGCAGCCCTTGGAAAGGACCCTGGAGCTGCTGGTCCTGCCACGGTCCCTGGTGAGTGTTTCTTCAGATCATCCAGCTCGGGGCACGACACCCCCTCCAGTCTGGAGGGATTGGCAAGAGCATCTCGAAGGGTGGCCTGGAGCTGTAAACAAGCAGATCTTTGCATCCCCAGCCAGCAAGGCTGAGCTTTGCTGGCAGAGCTACCTCCAGCAGGATCCCTCTGGCTCCCTGCCTGGCCCTCGCAAGTGTTATCAATCGCCTGCTTCCACCAACATTAAAGAAATCAAACTTTCCTCCTTTGCTCTTGCACCCCCTCTCCCTTTAAATAGCAGCTTAAAAGGAAACTAATTTAGAGCAAGGTCAGAGGGATGCAGAGGCTGTTTCTCATGCTCTGAGGAAATCCTAGCTGTTGGATGGTGGAGGGAGTTATCTCCCAGCTCTATCTGGACATGGATTCAGAGAAAGGCTGGCTGGGATTTCCCAGGAAATTACAATGCTGCCCCCAGCCCCTCTTTCTTGTGGCAGGGCAGGATCCTCTCTGCTCACCGTTCCCGGCAGATCTCAGACCAGATCCCACACAACAGTCCTGTGTAGGATGCACTCCTGGGTGGGTCCTTGGAAATGTCCAAGGCCAGGTTAGGTGGGGTTTGGAGCAACCTGGGATAGGGGAAGGTGTCCCTGCTCATGGCAGGGGGGTTGGAACTGGATTATTTAAACATCCTTCCAATCCAAACTATTCTGGGATTCTCTGATGGCTCCATGGCTGTCATTTAGCCTCGGTGTCCAAGAGCAGCATCTCCAGACCAAAACCCCCTGGACTGACACAGAACCACTCCTCTGGGTTAAAAAACATTGCTCACCTGAGCAAAGACAAGCCCAGGACTGCAGGTGAGGTGAAATCACATTTGATCCAGACTAGATCTGTGTTCACAGCTCCCCCTGGGACCAAAGCATTGCTTAGACATGTTTGAAGGTGGAAGCAGCGCTTTCAATATCCATTTACTCCTGTAGAATTAGATATAAGCTTCTATAATTAAACACATCCTTGCTTGAAGCTAAGCAAAGCCCAGGCTCCACAGAATCCTTCCTCCCCACAAAATCACCCCAAGCTACAGGAGAGTGTTTCAGTACCAAGCTGAACAAGAGTTTTAACAGTTTTTAGCTAAAATCATTCTCTCTATCACCCTTGCAACTTCTCATGGGCAGATCTTCAACAGGTGAGGAGCGACCCACTCGGTTGCGCTTGGGAAAACGAGAGAGTTGGGAGAAGAAATCAGCTCCCACCAAGATTCTGGTTCCTCACTTAGGCACAGGGCATGTTCCCCTCTTCCCCAACCCCTTTCAATCCCAAGGTGACATCTCCCCTTTTCATTTCACCCACTTAGCCCAGATAAGCCCAAACGGGGAGAAATCAAAGAGGGATTTTAAGTCCATGTTTAAAACAGCTTACGGATTTTGGGGCTCCTTCCAGCTCCATCTCTTGCAGCAACGTCGTGCTGCAAGCCAAGGTTTCAGACGTGTGTCATCGGGGATCGCAGTTACAAATGAGATTAAGGAGCAAAATAAAAATCACTTGAGCTGGAGATAACTCGCTGGCAGGGAGCGAGGGGCTGAATTGATCTCCTGGCCCAGGCAAGGCTTTTCCATCTGCCAATAACACCCAGCAATTTGTCAGTGCCGCAGCATGCAGTGTTTATAGCCCGGGGTTGTAATGAAATCAGCATCTCCCACAGGGAATTTAACCCCTCCAGAGATCACCCGGCTGACAGGAGCTGTCCTGGTGGAGCAGGAAGGAAATACCCAGCCCAGAGCTGGCTTTGACACGCACACAGGTTTCAGTAAACATCAGAGCTCTTCCAGGGTTATGGCAAACTCTGCTATGTAAAAGCCTGGAAAAGGGGTTTGGATCTGGTGGACATCCCAAGTTGCTCTGGGAACATCTACAAGGCACAACTCACCCCATCCCACCTCCGTGGATGGATTCAGGTGAGCGTCCGCCTGGGCATTGCACCTCCACTGTATCAGCCCTTCAGGAAGCCGGGCACTTGGTCTGTCTGCCCACCATCAGGGAGCCACCTGCAAGCCCAGACCTGGAAAATCATTCCAGAGGGAGTTTGGGACTGCTGACAGCTGAGAGAGCTTCGTTTGGGATCTCTGTGCAATTGTCCTGTACAGATTCCATGAGGTAACAACCACAGAGCACAGAATCAGCCTTCCCGGGTGGGCAGGAGGCTGGATCTGGACACATTTAGAGTCACTGCAAAGACTTCCGGGATTTCCAGTCATTCACCAGTTCTGCTCACTTCCAGATGCTGGAGATCTTCTCCATCTGCACTACCAGGGGCAGGAGAGCTGTGCCCCCACTCAGCCAGCACTGTCCTGAACCTATTCTTCCCTCAAAACCCCAAAAAACTGGTGTGGGATAAATCACACCCTATAGGTCCACCACCACTGCCGAGCCTTCCATTTGCTTTTCCTCCCCCCAACAAACCCCTTTAGGCACAAGACATTTTTTCCAGCCCACGCTTTCCTAAAGGACACTGTGAGGTTTTGTATAAACAAAGAAATGAGGCACGAGAGTTCGAGACTGGGGAGAAAATATCACAACCATCCCAACAACATCAACAGTTTAGAGAAAACACTTGGAGCTGTCAATACCCTGCGCTGAGTGGTGAAAGGTTTGGGACATATTCCAGTTTGGAGTAGGAGACACTTTGCTGGTTTGCTCGCAAATCTTGGGGGAAGACTGCACTTCTCAGCTGCAATCCAGAAATGGTACTGACTCTGTGGAAATAAGAACATGGAAAAGTCCAAACCAGGATAAATGCTCGCAGCCGTGAAAAATCTGAAATTAAAGAGCTCTCTGCCAAGAGAGGAGCTCAATAGTTTGGCTCCCCAAAGCTCAGGTCTTAAAATACATCTCAGAGCTCCGTGGCCGCACATTCCTAACCTCAGGCTGCTGTGTGCACACGTGCAAAAAAAGTCGGATTGATCCTGGTAGAGGCGCCTCGAGCAAGGCTTCCTTTTCTTCCAAAACAAATACTCAGTGGGGCAGTGATCCCAAAGAGCTCCTGAATGAAGCTCTCCAAGCCCTGCTGAGCCCTTAGCTGTGTCATGAACCCACCCTCAAGGCCAGGCTCACCTTTTTGGGCACAGATTTCCATTTCACAGCGCCCTGGGAACGGAGCCCGTGGAAGGATCTTGACCAAGACAAGAGCCAAGCTCAGCAGACTGAGCCATGTTTAAATCCAGATGCCAACAGCAGAGATAACAGAAGTGAAGGGTTGAAGCACTCAAAGGTGTTACTCATCCATGACTTGGACTGGAAGCAGAGCCAGGAGCTCAGCCCAGAGGAAGAACCAGTGGTGCCTGTGCAGCTGGGCACCATCCCAGTGTCCATTCCCAGAGGCAGCAGCAGGGCAAGGGGAATAAGAGTACTCAGGGCACTGAGCTCATAAAAATTGACCCCAGGAATGCAGCAATGGTGAGTTTGAGTCACCTCTCTGGTGGGGAGAAGGAACCACCAGCTATTGAGTGCCCTCAGGAGAATGGTTGGGCTCAGGTGCTGCATTTGGATGCCTCTGCAGGCTTTGGAGGATGAAGAGCTCCTGGATTAATGGGGTTTCAGGCAAACTGATGCAGCTCCCACCCCAGCAGGTATCCCGAATTCCCTGCACACCCCAGGCTGGGCTCAGCACAGCTGTTTTGCAGCTGCATCTCGCTGGTGCAGCGGCAGCAGCCGGCTGGGCCGTGCAGATGGGCCCAGAGAGACTCCCAGCTTCCTTCATCTCCTGAGCTCAGGCTCAGCTCCCATAAAGCTGGGTTTTATGGGCCTCCCCATGAGTGTGAGCAGGGCTGAGTGTGTGCAATCCCAGGGATTTACAATGCATCCAGGCGTCGCTCGGGGCCAGCGTTTTCAAACGCTCTATCCAGAAGCCTGGATCCACTGGGTCTTCGGGTGGTTTTAAAGTGAGTTTATTTTGGATTTGAAAACACATCCCCAGCTCTTCAGCACAAATTGACTTCCTGAGCTCGTCTGCTTCCTCCAAACTCTTCTCCTGGCAACTCCTGTTGCTTTAGGATTTCTCCACAACCCTCCAGCATCTCCTGAGGACCTTCCTCCCCCTCCAACCTTTTCCCCTTTTGATGGCTGCAAGGCTGTTGATTCAGTTGGCAACAAAACACTCTCTCAAGCAAAACTAAGACAATGAGCTGTGTCAAATCTCAGAGGCTTGAATGAATTTTAATTTGCAGTATTTGCTTTTTTTCCCCCTTTCTCCTTCAGAACTTTGGCTTCTCTGGCTTTCTTTCATGGCTGGATTCCTACGCTGTCCATCTTTCTGGGCATAATTTATGTTCGACATTTCTTAGTTTTCCCCAGTGAGGCAGGGGGAGTCCAAACTCTCGACTTATACCTTCCCCAGCATGGGTTTAGATGGAGACAGGGGATTTTCTCCGGGGGTTTGTCCCACAGGGCTCTGCTGGAAGGGAAGGACATGTCAGAGCCATGGGGAAGCTGCATCTCGTGAAGGCTCAGCAGGGCTCTGAGCAGATCTGTCAGCAGCAGAAGTGGCTGCCCGGGGGGAGCAGGGTAATGAAACCAAGGTGGCCGAGCTGCTGACAGCTGCAGAGCAAGCCAGAGGAGAGGTGGGTTTGGGAGCAGAGGGGAATATTTCATCTTCCCTCACTCGATGAGTTTGCGTTGGCACAAGACAATGAGGAGCAGATGTCAGCCAGAGATGCCAAACTACCCCGCACATTTTTACAGCAAAAATAATGACACTCTTTCAGACCACTAATGTTTGCAGTTTCTCGACAGCATGGACTGATTTCTTTTTTATTACTTTTTTTTAGAAAAACCCTCCTCAAAGTTCTCCAAGAGCAGGTTTCAGCCAGTGCTGATGGCAGCAGCAATGATTTCACATGGATAATCAGATAAAACCCCCTTCCCCGGGCTAATTGGATGCTGCACTGATTCTGAGCCATCTGCATCCATCAAAGCACACTTACCTGGGACCATTAAATGTGAATTTCTTCCTCTGAGCTTTCTCATGGCCTGAGTAACTCGTTTGCCTTTCCTTTTGCCCAAAGGGCTCTGTTAATTCCTAGAAATTGTACAATCATTTAAGTTGGAAAAGACCCATAAGATCATTGAGTTCCGTGTAATAATTCCTGTATTACAGCAACCTTGGAAACTCTCGGAAAACTGAGGAGCTCAGCTGGGCTCAATTTCATCGTGGATGTAGTTTGAATAAACAAAATTCAGGAAGTTTCAGACCCAGCAAGTGACCTGTGAGCATCCAATGTATTCAAGGTTAAATTGTAAAGGGTTGGAAGGGACTGCCCAGGGAGGTGGTGGAGTCCCCACATCCCTGGAGATGTTCAAGGATTGACTGAACGTGGCACTCAGAGCTCAGGGTGGTGATTGGCCAAAAGTTGATGATCTTGGAGTTCTTTTCCAGCCTAAATGATTCCGTGATACAGGAAAGTTTAGGGGTTTAAGGCTGTAATGGGTACCTGTGGAGGATTAATATTCTGGTTTGGGGTTTTCCCTTCTTTTCTTGGCTCTGCACTTCTATGTGATCATGTGAAGCGAAACAGTTTTTAAGCACTCCCCTGAAAAACAAGGTTCATCCCAAGAAAACAGCCCGACCACCTCAGGGGTTTTTGTGAAAATGCAGAGAAAAGAGGGAATTACTCCGTGATGTCATAAGCTGAGCTGCAACTCAGAAAGTGTTTAATTTCAGCATTTGCAAGACCTGCACTTTTCCTGGAAAGGTCCTACAAATCCAGTGTCTGAACTATAGTTACCTCTTCACAACCTGCCAGATTTTTCCCCATTAATGGGACACAGTTAAATATTCCAGTTCACCTTCCACAAATCTAATGTGGCCTGTCCTGGAACCCAGCTCACGTCTATAAATGCATATATTATTATCTTGACTTCCTCCTGCTTATTGGCAATGCCTGGTAATCTTTCAGCTGTGGTATGCAAAGCCAAACATGAACCAGTATTTTCCATGATGGTTGTAATTTTGGCCTGTAATTTTATCACTCCAATCTAAATCCACTTCAGAAACACCATAAACGAATTGTCACCGAATGAACTGAGACTTCGGAGAGGTTTAGAGGAGTGATTTAATAAAAGGAAAATATAAAACAAATGTAAGCCATAATATTTTTGGCAAAAAGGTCAAATATTTCTTTCTCTTTACCTCATTTGAATGCAAGGACCTACTTCTTTTAATGCACTCCCAGCAGGTTTGTTTGTCTTGGATTATGCAGTAGCAGATAAAACATTTGTCCAGTGAGAGTTGTTTAAAAAAGAACCAAAAACCCAACAAAAGCAAGGTAAACAGATCAAATTTGCGATATCCTTGCCCTAATTTTTCATAAAATACCAAATGCTAAGTGCTAAAAATATGCCCATGTTCTTACTGCAGAGCTGAAGCCGTTTTCACAGTTTGCAAAGCCAAACACTCCCCAAGTTGCTGTAAGTTTATTTTAGGCCCTGGTCTGGATGACGGCTGCAGGGCTGCCTCACTTCATTCATATTAAGAAACAATATACAGAGGATATAAAGTGATCAACTGTGTTTACACTGAGGGGAAAAAAAAAAAAAAAAAAGCCCCTTTGCATAAGGAGTAAACAGGGAATCTGGGGCTGAACACAGAAACTGCTGCTGATCATTCCTGAAAGGAGCATTCCCTGTGCAGGCAGCTCTGGGAAAGGCAAAGGATGCCAATCTCAGAGCAGGGTTTTCCAGGAGTAACCCCAAAATAACCCTGCAGAAGTCAAACATCCAAGGTTTGCAGGGGCTCTTACAGTGACACGTGAAGGTTTCAAGCAACAGCTTTGCAAGGGGGGAAGGGAAAAAAAAAAAAAGCCCCACGTTTATTCATAAAAAAATTCTGCTGCAAAACTGCAGTGGGAGCCTGTTTATAATAAACCACCAAATGATAGAGAGGCTGCTGTTTGGCACGGGGATGGCCTGGGAGAGGCTTGTATTACATTTCTCTCCCTCAGCCTTCATGGTATAAGGCAGAACAGACTGAAATTTATGTTCTCCTGGTACTGCCGGCCCGGCTGTGCTGCTCCAGAGACACTTCTGGCACGGACCCTTTCCCTGGATTTATTGCCAGAGGTTGGGGTGAGGGCAGAGGGGTATTTCTGACTTCTTTATGGTGATGGAGGCACTTGAGGGGGCCAGGCAGACACAGATAAGTAGCCCCAGAGGCAGCTACTGACCACCGCCCTCTCCTTGTGTCTCCTGTTCTGGGCCAACCCATCATTGCTGGGTCGGGGTGATATGCAGGTCTGGAGGAAAATGGGAATTACTTTCTATTGGTAGAGTTTCTGTTGCTGGAGTTTCGGTCTTTCTTCCAGCTTAGCAAGCAGAGCTGTGAGTGAGTCCCATCCATCCATCCATCCATCCATCCATCCATCCATCCATCCATCCATCCATCTATCCTTCCATCCATCCATCCATCCTTTATCCGTAGAATCCACAGAATCATGGAATGGTTTGGCTCGGAAGAGACCTTCCAAATCATCTTGTTCTGCCATGGGCAGGGACACCTTCCACTAGACCAGGTTGCCCCAAGACCCATCCAATCTGGCCTTGACACAGGTTGGTTGGAATGCCAAAGAAAAGGCTGTTGGGATGGGATATTCCAATGGGGATACCTTTTTTTGACATCATTGTTGGTTTTAAATTATAATATTCCCACTGGTCTGGAATTGGATTTGGAAGCTGCAGAGGAGAGGTTGTGGAAGATGAAGGAGTGGGGAATTTAGGGTGAAATGTGAGGAGAAGGACAACAAAACTGCAAAAAATAAGAAATGGAGGTAGGCAACATCAGGGAGAAGAAGAGGAGAATAATAACACGGGTGCCCTCTAGCCAGCACCAAGATTTCTCATCTCTAAGATCTCTGCCATGTTCAGAGATGGGCAGCACTTGGAACCTGGCAGTCAGCCACAGTGCTGAGGGAAACGATGCCCAGGAGCTTGGCACACCAGGACATCCCACACAGGGCCCCTTGTTCCTCACCCCGCCCAGCCGGGACCCCCTCTGCTGCCACGTTTGGGCCAGGAGCTCTGCGACGGCACCCAACGTGCCCTGGGATCTGATTTCCTTTCATGGCCAGGTGCTTTTAATAACCCTCTGCCAGCTGCCAGTGGTATTGTTGCAAGTGATGCCTGGAATGAAAAGGGGGACGAAAGAAAGGCACACCAAAAAAAACCAAAAAAAAACCTAACCAAACAAAAAAAAAAAAAGTCAATGAAACAGAACAGATAATTTTGCAATTTAATTTTCCATCTCCTCTAATAACGGTACCGGTGTCATGCTGATGGATGGAGCTGTTACACGTGGCCTCTCAAGATTAATTCCCCTCCTGTGACTTTCAGCCGTGATTTTCCAGAGCAGCCTCTTGGCTCCCTTATTCAGTCTTCCCCCTGGTCCCTTCCCCAGGCTTCTCCTGCTCAGAAGAATGTTTTGGATCAAAGCCGACAAGGAGAATTATTTAGGCCGGGTGTCAGGGCTGGCTTTTGTGATTGCTGAAGAGACTCGGGTCCTTTTCCTGAAGGACAACACAGCTTTTATGTGGAAAACATCAGCAATCAGAGCTGAAAGTCCTCTGTTCCTTATCTGAAACTGCTGACTACTGCACAAATCCGGGATATCTGCTCCTTCCAGGATCTCGAAGGATCTACATTTTTTCCCATCCCGCTTGGGCAGAAATCTCTGAAGCCCATTAAAAGTCTCACCGTAATCTGAGCTCCATATTTTCTCAAGCCAGGAGATCTGGAATTTAAAGGCAAGGTTTGATCTTATCTCTTCTTTATCTGATTATGGTGGCTCCACCAAATAAGATTTATCTATAGAGAAAATAATGCAATTAATGTCCCGGCTGCCCAAGTCTTTATGAAGACCTCTCAGATTTTGCTGAGCTCTCCAATTAAATGTAACTCTGTAAACCTGAGCAAACCAAACCCTTATCTGAGAACATGCAGTTCTCCTAAATTAAATTTGCGGAGTTGGTGGAACGGGTTCAGGTTGTTTTTGTGTGTGTGTGTGTGTGAAAGGGACACAGAGACGCTGTTGTAACCCCCAATCCCTCTCAGCCCGGCAGGGAGCACACACGCCACTGACCAGGGCTGCTCCTGAATTTACATCAGCAAGGAATTTTCTCCTCCTGGCATGTTCTCTGGCATCCCACGGCTGAAGGCGCTCCAGGGAAAAGCAAACCCACTGTCCTGGCACAGGGAAAAGGGATAAACATGAGGGGCTGGTCCCAAAATTGTTTGAGCCACCAGCACTGAGGACCACAGTGACCACGACTCGCTCCAAGTGCCAGCGTGATCTCATCTGGTCCAGAGGATATCCTCGTAGGATATCTGATGTTTGAACATCTCCAATAAAGACAAAACAACCAAAGGAGGTCCTCCTCAAGCTGGGGGCTCTCTTAGTTCTCCTGCGTTTTTGTGACCCCATGGAGCGTCCCATGGCAAGACCTTGGTTCTGCTAAAGGGGGAAAAAGAAGGGAAAAGGGGCACAAAAATAAGATCCTTTTAAATATCAAGGAACTTCAGACCAGCTTCCAACTGGGCAGTTCCCAGCCCTCTTCAGGCTCCTCTCCAACTTTTCTTCTCCAGCCTCTCCTCCTTTGAGATCCAGAAGTGGAGGGAGCTTGGAAACTCCACAGTAGCAGGGGCAAGGCTGGAAAAGAGTGGAGGGACAGTCTGGGAATGCCATTCCTCTGCAAACTGAGCCATTCATCATCCTCCTTGGATGTCATCCTCAGTTTTTTTTGGGAAAACCAAGTCAGGCACACCATGAGGTGGGAAGGGTCAGCAGGACTGGATTGGAAGGGGAGGTTCCACCACGAGCAGGTTCACCATGAATGGGTTCATTCACTGCAGCTCTGATTTCTGGCTTTGCTTATCCGTGCAAAACAAAAAATCATTGCTGGCTGATCTCACCTGAATTATTTCCAAACTGCTTTTCCTCTGAGTTGCTTGGGTTTGGACTCAGTCTAAAAAAAAAACATTTGTGCACCAAGTCCTACAGTTTCACTTTATCAGCTGGCTTCAGAGTCCCTCAAGCTGAATTTTGGCTGCAACAACCTCCAAGATGGAAAAATGTGTTCCTGTCCTGAAATCTGTCTTAGCCTCTTGTTCATTCAAGATGCTGATGGGAAGAACACTTCCCATGAAATTAAAAAAAATTGAAATAGAGTTACTTTGAAACTTGTGCTCTCAGGAAAAACGGCGATCAGAAGAAAGTTCACGCAGCTGTTAGTTGCTGTTTTCAAATACCATTTATACATATTTTTTATTATTTTATTTTCAGAAACCACTGGGAGAACTTCCTCCTTTCTGGATCACCTTTATCTAAGACTAATTTCCTTACTAAAAACTCCATTTCACGGGTTTAACGTTCCTGGGCCTTTCTGGTTGTTCACCTCCCTGCCCCCATTTTCTTTGTTCGGAGAAGACCATCAACAAAATTCCTTTCTTGTTAGTGAAAGTCTTTTTTTTTTTTTTTTTTCATAAACATCACTTGGAATATACATCTTTTTGTTTAAAAATGGTGATGCTACTTAATAACAAATGCTGAGGCCTCAACAGATGAACGTTGCAATCCTGGCTGGGAATAATTTAAAGTGACGTTGCCAGATGTGTAGGGCAGGGGCAGATCCCAAATTCACTTTGTCACAGCCACATGGATTAAGTGAAGTCGTTGGAAGTGGTCACATCTGACCTTAGACAGCGCTCCTCACTCAGCAAGGGCAGATCCTCGGCTGGTCTTCACATCATGGAGGGGGGAAGGATTGAAACTGAAAGAGAGATGGTTTAGATGGGATTTTGGGGAGGAATCCTCCTCTGTGAGTGTGGGGAGGCCCTGGCACAGGGTGCCCAGAGAAGCTGTGTCTGCCCCTGGATCCCTGGAAGTGTCCAAGGCCAGGTTGGATGGGGTTTGGAACACCTTGGGGTAGTGGAAGGTGTCCCTGCCCATGGCAAGAGGTAGAATTGGGTGAGCTTTAAGGTCCCTTCCAACCCAAACCTTTCCATGATTCCACACTCCCCTTCAGTTTATCCCTGCTGATGTTCAGGCTGGCTGAAGGCTCCATGGTGGTTCAGGGTGACTTTGAAGGGACTGGGCAGCCTGACATGGCAAACGATGACCTGGGGGCCCTCAAATAGATCCAGAAGCTGCAGGTACCACCCTTGGCCACAACCAAGCCTGTCTAGACCTGGATCTGACTCCACTTTCCTCTGATATGAACATCTTCATCTTCCCTCAATGTGGAAAAAGCTTTTGCATGGATGAACAGCCCAAAGGCTAGAATCCTCACCCCATCCCACCTGGGAGGAGGCTCTTCCCACACCTCTGGGATGCCATGGGCTTCACCTCTTCCCGAATCAAAGAGCTTGCCCACCTCAAGCTGAGCAAAGCAAGTCCCGTGCAGTGAAACTGAAATTTCCATTCCTTGTGTAAACACGGCGTATCTCTCCAAGGGTGTCCATAAAAAATGCGGGAAAAGTGCAAGCTCAGCAGCTGGAATGGGCCGGGTACCTCTGAGCAGTGAGCAAATCCCAGGTGGTCTCCGTCACGGGAGGTGATTTATTGGAACTCTCTCCCTCTTGGGCTGCTTTCATTTAGTCAGTGGGAGTTTGGCAGCCCAGAGGTCACAGACACTCCAGTCACTCGTGGTTTCTCTACTGAGATGGAGAAATGCCTGCAGGGAGGGGAGAGGGGGGACGGGATGGGATGGGGAGAGAAGGACGGAGCTGAATGCACGCTAGTGTCAACCCCTGGAAAAACGGCCGGTCCATAAATAGTAAAGGCTTTGGGAGACGAGGGGCGATGAATGGTGCCTTAATCACAACTGAAATGTCAGGGGAGGAGGGGGAAGGGGTCTGTATTTATTCTCTCTTGCATGAGATGTCGAACCAGAGAGGCAGCATCCTTGGGGAGCTCACAATGAGGTTTTTCTGCGCATCCAAGGAAGGAGCCTGTCCGGGCTTCTCACAGCCTTTTTTTTTTTTTTTTTTAAACCACGTTCAACTAAAATTTTGGAAAATGAGTTCATGGCACTGCTCCTTTCTTGCTTTTCTCATTCTGCTTGGACTGAGGCAAGACACTTCAGATAAATCCCTGCCTCAGTTTAATCAGGTCGTGGGAGGGCATCTTGAGACATCCTTGGAGATCTCCGGGGGGAAAGGTTCAGCAAGGAGAAGCAGCAGATCCCAAAGGGCTCACACACAGCAAATCCATGGAAGAACACCTCCAAAACCCTTCATACATGATCCAGTTCCACTTCCTCTGAGACCCAAAGCCTGGGACCTTGCTACACCCTCTCTTTCCACGCGGGGCACATGTTCCCTTAACTTTGTCTTAATTAGAAATGTGTCATTTGTGATCTCAACGGTACCTCCACACGGAGCCAGGATAATGCTGTTGGCTTTCCTGGAGCTGGGCTGGATTTACATCAAGGTGGATGAGATCAGTCTATTCAGCCTCCCTGGCAAGCTCCCTGGAACGTGGTTGCAATTTACTCTGCTCCCTGAAACCCTCGAATTTTGGCCAATGGCTTCCCCTCCCTTGTAGATCGTGCACATCAAGGTCACCAAATGCCAAATGTCTTCCAAAGTCCCAGGGGTCACGGTTTGATTTCATCCTGCATGTTTTGTGCTAGAAGAAAAAGTAGTCTGGGTCTTATTTTCTAAGGTTCCCAGCCCAGGAAATGCAGGAAGCTGTTCAGTTCAGGTTTTTCTTGTGTGACAGATCAGCTTTTTTAATCCGTCTGCTGATACAATGCTCAATATAATTTGACTTTCCTAGGGGAAAATCAACAGCTGGAATATTTACAGGAAAAAAAAAAAAAAAAAAAAAAAAAAAAGGAGCTTTTCCCAAGAAAATCTCCCCTCAAGTTCATAGGAAATTGCAGTGACCTACAAAGCACAGAATAAGAGTTGATTGGGCTGGAAGGCTTTGAGGCGGCTGTTGGAGCTAATTTTTCCCCAAGGAAGAAACAGTTTTTGCCCTGCTTTGTGAAAGAGACCTGCTCCATGGGGAGGGATTTGGACTTTATCCCACGGGCAGTCCTTGTGCAGCCAGGGAGAGGCTCCCTCAGGAGGGGTAGCAGAGCAGGGAGGAATGTTACCAATCTGAATCGGGCACTTCTCTCCCAGGAGTGTCACAGAGGACCAATAAACACTCCGAGATCTCCAGATAAAGCGGATTTCACCCATGTAATCCCATTACAGGGGACCTGCTGGATGGTTTTGTGTCAGATGGAGATAGGGAACAGATGAAGGGAGGTCTCCTGAGAGAACCTCAGCGTTTTTGGGGGGTGGGAGGTCACTGCTGTGGGTGGAGAAGTGCAAAAGCAAACGTGTTGCCATCACCCTGCAGGAATGACTCAAACCGTGTGGACAAGGGCTACTCCTTGCTCTTGGCTGAGGGACATCCCTCCTGCTGACGCCAGCACGGGAGCCATGGGACTCCCACCAGATCCTGAGGTGAATAAACCGGCAGAACGAATCCGATTTCCAGTTTGGGACTCTTTACTCACACCCTGCGCGTTCATCCAGAATGTCATGATTTGTCTGCTTTTGGACCGAGAAACAGTGGAAAAATATGGATTATATCATTATAAAACATATAAGTTTCATGACTCACCCTAACTCCTGTGTGTGATCAGTGTTTCTGAAAACGGAGCGAAGAATTTAAGTGTTCAGGGTGCACTTTAAGCTCCTTACACGCAGCTCGTTAAAAAAAAAAAAAAAAACCCTCTTGTCCCTACGTGTTTCTGTGCTCAATGAGGTGTTAAATAGGAGATGCTCTTCAAACAAACTAATCCGCCCACGAGAAAATACACAAAAGAAAGTCCCCGGGATGACATTTCCCCGCTCTCCCCGGGCCCGTCAGAAACGCCGCCTGTCTCTCCATCAGGCGGGCAGAAAAGGATGAAGTGGGAAGGTCCCCGGCTTAGCAAAACAGCTGCCGCAGACTTGAAAGGCGAGGGGCAAGGTAGAGAGAGGTCTGCCCGAGATCACAGGCACTCGCGGGCAGATAGGATCTGCGGGAAGTGAAGACAAGGTGTGAGAAGTCTGTTCTTTCTTGTATCATCGCAAGGGCCCTTTTTTTTTTGAAGATAAGCCCCTCATCGGGCGGGGGGGTGGGGGGGGAAGGACGGGGAGGTCTTTGCACTTCAAGGGCGGGCGCGTTTCCACCTCCCCTCTGTTTGTTTTCTAATTTTCTTTTCACTCTCACGTCAGGCTCTTGGTGACCCTCTCTCTCAGCAGCATCACCAGCACCTCTTCCCACAGACAGGGGTTAAGAGGCCTCCGGAGGGAACAGGGGTTTTACAGGGGGGTCTGGAGGAGACAGGCAGGGGCTCAGGTGGACGGGATGCGGGGGAGTGAAGGCGTGCAGGGAAAAGTCCAGACACCCAAACGTGCTTCAGAGCAGTGACCACCGCAGGGGTGGACCACGGGAGAGGTCCTGGTCACCTTCAGGATTTCTAACACCACCCCTACGCAGAGAGGAGAAGATTTCTTCTGTACCCACACAAGTGCAGAAGAAGAAAATTGTGGCAGGGGAATTTGAAGGAAACTCAGAGAAAAAAGCAGAAATGTGGCGCTTCTTTTGGTGAGGAGCAGTCCGAGCTCGTTGCGTTCAAAACCAAAATCTTGGTCACCCTCTACCACCCCTCTTTGCAAATTGGAATTCTTCATTTAGAGTTTCCACTGCTTAAAAGTCCCACAGATTTTCCCTCCTTTATGAAAGAGCAGAGGGAAATCCTGCAAATGCTCCATAGATAAAAGGGTGCTGGGTTTGTTGTGAGGCCTGAGGATGGGCAGCCAGCAGGAACTCAACTGCCAAAAAAAGCCTCTTCTGCTGAAAATTTTGGTTCAGGGATGTTCTGGAGAGTTGGGGTGCGTGGCAAGCAATGCTTTCATGCAGGAATCATGTTCAACCTCCATTCTGTGGCATCCAAACAAAAAAAAAAAAAAATAGTGGAGAGAAATCCAGGTGTGACTTGTCTATGTTGGGTTGGTGACACAAAACACTAGAAAGTTCAGGAAAAAAAGTGAAGAGAGTAGAAGGGAGCACTGCCAGGGAGAAAGAGGGAAATGATGTGGGGAATGTTGGTGATTTCCCAGTTAACTCAGCCCACATCTCCCAGCCCTCTCTGTGGATTCCCCTCCCGAACACCCACCCCAAACCCGTGCCACCATCCTTTCACCAGCTCTTCCTTCCTCTGCCTCTAATCCCTCAGGACACAAACGAGCCAGTTCAGGGCTTTATGAGCAGAAAAGGGGGATTTCAGGCTCAGGACACGCCTGGCAGCCCCCGGGGCCAAGCAGGGACCTGCTGCTGCCCGTGTCAGGTTGTTGTACAAACATCACCTCCCGCGAAGCCCCGGCGTGGTCCCCAAGTCAAGCACTGGAGACAGTTTGCCCAGTAGTTTGACCTTTCACCTCCCCTTTACTAAATAGACCTAATTACTGCGTTTGTCTGTCATTTAAGCAACAAATGACTCCATTGAGGTCATCTGAGGGAAGCTGGAGTTCTTAGCTGTCATCTCAGGAGGGCTCGGCTAATTTTATCCTGCTGGGGAAGAAAGGCTTGTGAAACTTTGCTGGAGGGCTCTGTTACAGTCGTGGTTTCCTGGGAAGGGTTTGGTGACACGCTCACGGCTCAGGAAAACGAGGTATGGCCCCAGCAGCTCCTCCTGGTTCCCAGTCCTCGGGGATTTCCAGGGATTGTAGGAGAATATTAAAGGAGAAAGTTTCTTGGGACCATCGAGAGCAAAGCAACCAAAGCAGGGCAAAGCATAACACTGATAATTATAATAATAAAAATAATCAAAATCGGTATGATAACCATAATCATAATGAAAACCAGTAATGATAGGGTAAAGCCATAATGATAATGATCATACTAATAATATTAACATTGGCAAAATAATAATAATAATAGTAATAATAATGTCACAGGCAATTTTCTCTTCTAAATCCAGATTTTCCCAGTGGAAATATCAATAATCCCAGCATGCTGACAACCTTTTGTTCAGCCACAAAAAGAGTCAGAAACTGCAGATGAATTTGTTTCAACAGCATTTCCTCTGCAGTTTTCCATCCTTGCAGTTGTGATGGCTCCCGGTTGGGTGCTTTGTGGGGAACAGGCAAAATGGTGATGAAAGAGGGAGGAAAACTCAAAGAAACCAAAATGTCTGCATGGACGGAGGAGGCAAACCTAAAAATGGGTTTGTTTCCCCTCTGCCTGCGCACACAGTGATCGCAGAATTAATTGTGGGGTGGTAAATAGATCTATTTGCAAAAAGAATTCCTGAAAATGCTTCTGTGTCTGTTTGTACATGGAATGGTTTGGGCTGGAAAGGATCTAAAAGCTCATCCAGTGCCACACCTGCCGTGGGCAGGGACACCTTCCACTGTCCCAGGTTGCTCCAAGCTCCATCCAACCTGGCCTTGGACACTTCCAGGGATCCAGGGGCAGCTTCTCTGGGAATCCTGTGCCAGGACCTCACCACCCTCACAGGGAAGGGTTTCTCCCTAAAATCCTATCTAAACCTGCTGTCTTTCAGTTTGAAGTCAACATATGAGCTCAGGCACAAGGATCTCTGGTAAGACGTGTTTGGAAGTTGTGCCAAGGCTCTCATCCCTGGTCGGGGAATATCCCTGCACCTTCAGGATATCTCTGCCAAGGATGTTTTTCTAGCTTGTCCCATCGCCCTTCTGAGAGCATCTCCTGCTCTGGCTCTTCTCTCTGGTGTTGGATGTTCCCTTCCTGTCCTCACCTGCCATCCCATCCCCACCCTTGCCCTCCTGTGTCCCTCAGATTCCAGTCCTGGCCTCTGGGTCTGCCCTCATCCCATCTCCATCCCCGCCTTGCAATTCCAACCGGGACCTCCCAGTCTCCTGCCAGGCTCCTCCTCTGGGTGTGAGGGGTCCCCCTTTAAACATCTGCAAAGTCTCTCCAGGCTCCTCAGCCCCCTCTGCAAGGCTCTCCAGCACCGTGGTGCCTTGAAGACAAAACAAAACATGACAGCAGCCGGAATTGTTGTTGTTCCCATCGCGCTAATGTCAACCGAGCGCTTCCTCCCGCTGTCGCCGTCTGTCTCCAGCCATCCCCAACGTCTCCTCTGCTCCACCACCCTGCCAGCCTCAGCTGAGGGAAATCCAAGGGCTGCTCAGCCCCTGGCACTCACAAAAAAAAAATCACTCCTGCAGGAGGGGAGCACCTTGCTTGGAGCTGCTCCGAGGGCTGGGAGTCATCGCACTCCAAAAAGAAGTAAAGATGGGATTTTATCCCAACTTTCTACAGCATAGGAGAGCCTTGGTGCCTGCCTGGGGCGGTGGGGTAGAGCCAGGAAAGGGCTGGAGGCTCAGCAGAGCCTGTCCCTCAGTCCAGGAGGGAATCCAGGAGGGAACAGCCCCGTGGGGGTTTGAAAGGCGAGAAGATGGTGACGGATCGGGCGCGCTCGGAGCGCTCGGGCAGCCCCGTCTTTCAGCAGGGCTTAGATTAACTCTGTCAAACTCAGATCTTTTTCTCCTTCTTCTCACTCCCCCTTTCTCTGCTGACACCACCAAGCAGCGCTCACGACGTGTTCCATCAGCAAAGCGAGGTGTTCTTTGCAGTGCAGCAAGGAAAAAAAAAAAAAAAAAAACGCCTAAACAAGGAGTTTAAATGGTTGTATTTTTGTTCTCCTGGTTGGTGAATCTTCCAGGGGTTTATTTTCTTTCTACAAGGTGAATTGGCTGCATCAGAACCACTGCAGGGAGAGTTAAAATAATCTCACAGCGTTATCTTTTGCTGGGACGTGGGAGTTATCCTGCGTTGCCCGGGTTAGCTGGAACAAAATAAAACTGAAATTAAGTTATTTTGCTGCATGTAACAGCATTTTTTGGAGCACATCACTCCAATCTGAGGATAGGCTGTGTTCCCGCTAATAAAGTGTTTTTAGGGAGGAGAGAGGAGCCTAAAGGAATCCCAGCCCCGCCAAAGCTTTTCATGTGCAAATCACAGAAGCAGGAAAATAGAGACGGGACTTTGTCGTTAGCCCGTTGCAAAATTTAAATAAACATCATTTCTTATGCTCCAAGGAGATTTTGATGAAAAGGTGAATGTTATTACAGGTGCTTAAAGGCTTTTTAAAGCCTTATATCACGACGTGGGATGAAAATGGATTGAAAGAGACAGCGAACATTGGAATAACATCCTCCTTCAGTTCCTCCACTGACAGATCCCCGCTCCCCATCAGAGCCCAGGCAGTATTTTAATAAGGTTGAAGCACAGCCTTCAACTTTAGAGCCGTTCACCTGAAAAATAAGGATTTTTCTCAGGTTTTCAACCCAATTTTTCCTCCTAAATCTCATCTCCTCCCTGCTCCTCTCCGTCACCCACCACGAGGAGCATCCTGAAGCTACGTCAAGGGAGTGAAGCAACACCAAATTGTCTTCCTTCTTAACGAGATGACAAATTCTATTTGGATTTTGGCATCTCTGTGCTGACAAAAAGGTCGCTCTTAACTGGTGTGTTTTTGCAGCGTGTTTGGAGAGAGGCTGGAGGAGGCACCAACACCTCCCAGGACTGGAATGGGGAAAAGGAGAAGCGTAAAAAATACTGCAGTGTATTGAAAAAAAAATGTAGAGTTGCAACATCTCACCGTGTTCTCAGGTTTTAGTTGGAGGAAAATGTGTACCACTGCAGCCACCACAAATTCCAGGAGCCTCGATGGAAGGAAGAAAGTCTGTTTGTTGTGGGAAGGCACAGGGAGGTTATTTGTGGAGATAGGTCAGTGTGGGACCGTCAATTACAAGCATAAATTGTGACCTAAAACACCCAACCCAAGGAGCCACCGTGAGCTGATTGGTTTGAATTGAGGATGGGTGAAATCAGCTCAAGGCTTTTCAGGAAAAAATAAATAAATAACTACGGGAACGAATTGTCAAAAAAAAAAAAAAAAAAAAAAAAAAAAAAGGAGAAATAAAACAAAATAAAGTGTGGTGGAGCCTTTGAGCCAAGCAGCGGGAGCGCTGACCTCCTGCTGTCTGTGTACCCTTCCTGAATAAATATTGCTGTCGTGCACAGATAAAAGATTATTTTTATAACAAAATTAGCTTCTCTCCCATTCTCCACTGGTTTTGCTTTCCAGGCAAAACAGTGAATTTCAGCTGAATGGGTAAGAGGAAGCATCCCAATGCCCGAAAGTTAAAAGGAAAGCCTGATAAAAAACATGGAAAAATTATTATCCGTGGGGTTTTTTTCTTGTTTTTCTCCTCGTTTCCATAGATCTGATTGCTGCAGGTGCCTGGCCTTGTGTTTGTCCCTTGCCTCAGCATTGGTCTGACATCCACTGCTGGACACACTGCTCGATTCCAAATGTGCTGACCTTGGGCTGCACTGAGTGTTTGTCCCTCGTCCCACACAGAGACCACAAAATGGGGTTTTTTTCCTCCCATCTGACAGTGAAAACCATCTGCAACCCTCAAACCTCCTCTTTTGGACATGAGTGAGGACAGGCCACAACAGCAGGGTACAGGTTCCGGAGATCCCTCGGCTAAGGTGCCCTTTTTCCTGGGTGTTCCTTCAGTGGAAGGATGAAGCAGCCTTGGGAATTGAGTTAAATCCCCTTCCTCTGGCAGATCTGGCCATCTCCAGGGCACTTGAGGGCAAATGTATCCATCCCAACGTTTCCATTCCACTTACACCAGGACAAAAACAAACCTGTGCCACCCCCTTCCTTCTGGTTAACACTAAAACACTAGGAATACAGTTGTTTTTCTTTTTCCTGTGTGAAGAAATATACTTTAAAAGCTGAAACAAAGGACACTGGGTCTCCAAGAGTATCCCTGAAAATCCCAGCCCATGTCCAGAGGAAGCTGGTGAGCCTTGCTGGCTCTGCCTCTTCCAGCTGAAGACCATTTACCCCATTTCCTCATGGCTACGCATTAATCCGACCCAGCTACCAGCCACACACTTCTGACTTCCTTCAGATCGTGCCTGGGGTATTTTGAGCTCGTTTTTAAGGGATTCGTGTCCTTTTAAACTCCTTTCACCCTCAAAAATCTCCCTCAAGCCAGAGAGGCAACAAACGCCGCCGCTGTTCTCGCGCGCAGGGACCCGCAGTGGTCACCCCGTGGTTTGCCTTGGGTCAATAAATGTCCTTCCCTCAGCATCTGAAGTGTTCCCAGGGGAAGAGCGAGGTGAGGTGATTTTGTTGTCTCAAATACCCGGGGAGTTTTCTCGGGGATGAGCCCGGTGTGTCTGTGTGCATGCCGACGTGAAAGACCCCGTTATGAGTCTCCAGCCGAGGTAAACCTCTAGACCTCCTTAGGGTTGGGGCTGGACTTGGCTCCAAGGCTCAAGCTCCATCTCCTGCCCTCAAAAGGTCTTTGTTGGCCGTGTTTTCGTGTCGTGGGGCTGAGGAGAGCTGATACAGCGAGAGCAACCTGGGTTGCTCCCGGTTTTTATTTCAAGTTCGGGGTAAACCGGGAGCAAAAGTGTCTGGGTTTACTGGGCTGTGTTTAGGAGCCACTTCCCCTGATGTAGGGCTGTAGCAACTCACCCCTGTAAAGAGTTTTCTCTCCTTCCCAGCTCCAGTGCCGTGCAATAAGAATTTCAGAGGGATTTTGAAGCCTTTCCCCCGCTCAGATTCAGCACGGAGAACAAACCCAGCAGCAGCAAAAAAGCAAAAAGTAGCTCTCAGCAAAGCCGCCCGATTGCAAAACCACAGCGGGCTTGGACCTGCTGTTGGCCTCTTCCACTCCTCATCCCCCTTCCTTATCTCTCCCTCTGCCCTTTCCCTTCCCCTTCAAACCGCAGGGAGCAGCAGTCGGGTCATTTATCAGCGTCCTGCGGGCATTTGTGGCTCCCAATCCTCCCGTGCTGGCTTCTCCACCCCAAACCACCCGCAGCCTGTGCTTCCCTCCCCGCCGCGGTCCCAGCGGGCACGGGATTCCCGGGGTGCCGGGGACGGAGCCGGGATGCAGCAGGCGCGCACCACTGCTCCCTTCTGGAGAAGGATATTTCGTATTTCTAGGAGAGAAGAGGGGTTATTTTTTTTTTTCTCCCTAGGATAAAAGCTGGAGGTAAACTGAGCACGGAGAGTGCGGTGACAGACACCGGGTAAAACAACCCCCCCCCCAAAAAAAAAAACCCTCATATTTTGCTTTCAGTGCCTCATATTTTGAAATAAATTAACTTCTCTCGCATCCCCTTGGTAAAGAAGGGGCAAAGCCCCTGTTTGGCATCTTGTTTGTGGTGGTTTCCCTGAGTTTGGAGAATAAAACTCGATTTCCCAACGAAGAGTGAAACCACAGACGGGAGGGTGGTGTTGGAATTGGGGAGATAAGGGAGAAAGCAAACCCAGATGCGCTGGGGGCGGCGGGTTCAGGGGAGGGAAGCAGGACTCAAATCAGGTTGAAACAGATGTTCCAGCGTCTGGATTTTGCCAAACATTTCATATTCAAAGTGTCCGGGGATTTTTAGTTGAACCCTAGTCTCACCAGATGGGAAAAACCTGTCGAGATCAAATAAAAGCATCAACCTCTTTACCAGCAGATGACCCCAAAAATAGATTTTTTTTCTTTTTTAAGTCTGAAGGACTTCAATTAATTCCCCCCGCCCCCCCCCCTTTTTTTTTTTAATAGTTGCAGTTGTCCTCCAGAAAAGGGGCTCAAAATTTTGGGGTGTTGCTGCTCTCAGCTGAGGGCAGCAGAAGCAGCAGGAAATGAGGAAATGGAGAAGAAAATAAGAGGCTCCTCTGGCTGGGCTGTAAACTCCCAGTGATAAGATTTTCTTATCACGCAATTCCAGGGAGGTATAGAAGGTTTGGGCTGATTTAATAAACTCCAAGCTGAACTTCCAGACTGTCCAAAAAAAACCCACAAAACTCTACATCTTTAATTTCTCTGGAGAGAGGGTAAAAAAAATAATAAACAAATTGGTTTAATAGTATTGAAAGAATTACAGCGCTTAATATACGGATTGCTATTTGTATAACCCCGGGATTAAATCAGATTAATTTTCCTTTCATCCAAATTAGTGGCTGCAATTATTAATTAATATTGCTGCAGGAACCCCAGTGTGCAGAATAAGAGCTGCAACAGAAGGAGATAAGGGGGTGAAATTCCGACCTGGAATCCACCCGGCTCTGTCCCTTCTCAGCTGTTGGGACAGGGACACATCTGGACCTGAATCCTTCAAGATAAGGGATCTCAGGATGAGCTTTGGATCCCAGGGATTGCCGCCCGTGGCCAGGCATGGCTTCTCCCGCTCGGTTTTAAAGGAAAGTTTATCCTTGTCATGGAAGATGGAGCATGGAGGAGGGATTCGAAAGTTTAAAATGGGATTTAGGAGAGGGAGGTGGCAGATCCCTCCCCAGAAGTTAAAGGAGACCTTAATAAAGTGAAATAGAGCACCTGAACTCTCTTTGCACGCTCCAAATTCCCCTTGGTGCTCCTAAATATCGAATATTTAATTCACCACGATCTTCTGTGTATAGTGGACAACATAAAAATCCCTGGAAAAATATAAACCCATGGAATGACACGTCTAAATGCAGGTACAGATCAATTTATTAATTTATTAGAGCGCTGTGGTGGAATAAAAAAGAATTCATAAATTCAAACTCAGGCTAATAATGAAAATTTGACTGCACACTGGCAGTGCTGTGAAGGAAAATCCAGGTCTCGTTCCTCACTTATTCTCTGCCTTAGGATCTGGGAGTTTTCTCCTCTCTGCCCTAAATGTTGTCGCCTGTGAAACAGGACAAACTCCCTTTGGCTGCCCAATCCTTCGTTTGCAGCTCCGGGTTGCAGCTCACCCTTTTCCCACCCAAAAAGCAGAATTTCTCCTTCAGACCATGTCTCCCTGCAAATCAAAACTGAAACAATCCAGCAGCCCTAAACGTATTTCTAATTTCCTTCAAATAAACCGTTTTGCTCAGTCTGGAAAATATATTCCAAGGGGGAAAGTAGGGAGGAAGGGTTATCAAGATATTTCTTGATCTCTTAATTTTGTATTCACCTTAAGAATTTATCTTCTTATTAAAAATAATTTTTATTTTCCTTTTATCCATATGATCTTCCTTAATCATGCTGTCACGATTTTAAAATAATTAAATTATTAATTAATTTAATTATTTGTCATTTTAAAAATCCTATTTTTTTCCAAGGAATAGCTGCAGCATCCACACAGCACAGACACGGAGCTCTGCACACAGCAGGTATCCAGAGATAAAACTCAGAAATGACGTTCCCTCGGTTAAAAACTCCATAAGGTCAAAGCTGGACTCTGTAAACGGTAAAAAACACAACCTGGGTGTGAAAGTCGCTCTTAAATTCCTTGTAATCCTGGCAGGAAGCAAATGTCCTGTCGGGGGGGGAAGGATCAAAAAGACAAATTGTTCCTAGGTTTGCAATCAAGGCTGAGTTAGACGGATGAATCCAAAAGCACGGAGTGGAAATTAATAAAAGCCTGAGCAGGGCTTTCAAGCAGATGCAGGACACTGACAGTTCATTTAGCTTTTCCAATTAATTAAGAAGAAAGCTCTTCCAAACACATGGAAATCGAGGATTCTCTTTCATTTGCCTCGAGTTTGGTCAAGGTCCAGTTATTTAAAGAACAAATATTCCCATTCCTGGGGCAGAGGGATCTGCTGCTGTGACATCATCCCTCAAACTGCAGGGAAAGCTCAGTTTGCTTTGGGCTGCTCTTTAAATAACGAGAAACTCATTCATTCATTCATTCTTTCTTTCTTTCTTTCTTTCTTTCTTTCTTTCTTTCTTTCTCCTGAATTTTAGCACTCAGCTCATTATTATTATTATTATTATTATTATTATTATTATTATTATTATTACTATTATTATTATTATTATTATGGCCTTGAAGATTTATTCTTTTTCAAGAAGTAGAGGTGCAAATCCCCGTGATAAGCAGAGATGCCATTAGGAGAAAAAAAAAAATCAAATCCAAATCTGGGCTGCTGGGAGCGAATAAATTTGAAGAAATTCATTGAAATTTGAAGAAACACCGAAGAAAAGTTTACCTGGGCGAAGGAAAAGCGCATTAAAAAGTGGAAATTTTTTTTTGGGCGGGGAGGTCGGCTGGGCTCAGCCTTGCAGCTATTGCGGCCGCTCAGGGCGTGGAGGGGGAAGGAAGCCCCAGCTATCTCCCAAACCGTGTGTTAATAAATATGCAGGAGGGTTATTCTCCCGGTGGAACGCATAAATCTTCCGTGTGCGCCTGGAATGCGAGGAGCCGGGCTGAGCCAAGGCGAACCCCGTCCAAATTCCCCCGCTTTCCAAAGGATGCCTCATTAATTAGCGCCGGCAGCCCCGAGTCTCCCGGGATTTCCACCCCGGCCGCCCGGAGCGATCGGATCCCGGCTCAGG
Organism: Chamaea fasciata; assembly: GCF_029207755.1. Classification (NCBI taxonomy): domain Eukaryota; kingdom Metazoa; phylum Chordata; class Aves; order Passeriformes; family Sylviidae; genus Chamaea; species Chamaea fasciata. Next base: position 14,506,992 of record NW_027094097.1, read on the forward strand.
AGGAGCTGAGGCTGGGAGCGCTTTCTCCAGCTCGGCAGAGATTTAAAATTTTATTTTGGTGCGGCCCCCCGGCGCTGGGAGGGTTCCAGAGTTGCTGCTGTTTGCCCAAAATAAACACAAATCCCTCTTATCGCACTCTTATCACCCCAGCCAGCCCGGGTACATCGAGGCCATGCCGCTTGTTGTCGTACAGATTGTCGTTATCACTTTCAACAATCGTCACGTAAAAGTTGAAGCGCAATAATTACAAATTTTTGTCACGGTGCTTGAGCTGTATTGCGGAGAAAGCTTTGATTTTAATTTGATTTCACTCCCTACTCACCAAACACAAGGGTCTTGGAATGATTAAAAAAAAAACAAAAATTTGGAATTGTTTGGGTTGGAAGGGACCTTGAAACAGAAGCGTCTTGGAATGATAAAAAATAATAATTTTGGAATGGTTTGGGTTGGAGGGACCTTGAAGAGCATCTCCCCTGCTGTGGACAGGGACGTTTTCCTCTAGACCTAATCTTCCAGCAACACGAGCAGAAGATTCTTGATGTGAAGCAAAGCAGGGAAAGAGTTAACTTAATAAGAGAAACCCTAAATCTGTGTTTGCAGCCCCAAATAAAGAATCCCACCTTCCCCAAAAAATCACTCTGCATCGGATGTGTTTGGAATACCTGGGTTTGGGGAGGGATCCCACCCCACATTCTGCCCTCAGCTCTCGATTTCCAGCGGAGAGGAAATGAATAAACCCGAGGTTATCCATTCCCAAATCAACTGCAAACTCAATCTCGGGCTGTAATTGCGAGGAAACCTATCCCAGCCCTCGCTGGGTGTCCAGGCTCGGCTGGAAGACACCGAGCATAATTCCATGTTATGGATACACCGACTTATTAGCAAAGACTTGGGGCTAAAAGCCTTTTTTTTTTTTTTTCCTCTTATTTTGGTTTGCACGGGAGGGATGAGGGGATGGGAGGGAGGAGGTCGCTCTCCCCTGGCTGTGCCATCTGACATCAATTGGCCCACGGAGTTTCAAATTTTTGGAGATAAGTTTCCCAAAAAAATGTAAGAAAAGTTGTTGCAAAATGTTTATAAATAGCTCCCTAAAACTTCGGTAGAGTTTGAGAGCATCGTTTGAGGCAAGAGGGGGAATTTTTGGAGGCCCAGCCTTTGCAGGGCTCTCACAAACTCCGGGCAACAAACCTCTCGGCAGACTCCTACAATGATTATTCTCTATCCATGGGGAAAAGGCAGCAAAAATAAAAATATTCCATAGTACTGGCCAGCCTCACCCTCAGGGGTCTGAGATCGGCCCTCCCTGCAGGAGCCACATCTTTATTCCAGAGGCACTTCGGATTTTTGCCCGAGGGGAATGCTGCTCAGCAGGTACCATCCCAGTTCCACTCAGCATCCTCAGAATATCCCAAATCCTAAATCTGCCCTGGAGCACGGAGATGGCAGCAGCTGGAGAAGGCACGGAATGGGACAGTGAAGGTCACCCCACCTTGTCCTGGTCTGGCAGCAGGAAAAATCCACTTTAAATCCCAAGGGATCCATTGTATCCCACCCCAGGGTCTTGGCAACCCACAAGGATTTGGCTCAGGGGATGAGGGATGGGCACGGAGGGTTTGGGCTCCTCTTTTTTTTGGGTGAGCATCAAACAGGAGTCAGGGGAATGGATGTGTACGTGTGCTGCTGCAGGTGGCTGGGCTGGAATAGGACTCTGGAGCTCGAAAGAAAGACAAAAAGGGAAAAAAAAGTTTTAAATATATATTTTCCTGCGAAATTCAGGAAACCAACCTGAATTTCCATTGCAAGGCAAGCCTGTGCAGTGCAGGAAGTTGGAGCAGACTGCCTGTCCCCAGCCTCAACCACACACAGAGCCCGGGACACACAGGGGACACCACTGGACACCATAAAATCAGGAAATTGGGAAAAGGAAAAGGAGCTGCAGCAGCTTTGGGCGTTTTTCAGCCTCAAGTGCAGGTCTATAATTGTTACCAAACTGGAATAGAAACAAGGGATGCCTCCAGCCACGAGGAAAAAAAAAAAAAAAAAAAAAAAAAAAAAAAAAAAAAAAAAAAGCAGAGGATCTAAATTTCCACCTCCCGTTCATTAGAAAGTGCTTTTTGCAGTGGGAACCCTTTCAGCATTGTTCCAGCACAGGCTCTATTTAGTCTCCAGCAGGAAAAGCAGGACTGAAGATTTCCTCATGGATTACAAATGGATCCAAACTCCCAGCAGTTCATCCCCTGCTCCAGCCTCCGGTGAAAATTCAGGAGGAGTCGTTTGGCACTGGGATAATTAGGGATGGCATTCTTCACACGTGCTTTTCAGCCAGACTTTATTAATTTTGGGGGTTTTGTACCTCTGAGAATTAGGATATTTTTGGAGGGAAGAAAGCCCAAGGGAAGGAGGAGGAAAGGGGATCTGGGTGTTGTGTGATGAGCAATTGAACTGCTCTTTTTAAGGCTGGAAGAGACTCAAAAAACCCTGGGAAAAGGGGTTGGGGACACCCCAAAGGAGAAAAAAAATCTCGATTATAGGAATTGGAGGACATAAAAAGGGATGTAAAAGCACCCAAGTGACATGGAATTACTGGGGAAAGGGGTTAGGGGACACAAAATTCCTGAAAAAGGGAAACTGGGGACACCCCAAAGGACTCAAAACACCTGGGAAAAGGGATTGGGGACCTTCAGGATCCCCCAAGAGATATGAAATTCCTGGGAAAATGGATTGGGAGACATAAAAATCCCGGGAAAAGGGATTTGGCATCCCTGAAAGGACACGAAATTCCTGGGGAAGGGGATTGAAGACCCCCAAAAGGACACAAACCCTCTGGATCCAGATGTTGAAGACCCCAAAAAGACAAAAGCTGTTAGAAATAGGGAGGAGCTGGGAGATTTTTGGTGCCAGGCTCCTGGATGGAGCTGGAAATGTGGAAGACAATGGGGTGGGTGCTTGTGATGACCCTAAAAGATGCTTTTCCAGGTATTTAACGGTATTAGGGTGACTCAACAAGCTCCTAAATCCACAGTGGCTTCAACCTGGAGCAGGGAGGACTCCTGCCATCAATACTTTTGGGGGTTTGGAGTTATCAGTACTGGTTTTGGGGGGTTTTTTTGGCAGCTTTATCCCTGTGAACCGAAGGTGGCATCACCCAAAGCCCAGCTCTCGCCTGGCACCTGACGCCGGGCAGAGGATGTGCAGCCATGTGCGATTCTCATCTGCTGGGATCCTCCGGGGAAAGAGCTGGGAGTGATTTATTTTTCCCCCCCGCCAGCAGTTGCAAGGTATCCTCTCTCCATTGTTTTCCGAGCTGGGAGCAGCCCTGGGAGGGGTCAGAGCCGAGGCAGGGAACAGAGCTCTGCCCAGCTCACGCAATGCTCCCGGCAGTAAACAGAATCTCCTCAAAGGTCACCTCCTCGGGCTCCCACCGCAGCCACCAAAGGAAGCTGCGATCATTTTTCAGCCCTTTTAAACATCAGGCTCCGATGTGCAATTTTCCTGCGCGTCCCTGGTTTGTGAGGAGGCTGCTTAGGAGGCATTTCCTTGCCAAGAAAAGCTTCTCTTTCCTCCTGAACCCGGGATAGACCCAGGCAGCTCTCGGAAGAGTTAAGGGGTCAGGTCAGGAGGGATGAGACCTCTCAACTGGGCTCCCCAAAGAAGGAGGGTTTTCCAGTGGCAGCAAAGCGATCTGGACGACAAAAATACCAAAATAACGCTCAAAACACCACTGAAAATCCTTCACTGGTAGTGTAAGAAGGATCAGCTGTGGGCTCAGAGACTGTAATGTCTTTCTGGGTAGAAAAATCACTGATTGCATCTCTTTTCCCTCTGCTGAATCATCGTGAAAAACCTTAAAATTCCCCAACACCGCTTTCCCCCACCCCCGGCCCCTGCGACCACATTTCCAAATTCACTTTTCCCCCCCTAATTTCCAGCAGGGAATCGAGTCTCTCTCCTTGTCACTCATCCTCCCCAAACACCCGGCAAAAATCTCGGCGCTGCCGCTGGCAGGGGCTGCACCACACCCGGCTGAGCCCCATCAGCAGCTCCCGAGCTTAAGTGCGAGCCCGGCGTGAATTAAGTGCTGTCGAAGCCGGGCATGGAAAGTCCACCCCGAGGACTGACCCTCCATGAATGGCCACTGTGTTTATGGGAAAAGGAGCCTCCAGCTTGCTTTTCTCCTGCCCAGAGCCCCCAACGTGTGTCAATAAAAACCTCTGGGTTTCATTAGGCAGCCCCCGGCTGGGTACATAAATAATAAGGCTGTTGTCAGATCTCCCCGTGGTGTGTAAGGGCAGGTCTGGAAACCTGAAGGCCACGACCTTCGTGTTTCTCAGCGGGGACCGAAACGCCCTCGGAGCCAGAGGAGTGGGAAAATGAGAGTCTGTGTTATGCTTTAACATGATACTGACAGGCAAATGTGATTTCTCAGAGTTCACTCCAGCCAACACTGATCTGGTTTATAATCTCTGGCCTGGCTGCTGCAGGAGGGGATGGAGGTGCAGGGAAATTCCCCTCGGAGCTCTGCTTGGATCGTGGGGGAATCCAAAGGCGCTTCTTGAGGGGAGGGTGGGAAAGGAGGGCCGTGTTTGGGATGGGGAAAAGGAGAATAAGCTCAGGGCTTTTGGGGTGGTTTGGGAGGAGGTGGCAGAGGACGAGAGGTGGGATCCTCACCCCCCTCAACAGGGCTGGAGAAGGGGCCACGTGCCAGCTGAAAGGTCCCTGCACCACTGGAAACTGGGAGCAGCGACATGGGAGTGATGGGAGCCTCTTCCTCTGACCTCCAGCTCCTTTTCTACCTCAGCCACTTCCAGGAAATCCCTGCTCACCCCTCTGCTCAGCCAGTTGGGAGCAGCAAGGCTGGAGCAGCTGCCTGACCCCGTGGCATGTCCAGGAGGGGACACTGGGTCAGGGTGGGGACCAAGAGCCCTCAGGGCTTTTGGTGTTTGACACTTCCAGGGCTCCAGATCGGCCCATCCCAGCAGGACCAGCACAAAACACGGAGCAGCTTCTGAGCCACAAATCCCAGGGGATGACAAGAACTGGGGGGATGCTGGTGGTGTGAAAACAGGCGGGGATGGAGGGAAGGGGTTTGGGGGATGATGGCAAAAAGTGCAGGGATGGAGGAGGAGGAGGCCCGGCGGCCCAGCGGGGTTTAGGGATGCTTCTCTCTTCATCCTGGGGTCAGGGATATTTCTCCCTTTATCCCGGGGTTCAGGGATGCTTCTTCCTTCATCCTAGGGGTCAGGGATATTTGTCTCTCCATCCCAGGGTTCAGGGGTGCTCTCCCCTCATCCCAGGGTTTGGAGAGATTTCTCCCTTTATCCTGGGGTTCAGGGATGCTTTTTCCTTTATCCTGGGGGTTTGGGGATATTTTTTTTCCTTCATCTTGGGGTTCAGGGATGCTCTCCCTTCATCCTGGAGTTCAGAGATTCTCTCCCTTCGTCCTGGGGTTCAGGGATATTTCTCTCTTCATCCTGGGAGTCAGACATGCTTCTCACTTCATCCTGGGGGTTTGGAGATATTTCTCCTTTCATTCTGGGGTTCAGGGATGCTCTTCCTTAATCTTGGGGTTCAAGGGGTGCTCTCCTTTCCTCCCGGCATCTGCTCAAGGAGGAAGGACGCTGTGCTGTGCCTGAGCACGCTGGTTACCTGTAATTTCCAGGTGAATTAGGCACTCACGCAGCCCAGCCCAGGGGAGGGGTTCCCGAGCCGAGGTGAAGCTTCAGGAAAGGTCAAGAAGCTTTTGAGCCTCGGCACCCAAAAAGGTACTCCCAAAAATGCCTTTTTGGTCAAAAACTGGGGGAAAGAGGCTGTGAACTCCGCTTTGGGACCTGGCTAGGAGGTGACACCGCGGGGCAGGAGCCCGACAGGCCGGGCCTGAGGGGAGACAGGAGACGGTCACCACCAGAGATGACTTTACGAGCTGTGGAAGTAGCGGTGGCATTTTTCCAGGAGTACACTCCGTCTCCCGCCCAGGAATGCGTAACGTACCCCCGATCCCCGCGCCGGGGGGACAGAGTTAATCACCCTGCGAGCAGGGCAGGAAACGCTTCCCGGGGACGGGGGGGAAGCAGCGGAGGGGCCGGAGCCCCCGGGAAGGCGCAGCCCGGCGGGAGGGGAGGGTTCCCCGGGCAGGAGTTGCGTGCGGAGCTCGGTCTCTGTGTGGTCCTCGGGTTTTTTGCGTGTGTGGTCCTGCAGAGCCCCGCTCATCTGTCCAGAGGCTGCTAACTGCCTGCTGAATGACCACGGCTGTTTACTTTAGCTCTGTCTGCACCGACTGAACTCTCGGAGCGCTGCCTTCCCTCCAGCTGGGCCGGCTCAGGAGCTCGGCGAGGAGGAGAGAGGGACAGGGATGTGTGTGTGTGTGTGTGTGTGTGTGTGTGAGGCTCAAAAAGAAAAAAACCTAGAAAAAAAAGGAATAGGCTGCAAATGGACTCCAGTGTAAATCATGGCGAACAATTTATGGGCCATTTTGTCTCCCATCATTTCTGCTCTGATCCCCCAAACCACCCCCCACCCCCCACCCCCCCTCCTTTCTTCACTCAAACAGAGCGGGCTCATAAATTGCCCGTGCTGAGTGCTGGCAGAAA